>NW_008796063.1:6875571-6890116 GCF_000699145.1 Aptenodytes forsteri
ACTCCAGTCATGAGAGTCACCCCACCATGTTTCTGTGATGGCGACTAAGTCATATCTCTCCTGCTGCACAATGGCTTCCAGCTCCTCCTGCTTGCCGCCCATGCTGCGTGCATTGGTGTATATGCACTTGAGCTGGGCTATGTTCCATCAGCCACCAGATTCACAAGACTGGAGAACCTGGGACCTGGTGACCTAGCTTGTCTACATCAAGAGGAGAACACTATCTTACAGCCATAAACCGATGACCTTATATATACACAGGACAGACACTACACCAATATTCGTAACCTCAAGACACCTGATCTTCCATCACAACAAAGCAGCGCAGGCACAACCAAAATTAAGTACACCCACTAACTGGTACCTAAATCACACCACCAGCCCAGACTACGAAACAGCCAAGCAGGCCTGCTGCCAGTGGGACACAGCAAGATACCAGGACTCCTATTCTGGGACAACTAGCTAGTTGTTGTGACTTTGCTTACACCAATCTCTGCTGAAGCTGCTGAAAAAGAAACTAATCACTACGTAGCTCATTAATGGTCTTCAATGAAAGGCAGTTTGAAAATGCAAATCAATATGCAACAATAACTACTAATAATACTTGCTGCCACACTAGTAGCCAGAAACGTAACTGGGCAGAATATTCTTGTTTGAGGTCCACCACACAATTAATACCACCAGATGTCCAAAGAAAGGCAATTGAAGGATTTTGTGGCAGCACAGGATAACCTAGGAGTTTTGATAAAGGAAATTCACAACGCAAATATCCGGGATGCTAATGGGTATGGGAATACACTGGAGATAAACAAGTTTAGTTTGCCTGTATGCTAATAATGACATCATTTGAAGATATAAAGTGCCCTGCTGACAGGAAGGCCTGTGCCTAAACCTGTACATTAAAGCAAGATATCCAAATTATACTTCATTTACCCCAAATAGTGCAGAAGTATTCACCCGTTTCTCACTCTGTAAGGAAGGCAGACGTGGCCATTTCAATAACAGCAAAATGTTAATGCAGAAGATGAGCAAGCTTTCCACTGCCAGGCAGAAAAATCACAGAGTTAGGGTCAAAATTTAGATTTTTTTAAAATTATATTTTATTTCTAGTCTTGATCTTCATCTACCATGCCATGCTGACTCCTGGCAGTGAAGGACTGATGGAGTTCAGAAATCACCAGCGAAGTATGAAGTATCACTTCGCCATCAGCAGCAATGAAATGCTTCCAACCTACCATCAGCCCGCTTAAGCAGAAGCAGACATTTTATAAAGAGAACCCTGTGGCTATTCTGTGCAGAATTTACTTTTTCTTTTTCTCTGGAAGGGAAGTACACATCAAACTCACCAAGGCAGACAGAAGAAGTCAAGCCCTATATAGTCTAGATTAACTCATTAATAATGAATCATTTCTGTCATTATTCCTAAGGTTTAGTGTCAGGCAGTATGCCCCAAGAAAAATTAGGGGGGGGAGAAGAGATGGGGAGCGATACTTTGTTCTCCAGCACAACTGGAGGTATGACAAAGAACCGCAGCATCAGTGGGATATTGAGTGGAAACTCTCAAATAAGAGCTTCGCATCTCACTGCTAGTGAAGACTTAGAAAATTCCTGCACCTATTTATATGTACATATACATATAGATATGTCTATTTATATGTGTGTGTATATATAGACACAAACACACAGTACTTATCAATACATATTAAAAAAAGAACACCTGTACTGTTTTATCCTACATAGTGTTGCAAAAGTAGCAAGTATTAGGATTAATTTTTTTATTTTTTTTTTAAATACTGACTGATCTCTCCGATAAGGCTTTTCCTATGCATATAATCACCAGAGGTCTCAGAGAAACCTGTTCACTCCTGCAATGCACGAGAGAGACTCTCACTTTCAAAGTTACTGTACAATCACTTCTTTTTAACGGTCAATTTAACAGTGTTTAGCCTCCAACCGTTGCTTTCATGCACAGAATACTACATTTGGGAATCTGATTCTTGTGCATAAACAGGATTCTTAACATCTGTATGGCAATATGAAAATACAAAAATACAAATTTATATGGTAGGTGTATACTACTGCAAAACAGATTTGCTCGGCTGTAATACACATCAAACAACATTAAAAAGCAGTAAGAAACTGCCATCTTATTTACATGAGATGTACTTTGAAACTTCTAACTTTTGCCTGAAGGTTTCAATTAAAGCAATTCACGTCCCAGGGCATTTTTCTTGTAGCAAGTCATCTTCCTCATTCAATTGCTTCAAGGACTCTGCTCCATATTTTGGCACAATCTAATCACTCATACGGGAGCAAATGATAACATGAACGCAGATCAGAAAAATATCTTTGAATGAACCAAGAAAGATGAAGAACTAGATGAAAAAGAAGAAACAATTTTGTACCCTTTATTCAAGAGTCTATTAGATCTTCGGAAAGACAAGGGGGGGGGGAGGTGCTGGTCTGCGTAAAACTTGAGACTTACGAGTTCCGTCACTGCTTGTTTAAATACTCCTAACATGGACGTTCCCAGATCTAACTTTCAGGAGAGATCATCTTAAGTCAGGTAGGGAATTTTTCTATCCTATTTATTTTTTGAAAGAACATGGAGAGAGAAGAAGAAGAAAGAAGTAATCAAGAACCACATTTGGCAGCTCTGTCTTTGCCATTTAATTCAGTCAGAGGCAGGAGAATTTACAAGTCGCATCCACTTCGGTTACTCCAGGTATTTTAGCAGAAATGCACCCAGTGACTCAGAATAAAGGGCAGAATTTTCCCCCAGATTTCATGCAACAATACAGAAAACAAAGTTTACTGAAGGATAAAGAAATGTCAACAGTCCTAGGCGAGGCACAATAAATAATCTTACTAGTATGTTGTGTAAGCCAGCTTCTAGCAGCATAATGCAAAGCTAAGCAAGGCTTTCTCTGAAAATGGGGAATCCATCTTTACCATAAGGACTTTGACTCATATATTGCAATAACATACTGCTGAATCTGGGAAAAAAAAAACCAACAAAAAAACCCCAACAAACTCACTCAACAAATTAGACAAAGTAGGATGGTTAGAAAGGGGAAAGTTGCTGTTAAAGCAATGCTTCTTCTGGGTGTGCCATTAAAGTACTCACAGCCGCACCATTCCCAAAGGCTGGAGGTACCAGACTCTCTGATGGTGCTTGCTAACGAAGTTTGCCACTGTGCATGCCCCTCCTCTAACGGCTGCGCAATATTAGTCTGGGTGGACTTGTTAATAGGAAGCAATGCAAAAAAAAAATCTGTAACTGCTGAAATTCTTGTCAATTTTGCACAAATAGCTTACGCAAACTCTTTTACCTAATTCATCAACACAAGTGAGGGAAAAAAAAAAAACAACTGGGTTTTCCTAAAAACTTTAAAAAGGAATTCGAGCAGAAATCTTGTAATTTTATTGCAAATATACCTTTGCAAATTCACAAGAAGCTTGTAAGAATACAGAAAAGATGTAATTCCACGAGCAGCAACAAAGAATGTGACCCTTGAATGCCAGCAGAGTTACTTGTGGATTGACTACCATGTGGTGATGCTTTAAACAGAGCAGATGGACCAGCTGTAAGTGACGTTCCAAACCAAAGAATATTTGCAGGTACTCCATCATATGCAAGTGTCAGCTAGGAACAGCCAGGAAGTGCTTCACAGGCTTTCTAAATTGCTACATAAAGATGAGATTATATCTAAAAGGTAACTTGCAGAGCAACTATTCTTGTTAAAAGGTTAAAAAAAAAAAAAGAAAAAAAATAATAAAAAAAGCAACCAAGCACCAAGAAAACAAAACAAAAAAACCCCCACAGGACAGAATACTAACGTCACACAAGATCATCAGGATTTTAAGGAGGTTATTTTGTGCATGTATAGTGCCTGAACTGACAGACTGCTAACCCGGGAAAGATTTTTCTTTGATGTTACAGCTGTTCAAAGTTATTCTCAAATTGAAGAAAAACAGTAAATAGAAAAATCACAAATCTATAAAAGTTTCCAAATACTGTATAGTATCATGCTATAATGGCATATATGCCTAAAAAAGTAAATATTTTCTGATCTCTAGCTAACTTTATGACATTTTTAATATGTCAAAATGAGTATATATTGAGAAGTCTACTTGGAATCACTTAAATCAGTCTAACAAAGTCAATCAATTTCAGTTGAATTTATTCATCTATTTAGAGATTACTGATTCCATAGCTCCCACTATTAGTTACTGATACCATATATATATTTAACAACCTGAGAATGACGTAAAAATCCATAAGCCTGTAATTACTTGTTACAAACTTCATACAGGAGTATTTTAAAAGCCTAATCTAGCTGATTTCATTAGTGCTTTTCTGATAATTCTCTAAATCTAGACAACGATAATCAATTCATTCCGAGGCTGTTCATGCTCTCATTTTCAGGATCTTGGTGTTCCAATATTTGCGTTTCTATTAAGGCAGGACAGTCTAGTGAAACAACTGTTTTCATGGTTTTATAAAAATGTATGGAAACATTTCTATCGATTGTAAGTTATTAAAGGATGCTTATTGAAAGAAATATAAATTTAATAATTGTAGTTTACCAGTGGTGTTTACAGAATAAAACCACAGTTTCACAAGTTCATCCGTTTTTTTAATTGGATTTGTGAAATAGTTCATTTCATCCATCTGTGGTGCAGTATATAGGATAAAAGCATCGCATTGGAATTAAAGAGAATTAAGGTACAATCCAACATTTACATTGCACTGAACTTTTAAACCACCAATATTAACTACAGCACAGCAAATTCTTGCAAAGATTACCTGGGCAAGTTGATATTTTAAAACCAGATGAGAAACTTACATTTGGTTTTCCGCCATCACCATCAACGGAACAAAGGCTGAGCAAAAGGATTTTGTCTGTTGGCTCCTCAGAGTGTTTTTTTAAGGCTGAATTAAACTATTAAACTGAAATAAAAGATTGCATCTGAAACTAAAAACATATTCTTTCCCAAGTTAACCACACAACAACCAGAATTCCAGTGAAACTGTCACATATAAGCAGTAACAACCATGACTGACTGCATGAAGTAACACCTAGCTTTTAGATACACTGAAAGAATAATGTCTTGTGAAATACCGGTAATTTGTGAAACATTTGTACGCTACCAAATGTATGTAATTTTCCTTTGGTTATCAGACATCTCACCTCTCTGAGCCTGCTTCAGCACAGGGAACTACTACTTGCTTATTTTAGTAACCACCGTTTATTTACTCCAAAGCCAGAAAATATAACTGCTTTAACCTAAGGCACATCAGAGAAATTACTTGTTTTGCCCAAAACTGAAGACTAAATTTAACCAAGTCCTCAGCATTTATTTTAAATGTGAGGCACAAACTTAGTTTGCAGCCTTTATGGCCTAGGTTGGCACAGTCTCAAGTTTTATTTTTGGTGGGGGTTTTTTTGAAAATGCTTTTTTATCCCCTGAGAAAAGTACTGGCAATTTGGTTTGAACAAACATGTATATACTTCCTATGAGGTCTTACAACAAGTTGTTAAGTAGAAAATAATGCTTTTAGCACTTTGCACGTTTCTGCCCTGTAAAGTGCTGGTGCAGAGCAGGGAAGCGACGCGAGCAGATGCGCTGGTGCTCACTCCATGAAAAATACCAAAAGGCAGAGCACCAATATTGAATATTCAAACAGTTTCCAGTATTTATTTCACTTTTTCTTCAAGCTTCTATAAAAACATCATAAGCAATCGTGTTAAATAACATCAAATCTATTTATATAAAGCTAATTACAATGCCTGTTTTCACTGACATCCCAAGACAAATCTTTCAGCCAGGAGAGAGCCCTGCAGAGAGACATAAACTAATCCATACAGCCGCCTGAACAATCTTCGCTTGCCTTCATGAGACTCCCCGCTGAATTTTGAAAACTAAGATCAATTTGACATCAACTAATTGTGGTTATCCTCACCATCTTTCTAAGCGAGGGCTAGACAGAAATCCTAAGCAGCACAGGTTACCGACGCTGCGTGCAGCAGAGTTCTGACCTCAGAAGGTAAAAATCTGGATTGCCGAGAAGATTGCAGGTGACAGACTTACAGTTTCATTAGAAGAAATTGGTGTGGTTTTGCACAAGATTCAATGTGCATTGATTAAAAAAAAAAAAACACACCACCGAAATACTGAGTGTAATCAACTACAAGGCTCTGCTGGTAGCTCTGCATTTTTAAAAATCAATCTGAAAATCCAGTGCCTCCAAAAAGTAAGATAAAAACACCTAATGATTACATTTAATAGCACAGTAGTAGATCTAAATGTAAATGCAAGGAAAAAGAGACTACAAATAAATATGAGTCTGTAATAGCTGTAAATGTCTTGCCTTTAGGAACATCTAATTTATTTTTAAAGGTAGGTTCTAAGTCTCCTGTTTGCTCTCCTCTGGGTCTCATAAACTGTGACTGTGTTAATATAAAGCTTAGTCTGCTCTTAAAAGAAGAACTGAGCAGCTTAGTTTCTATTCTCATCTTCAAGCAAAGATCATATCTCAAGTAGGCCTTTTCCACTCTTTTTTGTGTTGTATGCAGCGCTGGGGTGGGTTGCCTTTCCTCCAAACAATTCAGATGAAGTTTCAGCCCAAACTGGTTTGCAGGAGACACCGACATTTCTCATCCAGCCACGTCTCCTCTTAAAGTATTTCAAATCCATTAAATTCAGAGCTCATATGCCTGGGAGGGCGCCCTGAAAAACACGTGATCTGTGCTATTTTATACAGGCTGCAGATACAGTTCAAAAACAAGAGTGAAAATTTCCCATTCATTTCGTGTATTTGCTGTGGATAGTAGTGATAATTAACCACAAAGATGTAAATTAATTTCATAATGGATAATTTCAGTGGAAATATCCAGCTGTCCCAAAACTAGTTTGTGCCTGGAATTGAGACTAGAACCAGGCATTTTCCACCCTCTATTCTGAATATTCCCCAAATGTATTCATTCCCTAACCCCTGCGCAGCGGGGAAATGGACTGCTTGAGAAAAACTACCACAAAAATTGGGGCAGCTGATCTGTCCAACTAGGAAGCATGCCCATAACCAGAGGGTTGCTGGCTCACCGAGTGGGTCGAGTACTTTATGTTACCTTACCAGCAATTACTTATTTTATTCTCTAATCTGAAGTGTGTGCATCTATGTACATATGCACATCAGGTCATATTTTAAAAGTATGACGTTTATGGATAACAGCACAGCTTAGGAAAGAGGAAATATAAGTAAGCTCGCAATAGCACTTAGTTAAAGATCACCACTCCACACACAGAGCCCCACTGATAGCATTCATCCTCAGACATTAGTGTGCAAACACTAAAGGAAAAAAAATGAACATTTTTGCTTTGCTTCCATTCAAGATACATTAGGCCTGAAAAGCAAAGAATGGCATCACAGTGTGCTAACTAGGGAAGACACTTCTAAAACTGCCTCTGAATCACAGCAATTAAAAGAATTAGACGGTGACCCTTTGAGTCCGATCAGCGTGAAATTGTTCAGATATGGAAAAAATTAGTATGAAATGGGAAAATGTACTTTGTCTTACATCTACAGTACACCATACTTTTTCTGGTCTGGCTAGTGGTTAGGCTCTTACCATCATATTCAGGGTATCTCTTGCTGTGTTTCACCCTCCATGCGTGGTAATTTCTCCCTGAAAACGGACAATGCCTTTCCTGAACAGACAGCAGACTTTGGACCAGATGATTTGAAGTGCATTTCTTAGCAATTCATTTCAAAGCTCTGCAGTTCATGACTAAGGGCTTTACCAGACCTGGCAAGAACAGTGCCAATCCCCTCTATTTCTGTACCAATCCAGGAAACTGAAGAGCGCTTCTGGGGAAAAAAAGGTGCTGTGTAAAGTGCTGCTCTCCCATGAGCAACATGCTACCAGCTGTCAGACAGCCAAGGCAGTCACCACACACGTTTGCAGGGTAAATACTTCTGTTGTGGTGTGCAAGTGCCAGGACAGTAAGACCAAGATACATGACCCTCAGTTAGTTCTGCCTAATGCTTTCTTGGCAATACTCTCCAAGCTTGGTATATTTTGCCCCTTTTTTTCTTAACTTTTTTTTTTTAATTATTTTTTCTGTACATGAAAAATTATGAAGAGATTGAAACAGAAGGTAAAAAACCTCCAAACTTTTGTTAGGTCCCTGCCATGCCATATTTAATCTGTGAGAACCAGACCAAAAACAATACTTAGCACTTCAAAAACCAATATTTATACTTTTCCAATGAACACAGAACCAGGTTTGAAATAAAATGTTACAATATACAGATTCAGGAATTCTCTTTTTACGTTTCTCATGGTCAAAGACAGCAGGCAATGCAGCCCCACTAAAATGCGACAAAAAGCCATTCTACAGCGAAACACTAAAAGCCCTTCATAATCACAAATTCCTCATCTCATTTTTCAAGAAGAATCTCTTCTTGCAGAAACATTACAAAACCATTTTCCTCCTCTTTCGTCTTCATGAAACAGCACATTATTTCCATGCAGGGAGCTAAGGTGCAAGGGCATTAAAATCCATCGTCATTATAATGACCAACCAGCTAGCAGTCATTTCTAACAAAACTCAGCTGCAAATCTCTTGCTCCAGACCACACCACCTCTGAAGCTCCCCAGACTGAACAAAAGCTGAAGGATTTCATCCTCTACCCAAACATAAGTAATAAAGTACATAATCCCACTGTAATTTCCTTAAATGGGAAGGAACTGGCAGACTGGTGATATAGAGAGAACAGAAATGCTGGACCAAGTTATATTACCTCTATAGCTTTTATACTATATATGACAGCTGCTAGTAACACTCATTTATATGGGAAAAGGATCTTTGATACTATATTTCTAGTGATATATTTTTGACACACACTAAGTATTTATAAAAAGAGGTTGATACATATGAACAATTAAGAAATTTAAGCCTCCAGCATCATTCTGCTGCATAATTTCATTCTGAACGTTGAAAACTCGGTACCCAAAACTCCCAACATTACAAAATATGAATACTTCTATAGTATTTTGAAGGCAAACAGGCATTTCACCTGCACTCTGAACTAACTAAAAAGTTACACAGTGGCTGTTTCCAGACTAAATCCAGGAGATCACGTCCTGCTGAGAAGCAAGGTATGTTAAGGAATCTCCCTACAGTACTAAGATGGGTTCTGATCACCTTGAAGCACGGGCAAAACTTGTGCATGTCTGCCTAAAAGAGACTGCAAATGTATCCACCGTTTCTTATCCAAATGTCCCAAATTCCAAACACCAGCATAGGTGACTTGTTTTAAGAAACGTCATCCCCAAAACGCAGTCCCAGATATCCTCTTTTATGATCCCGAGCCTTCATTTCGGTGTTCTTGTCTATATTATGGGATAACACTATTGAACTTGCTTGCAAAGCAATTTCATCTCCACAGAGGAAACATTCCCCAGAAGACGAAGTAAAACTTGTTACATCTTCGATACTGGTCTAGGAAGGGGAGCCTTTTTACAATGTCTGAAAGCTTGTCTGGTTTTACCAAGATTATTAAATGCTCTGGTAAGAGACTGACACTGTATACAAACCTCTTTTACATACTTAGACCAACAACATTACAATAATTTCACTCTTGTAAGAGCAACGTGTTGTTATCCCCCTTGATACTTTTCCCAGTTTGTGACTTTATTCTAGAAGGCTTCTCTGGCATCGAATGGACTGCAAACAGGTCTCAGAGCTGTTCTGCCCTTCCTCTTTCATGAGTCTGAAAGTCCAGGAGCTTGAAGAAGGGCATGCAGTGGAGCGCAGCGTGGGAAAGTGCACACTTCCGTGGGCACCAGTGCTAGGAAAGTCTGGTTTTCCACAGATTTGTGTTTAAAATTTGATCGACTTCGCTGTGAAGATGATGTGAGCTCTAATAGAAACTCTATTAATGATGAGGGCATTTCCACATTCTACAGGCTCCTACTGTACATTCACAGGAGTTTTACAAGGTTTGCACTCTCACTGCACTTCTTCCCCTCCGATAAAAAATTCCCAAGTCCTCTCCCCTCTATTCAGATGGTAGTTTTCACAACTAGCAAGAACTTTGTATCTCTGAAAACACTGTGACAAAGAATTGAAACAGTTATTGGAAAGCACATCTATATGCATATTTCCTGTGGTCTTTTCCATGAGAAAACACTTAAAACTTAGGTACACACTGAGCTATAGGCTTCTAGAGTCAAGTCTTAGCCAACTACCTGTTGCACTAGGCTTCAGGAGATAAGCAATTAACACCAAAGTTTACACTTTGGAAGCAAAGAATTAAAACAGTTATTGGAAAGCACATTTATATGCATATTTCCTGTGGTTTTTTCCATGAGAAAACACTTAAAAAACTTAGGTAGACGCTGAGCTATAGGCTTCTAGAGTCAAGTCTTAGCCAACTACCTGTTGCACTAGGCTTCAGGAGATAAGCAATTAACACCAAACTTAACACTTTGGAAGCAAAGAAATCTGTTCTTTTAAAAATTGAAAAAAAACCCCGAAAACAAAAAAAACCAAACCACTTTAAGGAGAAAATCACTTTGGAAAACTAAAGTGCTAAACAACAGTGTTAGCAGTTTAGCCCATCTTAGAAAAACCTATCACGTATTTTGACCAAAGAACAATTCAGTGGATATAATAGGCTTTCACAACAGTCACCATGGGAGAGAGGTCTCTGCAAAGTGGTCACCTTCAGTCTCAAGAAATCAAAACAGTATATAAAACCTCTCAGGTAACTGCATGTACACAGTTACAAACAGGGATATCTTTAGCCTGAAGACATACTTAACACTTAAAAGCAATTTATTTTCCACTTTCCATAATACTTTGAAAATATTTATTAGTGGTTATCCAGTTCTTAAAAGTAAATTCCATCTAAAATTGATCAAACAACTCTTCTGTGTTTAGCCACTGAAATATTTTGCATTTGTAGATACGGTTATAAATTAATTGCAGCAGCAACACATGTAAGAAGGAAAATTAACAGGTTAGGGCTCTTATCTGGGATTCAGCAGGTCTAAGTTCAAACCCCACCGAGCCTCAGGCTTTCAGCTTAACCTTGGGCAATTCATTAACCTCCCCTGTACTTCTGTTACTCATCTGTACAACACTGTATTTAATAAGAATATCAGAATGCTTCTTATCTATGGTGTTTATACGATAAACATGCAAAAAAATCCAGCACTAGAGTACCTATGGACACACAGAAGACTCAAAACCCAAATGCTTCTCAACAGAACCTTCAGGGCACAAATAATATCTCCTCTCTAAAAGAGAGTAAAAACCTGACATCTCCCAAAAGCCCAGAAATTGTCATAAAAGAACTGTCAGAAGGAAGACATAGCAAAGTTTTCTCTCAGTATCAGAAGCCCCGGTGCAAGACTACAATAAATGAGAGATACAGGTCTGAGACGCGGACAGCCAGCTCAGAGGGAAAAATCACCTTAATTTCAGATAACAAAATAGAAATGAGAGGAGACAAAACCAGTTAGTCCTACTCCAGTGTTACGGATGGGGAACTCGGCTATTCCCTGCCGTTACAGAAGGAGCCATGCTAGAGGCAACACACAGTGCCTGTGGTTTCCAAAGGGGAAACGGAGGTGGCAAGCAGGTGGTGCCGGTTAGCGGACAGCATAGCGGTATCTTCAGGAGAAGCATTTTTATTTTCTACTTGTCCTGGTGCATTGACTTCTTTGCAAAGGAAGACACGGTCCGGAGGCAGAGGAGTCCAGAACACAGAGGAGGGTGTGGATTTTGAACCATGATGACAAAGCCAAAAATAAAAATCAGCAGCTTTCCGATAACCTTAGCCCTTTCAGTAACCTGTGGTCAAGGATGGCAGGTGATAACATATAGCGTATTTTATCAGATAAAACAGATTTACCTTATGGGGCTGAGCCATATGTTAGATTTCCCAATACATGGCTGTGATTTAGCAATCTAGTAGGGATGAGGAGGGACTGCAAAGCAAAGAACTACACTTCTGCTTCCTTACAGACCTTCCACAAAGCAACTTCTGTCCAGAGATAAGGAGGAAAGGCAGCCAAGAACTGATCAAATGAACAAATGGAAGATGTTCAGGCATGTCACTAGAAATACCACTTTAAAGAAACGCAGCTCAGTTAAGTAAAGAGAAAAATCTGAACAAATATGAATGCATTTCAAAAGACGACACTCATAACAGACTCTCCATGGGCAGTAGCACAAGCAAGCTGGCTGATAAAGCAGATTCAGCTACTAAGGCAAATGGAATTCACGTTTGCATTTAGTTAGTGGAAATCTACTAGATACCCGAGGGTGATGAACATTAAACAGTGGGAAGTTTTATTGCATTTTTCTGCTACTCTCATGGGATTTTTATGACGATAACCATTTTTTGCATATAAGCAGTGTAAGCTCCAAAAGCTTCATTTTAATCGAAGATGTTCCATGAAAATTTAACATATGCCAAGGCTTTGAGTGCTAAGGTTTCTTCGTGAAGAATGACATATTTAAACAGTTAGTGAATTAAACCCACATTCATATTGTGAACGGTAAGGTGACTTGGAGATTCAAACCCAGCACGTTCTGAAGTACAGTGCATTTACTCTGTCAATAATTTGCAATTTATTTGAATATTCTTGGTGTACAGAAACTTGTTTAACTGTCTTGTCATGCAGAAGATGGATTTCCTGAACACCCACCTACATTATTATTAACATTTATATACCGCCACACTTTGCACCGAGTACACGCATACTCCATTTTTAAAGACTGTCGCTATTCCCCCAAAAACACTACTCACAGCAGTCACACTGGGTCAGACCAAATTTAATCTAGCCCAGCACTCTGTCTTCAACGGCAGCCAAGGCAGATGCCTTTGGAAAAATACAAGAGCAGGACAAAGGCATAGCAAAACGTTTTCAGAATATTCTCCATGTCTCCAGTAACTTACAGCTCAGACACTTTCTGAATCCAGTGTGGTACCTTTGTAATTATAGACCCAAATGTATTTTCTTTCCTTTAACATTTTACTCCCTTTTTGAACTTCTGCAACATCCTACAGCATAGTATCCCAAAGCTTAATCACTATTCACCGTGATTGTGCTGGTTTAAGCCAACAAATTTTATTTGCTGGTCTCTAGTTCCCCTAGAGCAGACAGACACTCAAAATTAGAGAAAATTGTGAGTTATCCTGAATGCAAAAAGACAGTAACAAGAAAGCATGCAAAGGAAGTTGAGGTGATAAAGATGCATGTCCACATTGTGAAAAGACAGACAATTCTTCATGAAGCAGATACTCTACCTAGCTGCAGGAACTACTGCATAGAAATGAACAAAAATTCCCTACAAATTAAATTGTTTCAACACATTTTTTTACTGGTAGCACACAGATAACATCTCTAAAGAAAACCCCAAACCAGATTACAACTAGTTTTTTATAGCCCCAAGTATCGGAGAAGTTTTATGAGACAGAGGAAAGAGACAGCAGCTGCACAGAACACCTTTCATTTAAAAGGCAGGATAATAAATCAATATATACACAATGGAAGGAACAAGGAAAATAAATACTGTCGTGTTGTCCTTAGTCATGCTTACAGTTTAAAAGGCGGGTTGGGGGTTGCAGCTATAATGCATCCAAAAACTAACCAGCACCTGGATTTTAAGCAAGGAAGACAAATGACAAACAGAAGGGACTACAAGAATAAAACGTTTGTGTGTAAAAGGATGGGAAAAACAGAAGGGAAGAAGAATCTCAGCAATATGAGCAGCTCAAAGACTTCAGGGCAAATGAAAAGGTGATAATAAAAGGAAACTAGCCACCAGGGTAATGTATGTTAAAAAAAATAAATCAACAGTTGCTACTGAAATTTGAGCGCCAGTCAAGAAGTTACAAAAGTCCCTCTGGATAACAAAAAGTCACCCTGAACTCATAAGATTTAGAGGGACGTGCTCAGGGTGACCAGAAAAGGGAGGACAAAGCATACCTGGTGCTTCCTGCTTCATAAAAAACATTCCCCCAAAGTAACAGAGTACTGGAGGAAGTGGTACGTGGTTTCTTCTGCAACGTTATGAAGGGAGACACGGGAACATACAATGGGGAATGATCTTGCATTGACAGAATGCGCTAACACCTTATATTGAATCCCCAGCACAAAGCTTAGCACACTGTGAATTCACAGGACATACGAGAAAAGAAGCTTAAGAAACCTTCACTCCAAACTGAATGCACTCTCTCTAATTTACTTAAATAAGAATCCAAATAAAAGACACAAAGGAAGATTTCATTCCCACTTAGATTCCTTTATTCAAAAGAAAGTGTCATCTACTGCTTTCCGTCTCTGAATTCACAAAAGAAAAAACATAGAACATTTCTGTCTACTCTTAAGAAAACTCAGAGCAAAATGATCGGAAGCCCGTATGAGCAGATGAAACCAGAAGTTTCCGTACCAAAACAGACAGTTTCCTCTACCTCACACTCTCCCTCACTGCCTTTTTTTTTTTTTTTTTTTTTTTTTTT
>NW_008796063.1:6890473-6901870 GCF_000699145.1 Aptenodytes forsteri
CTTTTTAAACATTTTAGCTACATCTATTGATTTTCCTCCTCCTTCTTCAGGGAATATTCACAGATGTGCAAAGCCACCTCTAACAGCAACGTTAGCTGAAGCAAAAAATGAAATTTACACTTGACTGCCTTCTTCAACAATGTGCAATCACCATTTAATAGGAAAATGGAGCAGAGTGCAAACAGGAAAAGGAAAGGCCTGATTAAAACCCACCAGTCCTAGAGCTGACGATACCCCCACAACGGAAACAAGGCACACGCTGAGCTCGGAGAAGCATGAGCTCTGCAGTGGTCCACAGCCCCTCACCACCACTGACAGACAACACTGACACAGAAGTACCGAGGGGAAGTATTTTTCATTGAGAAGCAGGGGGCTATCACGATACATCAACTTGCTTTCCTTTTTGTTAAGGAAAACAAAGCAAGTGCTTAAGATACGTAGTCATAAGTCCTTTTTGCTAGCTAACAAAAGCCAGATCCATCAGGAAAAACCAAGAAGAGGGGGTTTGAGCTCTGAGCATTCCCAAGCCCAGCAGTGACATAGCCCATCCTTTTCTACCAAAAGGCAATAGAATTTGGGTTTAGCTCCACTACCTGGAAAAAGAGTGAGGCGTCCTATCCAAGAGAAGTTGGCTATCTCAGTAGCATGACACCAGTGATGTTTCTCAAATCCTGCCGCTGCACGGAGCGCCCTTTGCAGCCCACGGGCAGCAGGGGCAGGTTTCAGATGCCCCCGTCAACACTCGGTATGGACTGGGCTGCCAGTCCCACCCTGTGGTCGCTGCCGGTGATAATCCCACCACGGCAAGATTTCCTTCTGTTACAAAGCAAACAACTGAAGAGTCAATCCCTTGTTTTGACTTCACTTCAAAACCATGTATACACATCCCCTACTCAGAAAACTATTAGCTAGATCTGAGAGGCTGCGCTAAAGGATAAGCTGCTCGCCGCTGCTCACTCCACCTTAGTGACCAGCGGGATGGTTTCTGCAAAGACAGCGCTGACTTGGCCTCACAGCTCAAGCTGAGTTATACCTGAGAGTATTCGCCTTACAGCATTACCCAAAGATTCACTTTCATACTCAGACCATACATGACAGGTTTATTTTTTTGGTTGTTGTTTTCATTTTTATCATTTATGTTACAGGTCTGTTATTAACAGACTCTCATTTACACATGTCAGAGGATGAGAGAAATCACCTAATTACCTGCTTTCCCCATCAGTGAAGGAACAGGGGGCTACCAATTTGCTTTCCACTCCTTTCTCATCTTTCTTTTTATATGTGTGAGATTTACCATCCCCTGTCAGCTGTGAGCTGGAAGAATAATTTTCTAATTATCAAGATTTCTCACAAACCAACTTTGAATCATTGGGGTTTTTTTTTCCTCTTAAATTAGGGAAATATTCCTTTGAAACAATGTTTCATTTTCAATTGGCTCTGAGAAAAGTCTGAATTTCTGCTTAGCTATTAATTGATATTCACAATACATTTTTAAAGACAAAACCAAAAGAATATGGCTAGAGCAAACAAGTAAACAGCCCCACTTCTGTAACTTACTGGCAATCTGAATAAAATTATTAGAAAAAGCCTTTAATTTTTTTTAAGGTAGGTAGAAACTTTACCTTTTCATTTTGGCAAGTATAGTTTTATTTGTAATATGAGGGAATTTTTAAAACTGCATTTTTTTGTTAGCTCACTGTCTCAGAATCTTAAATTATACATTTACGATCCGGTTGGTGCTTCGCACCTCACCTCCCTCCTCAAGTCATTCTGCTAAGTTGAAGGCAGCTAAGCCGTCCTCTGAACTGAACAACTGGGAGACGTTTCATGGGTAAAACCAGCTGTAATTACACATTCTAGCAGAGCTAATACATAGAATGGGCTCCTTAAGCAGCTGTCAGGATGGTAAATTATTGGTAAAAGAAATCTGCCACCAAAATGGGCTTCTAGGCAGTGCCTCTGACAGTGAGAAACTCTGCTGTGCCCGAGCAGGAAAGATGCTAAGAGGCAAAGGGCACTGCTAATTTCAATCTCACTCCTGTTTGCCCTTGTAAACTGAAAATACTGACATCATCTCACTCATGCACATTGTAAAGTTGCAGTAGTAGCTGCAGCCTTACCCGGCTAAACTCAAATTGCAGATCCTGTCTAGATCCCTAGACTGATACTATGCAAGACTAAGTAACCACTACAGACAATCTTCAGAGCAAAAGCTTCCAAGGGAAGTATCACGGCAAAGGGAGTACGCTGCTAACATCTAGAAAACTAAAAGATAGGAATTTATCTAACCAGCTGCCTGGGGCAAAACATCTATGCTCAGATAAGTAATGATCAGAGGTTCTGCATGATAGGCAGTATCTGTTATTACAGTCACTGAAGTCTGATTACAAGAAAGCTGTATTGAACAAATATGGATCACCCCCCATTTTAAGTGAACGTGGGAAGAACAGCAGAAAGGATAACAGTGTCTGAGCACTCAACAAACAGCACAGCAATTTAATCCCAGCTCGTCAGTGGCAGATTCTAGCTCTGTGTATAAATTCTATGTCCGACATAGAACAGCAACAAAACAAATCCTGGAAAGATTCTACATGTTAATAAAATATCATTCATTTTCCTCATCTATTAAAAAAATAGAACAAGACTTACATCAAAGCACTGCTGCAAAATGTGAGCAGAAAGTAAGAAGAGATGTAACACGTGGCTGGGATGAAAAACCAAGATGTGAGCAGCCAAACAAATACAGGCACAAAGTGCAGACATAGTCCTGACTAAGAGGTGTTATTCCAGAGGACAGCACAATCGAAACAGCTAAACCGGAGTTCAGAATCATTTCAGCCACAATTTCTCTCTTGAAAGAGCTTTACATAAAATAATGAAATGAATATCAGGAAGAAAGCTTCAGTTACACATTTTATAATCAGGTAGTTCTGTCAAGCCAACTGCCTCAGTAAATGACTTCATACCTGGATAAGTTCTCAACTTAAAAATGTCATTGCTTTATTCTTCACATCTAATTCCAGCATTCCCAATATGTTTAATATAAAAAACAAGTTCCAAATCTCAGAAACCAGATTAATCCAGATCCGGCTGGCTATGTATGATCAGCAAAACCAGACAGTAACCAGCAGCACCTTTTTGGTTTTTTGGGGTTTGGTTTTTGTTTGGTTTGGGTTTTTTTTAACAAAAGCAATATGGATGCTGGAAGGTCCCAGCTTCTGGAGCATTACAGGGAATTAGTACCCCAGAACTGAGACTCCTCCCTTATCCCACTCACAGGCACAGGCAGCAGCCACGGGCTGCAACACTTCGATGTTTTCCTGCCCAAATGGAAAAAGAAATTAAGTCAAAATGCCAGCATCTTGTGAGTGAAAAAATTAATCCCGCTTTGAATTAGATCCAGCATAATGACACAGCGGCCAGCAAATTTTGCAGTAGAGCATACAGCATTGAGTAACTGATGTGATTTCTCCCCTCTGTAACGTATTCCACTTGGGTTCTCGTACCTACACTATCACCATGGTACCAAGTATGTTCCACTACAGTAGCAGCATTACAACTTTGACATATGACACATAGCTTATGGGTTTCTTTCCTTCTTTCCATCCCCGAAGAAGCATGCAGTTTTAATTCATTACCCATTTTTTAAACTATTTGAAACAGAATTGGTGAAGTTATTTTAATTATGGAGGGTAATATAAAAATATACATTCAGCTGAGAAAGGAGGAGCTATATGGTGGGTTTAGATACATAAAGAGCTTAAATTTTTTAACAACCTGAAGAAAACAGTACCTCTTCAAAGTGATCTTTAACCTAAGAAAGTTCTGTTCTACATGAAGAGCTGAGATGTCATTACAAGAAGTCTTTTAGATATCCCAGGCACCGATAATTAGAGCAGTGAACAAAACCACTGAGACCTCAGGTTTCTCTGGGAGGCGAGTACAAAGATTTAACAGTAGATTTAATCTCTGTACCACAGACCGTGCAGATGAGCCTGAAACTGCTGCATTTTATAATCAGGACAGAATCACGCTTCAGTAAATTGCTGTATATTCTAGCCCAGTCAAGAAATTACAGAGGTACATATGAATGAGGACAGGTTGCCATCCAGCCGGCCAACAATACAGTCTCTTAGCCCCAGTACAGGGTAGAATACAATGCTTACCAAGACTGAAACAGAGAATTTTGGCTTAAGCAAACAGACCAGGAAAATTGCTGCAGGTATAAATCAGCCCTGACATTCACATGAGGCTGTACCATAGCTCCAGACTCTTCCAAATACTTTAGTCTGCAAGCCAACATTATCTCTGGTGATATTAATAATTCATTTTAATATTAGCTGTTAACCCAAGAGTTGTTTTGAGGCAAATATGGAGACAGATTGAAGACAAATGGCACTGACATAAGCTAACAGAAGTAGCAAAAGAAAAACACACTTAATGAACACAACCCATTCTCTAAGAGGTTCAATCCACTACTGAAAGACAGTATTTTGATGAATTCAAGCAGTTATTTTTCTGCATATAGCTTTTATGATCTGTAGAGGTCCCCTAATCATAAGGTGTCAAAACAGGGTAATAGTTAGCATTTAATATTTCCAAAATGCTATTAAAAAACCCTACAAACACCCTCAAAAAACAAGAATTATACTTGTTTAAACAACTGGACTGCCTGCCACAAAGAGAACCAGACTTTAATACACCTTATAATATAGGACAAATAAAAAAAGCCCCAAGGGCTTCCACCTATGAGTAATACAAGAATAAATTAAACTGTACAGGAAGAAAAGAAAGGAATTTTCTCCTTTCTTTTCCAGTATGCCTGTGAACCTTCCCTTTATAAAACTACCCTGGATGACTGACAATATGTTAAGTCCTCAGTCATGCAGATAAAAAAATTTCTACTTCCTATGACAGAGAAAATAAATCTGACACTGAGTTGGATACATTACTGGCAATCTGAAAGGTCAGGCAATGTCTTTTCGTACTGAGCTACAGCATGCAACAAGGACCTCCATACAGCATTTTAGGGGGAGCTTCTCTAGTTTCCTACTTAAGAGTCTAAGTCCATTTGAAGTGCTCTGACTTGAAGTCTCTCCGATTCAGATCCTGGCTAAGGAGCCAGCTGTCCTCCATACACCTGTGGCATATGAGTTCTTGATCTGTCACCAGAAGTCATTTAATAGAAACACAGGAATTGGTTACAGGTACTGATATGGCATTTCATGATAATAAAATCAGATATGAACCTGAAGAGATGGCTAGATTGTGCTCCTAAAGCCTATTGATCTGCACTAGGATCCATCAGAGACCAAATCTTTTGCCTTAGGATATTCTAGTAAATAAACTACCAAGTTTTCTAGGAAATAGAATTATGTCCTCACAGCTATGAAAAATTTTGTTTTGATTATGCATCTTTTGTGTCTTGGTTGGTTTTTTTTTAAATGCAGCTGATTAAAAGAAAACTATCTTCTATCTCTAAATATAGTTGTACTCCTTCAGTCATAGGTGCAGCTTACCAACCTAGCTACTACAAGCAACTCCCATCTACCTCTGGTCTCCTCTTCTTGATCACTAGCTGTGATGTTACACTCTGTCCTGCTTAAAATATCCAGCAATCATTCACCCTCCTGCCAACCCATTATTTTGGATGATCTTTCCAAAGAACATAACTAAAAAATAATAGTATTAGATGTTAGAATGAATCTTTATAAAGGTAAAGCATCATTTGTTTGTTGGGGTTTTTTTATTTTACACACACACTATATTATAACACATTAAAAAGATATAATATTTATCTAATAATATATTGGGGGGTGTACGTAAATATATTGACATGTATATACACACATATATTTACATCATTAATTCCATGTAAAGTAATATTTATATACTGTGGAACTCCATGACACACACATGGCATGAACACGCAAGAGAACTCTGAGCTGACAGAGACATCAAACACCTACAAAGTTTTCTTTCAATCTGACATGAACATAGACAATAAAACCAAGATTACCAAACTGAGACTCAGTCTACAGCTTCTTTCACCATATCCCCAAATTGAACATGTTTGGGGATTTTTTTGTTTTTATTCTATGCCTGGAAATTTTAATAGAAATGTTATTGTACATTTGAAAACAGAACAAACTTGAGGGATTATATCAAATCAATTCCACTGGGATTTGTGTCCGCTCTAATCCCCTATTCAGTCTCAATCTCATTAACATATCAGGCTTAATTGGCATTTCATCCCTGCATTGTGTCTCCAAAATGAACAAGGTGTAATTATGTTAAAAAGAGCACTTCAACGGTTTTAGTTTAATTCATGTCATTCATCCGCGTCAGAATGAACGCAGATGTTCTATTGCGGGATACAGCAAGAGATGAGCAGCTTTGAACCAACACTTTTTAGTTGAAAACTTTATGTTAAAAAAGTTATTTAAGTGAAACGTAAAACACAGTATTTTCTTCTTTTGTTTCAGTTGCTATACAACATTAACTTTCAAAAGCTGGTTCTGCTTAATTTGATTTTTCATTTTCAAATGAACAGCTGTGTTTAAGTCTAAAAGCCCTTTGTTTAAGCATACAGAGCCCCAGAAAAGGTTTGAACAAAGCATCTTTCTGTAAACACTTGATTACCAGGAAAGGCCTGGCTTTCAAAGTAATCTAGGGGTGGTTTTGCTCTAGGTTCTCTTTTAAAGGAAAAAAATTGCATCACTTCTCAGATGTCAAACAACAAAAGCAACAAATGTTTTACTAATTGCATGGGCTTCTTGTATTCAAGGTAAATAAGGGAAGACAGAAGAGGGTTTTCCAAATGGCCATTTTCAAACAATTTTTCCCCCTTCCCCAGTTACAGGCACAAACATTAGGCATTAATGAAAACCACAACTAATCGGCATCATATTTTAATTGTCAGCAAATCGACCGTTCTTGAATTTTGTGGTCAGATGGGTCCTCTCTAATACTGATAGTTCCCTGACAAACAGAGTATTTGTCTAAGATATGCTATTTTAATTAATATTTAGGTTCAACAAAGCTACAGAAAACAAGGATGTCAGCTAAGAATCATTTAATAAGGATTCTTTAACCAAATATTACTGCGCATTAAGGAAAAGGCTCAGAGAGGAGGCCCAAGTATCTGCCCAGACTTTCAGTTTTAACATTCATTTTGGTAGTGCTGTACTCCCCGTTTCACGGTTCTTGTGAGGAGGTAAATGCACAAGTGGAATTCCCTTTATTTAAAATTAAGTAAGGTTTCTTAAGTCACATTACTGGTAAAAATTTTTTTGAAATTTAAATATACCTATTAAGCCATTTCCTATTATATTTTCCCAACTAGGAAACATTAGAAATGCAACATCTATTGTATAAATTCTGTAATTTCCTAATTACATGGCATCAGGTAAATATGAGACAATTTAGAGTAGCAGGTAAATGTGTAATTAGGGAATTAAGATTTATTATTCAAAATGCATAATAATGATTACTGATTCAAAGGTGCATCCAATCAAAGCAGCAAGCAGAAGTAGCTCTATAAAATCACTGATACAGTAGACAATGGTGGCTCCTAATTCATTACAGGTGACAGAAGTATAATATCCAAATGCACCCGGAGTAATTCATTCACAAACAGATTAAAAAGATCATGTAAAAGGTTCTGGTCAAAGTCAGTGTGATGAAAAATCTTTAATAAAAGCAAAGACACAGCATTCACAAAAAATATTGGTGTCTTTTTAATCGAGTAATAACCAGTTAATGATGCTTTATCAAAATATGACATGAATTTGGAAATCACAATGCAAATTTCTCTTAGTATGTACATACACACAACACTGTCTATCATCTTCTGAAAGGAAAAGAAAATTTAATGTTACCATACCACTTTGTATGCAAAGGATATAAGTTCTAAACTATTCTAATAAAAAAAGGTAACATAATTATAAGCACCTCTGGATGCAAACCCCACATTTTTAGGGCTTTTTTAATCATTATTATTTAAAATCAAGGTTAGACAGTCATACTGTGCATCTTTTTCCTCCCCTATAAGACCTGCTGGCCAATTTAATCTACATACAATAGACAGTAGACATCTCGAGGACAATTCTCTTCCTACAAGTTTTGTGAAAACAAGCAGCTGGTGAGGGGACAATTGAGAATTCACAAATTCACCCCTAATTCTTTAGTCCCTGATCTAATCGCTGGTGTTGAATACAGCAGCTCACATGCTGCTATCCAAAATACTCTGTAGGAGCAACAGGGAGAAAAGGATGGTGGTTTTCCAGGCTAACGAAGAATCAACAGAAAACTAAAACACAATTCAGTTTAAAGAAAGCTAATTAACCAAGACTGAGAAATCCATAGGAAATTAAAGCTTTTTCATTGCTCATGAAACTACTTGTTTAGTCTTTCTGATATGAGCTGCTAAAAGGTCTGTTCAATATTTGACATACTTAACCCTAAAAAGTACTTTTACCAGAGGACCGGGAAATCTCAGGCCCCGAGTTCAGAGACATTTAAGCATATGCTCAATCATCTTATCCAGTTTAAACCCAAACACACAAGCGGTCCAATTCTTCTTTGGACTGAGACCCACACTACCTGGAGACAGTATTACACATCATGTGTCTTCCTTTATCTACTAACATCATAACATCAGCATAAAAGCAGCAGAAGCTGATCAAGGAGAAGCTCATTTCAGGTTTATCTTCAACTAAGTCAGATTTAATACAAAACAAAATGTATTCATTGATTACCAGTAATAAAAGTCTGTGTATTTGATGCTACTGTAACTTGGGAGCTAGAACTTATCTCCAGCAATACCATTGTGTTTAGTATTCAAAACTTATAAAAAACATATGACCCTCTAGGCTTGGAAACAAGTCCAAAATCTGATCTGTGTTTTTACTTCAGTATTGCATTTATGACCATACAGTGCAGTTAGAATATAAACAGTTTTAAAGCCACCTGCTTTTGCAAAATTTATTTTCCATAACTAAATATTTTCACATCAAAGTCATCCAGGTTATCTAAAAACATTTGGTTTTCCTTCATACATATAATCAAAACCAGCATATGGTATGAAATAAAACCATAACTATAAGAACACAAGCAAAATAATGTCACTAAAGTGATTATTGCAAATCTCAAACCTCAGAAAAAGCAAGACCTTAACTACCTTAACTTGCATCACTGTCTTCATTCAAATAAGAGATGCCATAAAACTCTAAGTTATCCTCAATGCCAGTTGCATATGTTTGTATCGTCTATGACTGTGCTTTTTGACGGGGTCTAGCATTTATCCTGTTAAACCACATCAAGTCTTCTCAGCAAAATCCCATATACTTCATTACACATGTTGTGGTTTAACCCCAGCCAGCAACTGAGCACCACCCAGCCGCTCGCTCACTCTCTCCTAATTCATTACAGGTGACAGAAGTATAATATCCAAATGCACCCGGAGTAATTCATTCACAAACAGATTAAAAAGATCATGTAAAAGGTTCTGGTCAAAGTCAGTGTGATGAAAAATCTTTAATAAAAGCAAAGACACAGCATTCACAAAAAATATTGGTGTCTTTTTAATCGAGTAATAACCAGTTAATGATGCTTTATCAAAATATGACATGAATTTGGAAATCACAATGCAAATTTCTCTTAGTATGTACATACACACAACACTGTCTATCATCTTCTGAAAGGAAAAGAAAATTTAATGTTACCATACCACTTTGTATGCAAAGGATATAAGTTCTAAACTATTCTAATAAAAAAAGGTAACATAATTATAAGCACCTCTGGATGCAAACCCCACATTTTTAGGGCTTTTTTAATCATTATTATTTAAAATCAAGGTTAGACAGTCATACTGTGCATCTTTTTCCTCCCCTATAAGACCTGCTGGCCAATTTAATCTACATACAATAGACAGTAGACATCTCGAGGACAATTCTCTTCCTACAAGTTTTGTGAAAACAAGCAGCTGGTAAGGGGACAATTGAGAATTCACAAATTCACCCCTAATTCTTTAGTCCCTGATCTAATCGCTGGTGTTGAATACAGCAGCTCACATGCTGCTATCCAAAATACTCTGTAGGAGCAACAGGGAGAAAAGGATGGTGGTTTTCCAGGCTAACGAAGAATCAACAGAAAACTAAAACACAATTCAGTTTAAAGAAAGCTAATTAACCAAGACTGAGAAATCCATAGGAAATTAAAGCTTTTTCATTGCTCATGAAACTACTTGTTTAGTCTTTCTGATATGAGCTGCTAAAAGGTCTGTTCAATATTTGACATACTTAACCCTAAAAAGTACTTTTACCAGAGGACCGGGAAATCTCAGGCCCCGAGTTCAGAGACATTTAAGCATATGCTCAATCATCTTATCCAGTTTAAACCCAAACACACAAGCGGTCCAATTCTTCTTTGGACTGAGACCCACACTACCTGGAGACAGTATTACACATCATGTGTCTTCCTTTATCTACTAACATCATAACATCAGCATAAAAGCAGCAGAAGCTGATCAAGGAGAAGCTCATTTCAGGTTTATCTTCAACTAAGTCAGATTTAATACAAAACAAAATGTATTCATTGATTACCAGTAATAAAAGTCTGTGTATTTGATGCTACTGTAACTTGGGAGCTAGAACTTATCTCCAGCAATACCATTGTGTTTAGTATTCAAAACTTATAAACAACATATGACCCTCTAGGCTTGGAAACAAGTCCAAAATCTGATCTGTGTTTTTACTTCAGTATTGCATTTATGACCATACAGTGCAGTTAGAATATAAACAGTTTTAAAGCCACCTGCTTTTGCAAAATTTATTTTCCATAACTAAATATTTTCACATCAAAGTCATCCAGGTTATCTAAAAACATTTGGTTTTCCTTCATACATATAATCAAAACCAGCATATGGTATGAAATAAAACCATAACTATAAGAACACAAGCAAAATAATGTCACTAAAGTGATTATTGCAAATCTCAAACCTCAGAAAAAGCAAGACCTTAACTACCTTAACTTGCATCACTGTCTTCATTCAAATAAGAGATGCCATAAAACTCTAAGTTATCCTCAATGCCAGTTGCATATGTTTGTATCGTCTATGACTGTGCTTTTTGACGGGGTCTAGCATTTATCCTGTTAAACCACATCAAGTCTTCTCAGCAAAATCCCATATACTTCATTACACATGTTGTGGTTTAACCCCAGCCAGCAACTGAGCCCCACCCAGCCGCTCGCTCACTCTCCCCGCCTCCCGGTGGGATGGGGGAGAGAATTGGAAGAGTAAAAGTGAGAAAACTTGTGGGTTGAGATAAAAGCAGTTTAATAATTGAAATAAAATACTAATACTAATACTACTAATAATAATAGCTATAATAAGAA
>NW_008796063.1:6901904-6942284 GCF_000699145.1 Aptenodytes forsteri
TACTGAGCATGACGTCACATGGTATGGAATGTCCCTTTGGCCAGTTGGGGTCAGCTGTCCTGGCTGTGCCCCCTCCCAGCTTCTTGTGCACCTCCAGCCTTCTCAGTCAGTAGAGCATGGGAAGCTGAAAAGTCCTTGACTAGTGTAAGCACGACTTAGCAGCAACTAAAACATCGATGTGTTATCAACATTGTTCTCATCCTAAATCCAAAACACAGCACTGTACCAGCTACTAGGAAGAAAATTAACTCCATCCCTGCCAAAACCAGGACAACACATCAGTGAAGGGCTATCTTACTTGGGACACCGGACCGTACATTCCTTGCCTCTGGATACCACCCCTCCCAGCAGGCTGTATTTTGAGTTCCCTGATCAACATTAGCAATGGTGCTTATTTTGCATTGCACAATCTCTTGGCAAGCACAGGCCTCAGTAACCTGTTAGAAAGCACCTGAAGGTAGGAACTGTCTGTCTGTCATGTCTGCTCAGGAGATGGAAATTATCTACATCTTGTCATACAGCAGACAGATGTCCAAAGCGCTAGAGTATACGCCTCATGGCATAGCCATAAGGTAGCCATTACTCAGCAGCATCCCCCCTTACATGATACGAAGCCCATGCACACACCCATCAGATAATATGGGTCCAACACATAACAATCACAAGCCTTTGTGAAGCCCAGGAAAAAAGCTGCAGGGAGTGGACTACTGAATTAATTCATATGGCTTGCAACTCACTCCTGCCCTTGTCTGTAAGTTCATCAAGAAGCAAAAAGCATCAGCTGAACTGTTCCTAAATGCCACATCAGGTCACAAGTGCCAAGTGAACCATCCATTTTAATGAAAAGTAGATTTCTATGAAAATCAAAAGCTATGCAGTTTAGCTGCTGAAGAATTAATGAACTTGGAATAAGTAAGATTTAGGTAAGAGACTACACAGGTATGCACAGAAGGCACATACAGGTTATGCAAATATGGACTTCAAATAAGAATCTTAAGCTTGCTCTTTAAATCTCTAACTCTTAAAAGACAATTTGTCTGGGATTCATGGTAAAGCAAATGTAAGTTCATGGAAAGTTTTTAACATACAGCTGGGGAGGCTACAAATCAGCCTTCTTTCCTGTAAAATCAAACATGCTAAAATGGCACAATAAATCAATGAAGCTAGGTAGGGAGGTAAAGAACAGTACACAGGAAAGCTTGCTTAATACAAAGAAAATGGAAATGCAGAGGACTGGTAACATTAGTAAGTGCAGTGAAAGAACAAACAAAGAAGAAAAAAGATAAGATCAAGAATTATCTTCAGAAAATATTGAAAGCATACAGCATACAGAGACAGCATAAAAGAAACAGTCGTGTATACAATGATAATTTTACCAGGGATGAGAAAAATGCTTCTTTATATAGGCACAGAGTGCTCTACTTGTACATAAGGAAGATGAACTAGAATACCACCTATGCGAGCAATCAATTTTCCAGCAACATCAGGAGGTGGAGCTGGGTATTGAATAGGTAACAGAAAAGATTAGGGAAAAAAGTCAGGTGTACTGAAAGCAGAGAACCACATGTAGGTAATTTTCAACCACTGCTATTAAAAGCAATCCCACTGCAGCCCCTTATACAGGACAGAAGCTGTAGCAAGTATTTCCTAAGAGCTTCAAAATTCAGCTCAGTTTCAGGTATAGCATCACAAAATATGAGAAGAAAAGGAAGACATAATTAAATTATAAAGCAAAATATTTTGGCATCAAATATTTTTAGCTGGGATTAGCAGAAGACGACATTGAAGTCAATCGTAAGTAGCAGAACTGAGAAAATATTCTATGACTAAACAGAATTTATGTTAATACTGCCTAGGATAAAAATTCAAGAATCTGGTAGAAGCTACCCCATAAATCAGTTCTTGGCTACTGAACTGTGTATATAACTTTTAAATATTTTACTGAAGCTTTCATTATAGGTAATCAAATTAAATCAACAATAGGCCAGCTGTTCTACTCCAGAAAAAACCCGTATCTATAGTCATTTGGGGATATATCAAAAGTTAAATGTGTCATGGATTGTGACACAGAAATTGGTCATTTCCTGAAATACAGATCAGAGGACGAAATACAACATTCAAAACCCCAATAAGTCAATTAAAAGCATATGACATGATGCCCACAGATTTAGGGTCTGGTCTAGAATCCAAGAGGTTCTTTCCAGTTCCTTCATTTCCATGACAGTCATGGCCAAGACACAAGTTCCTGAGCACTACCTGCCTGTACGTAACCACACAGCATGCTCTGCAAAGCCCCAGTTACAGAAAGGAAGAATATTCTCTCAAGAAATGGAAAGCATAGGTGCAAAGAGTTAATGTACAGAAGAACATTAAGACTGCATCCCTGTGATAATCACTCAGGGTGCTTGGCCAGGCCTGCCTCCTGGTGTCTTGATCAGTCCCTGCTGAGAAGAGCAGCAGTCTGGTGATTTATAAAGGGGTTTTTTCTTTGTTTGTTTTAAATGCTATGTGTACTATGTCAGGAAAAAAAAAAAAAGGGATCTTTTCTAGAAATGCCAAGGAGAATTTCATATAATATTTCTTTAAATTTTAATGAAACATCAAAATGTTTGGGGTTCCCCTCCCTCTTGTATGGAAATCACACTACATTGTTGGGAAGCATGCTTTCATGGTAGTTCTATTATTAAGCCATCATGAAAAATGTATCAAAGAGTTCCACAAAACTAATATTTATTTTCTCAAAAATGAAAATACAACACAAAAAAATCCCAACCTATCAGTGTAAAATCATGCAAAACCACAATCTAACAGAACATTAACAAAAAAAAATCCAAACTAGAAATACTGTAGAAACAGAAAATTTGACAAGCTTCAATACACACATTCTCATAATGTGAAAAATTGCACACATCTAGCCCAGCTGTTACAACATCCACTGACTTTCTGCTTGGCCACTTTCCAGGTAACTCAACAGCTGAAGTGCCATGAAGGAATGCCCTCGCTTCTATATTAGAGTTAAAATATTAATTTCCAAAAGCCATTTTTGGTGTCTAGGGTTGAGGTGTATGGGGAGAGCCAGTTTACAGGTTATGTCTTCTCCTCACATGGATTACCTTAGCATTCTCTGGACTGTCCATGTTAAAGATGTTTCTCACTTGTAGCAACCTTGAGCAAAGTCCTATGTCTAAAACAGATGATGGAGTAAGCACTGCTGCGGGCTATTTTTCACTTGTGATCTTCTGTAAAAACTTTCAGGCCCTCACCAGTGTCAAAAGCCTTTCCAGTGTTCTCTCTGAGGACTTCCAGAACGCTCACTTTTCATCAAGGACCAAGGGATCTCTGATGCTCACAGAGTGTAATGTCATGATGCTTCATCTCTGACAATGCTAAAATTTTCATGACTTCAGAGCAGAAGTCATTTAAGGGAAGAGACTGGTTAATCCTTTCAAGGTACAAATCACAATGGTAAGATCAAACCAGTGTGGAGGAGAGCTGCATCCACTAGTTTCCATTGACTAAATGGTGAATAAAATCATGTACTTGCACATCTGTTTGAAATGCACATTTTCAGGTCATATGATCCTAGGAATTGCAACTAGGGTCATTTCAGGAGGTACAAGTGAAGTTTGTACCTCCACATTCCCCATCCCTATGTAAGTAGGCCCTTGGGAGATGTTAAATCTGCCCAGACAAATCCTACATCAATCCCACGTCTCCCACAATGGAGCTTGGGCTGAATGAGGTCTCCTGACAGCAGCAGACAGCTCCCAGAGAGCGCCCATTTTCTACATGGGCTGCTCTACCTTCATGTAACAGGGCCAAAATACGTATCAGGAAGAAACCACAAGCTGCTGAGAAAGAAGGCTGAAAAGCAAGATGCCACATCTGCAACAATTCCTCCAGCTCATTGCCTGCATCTGAAACAGCACTTTGGGGAAAAGCGACAGACAGGACTAGGCTGCTATCCATGGCGGCCTGCTCCCAGAGACCCATGAGAGACAAACAAGTCAAAGCATGTGTAGTGTAGCACATGTAGGTAATTTTGATGCTTGTGAGAAATGTCAGATCCCCAGTGCACATGTTGCACCACTGAAAAAAGCGCACAGTAAATTGGACATGGCACATCGACATGTCAGTAGGACCATGGTACAGGGTACAGATACGGGACCGCAACATGTAGTATTTGAGAGCTCCCATACGAGGCTCTGAGGAGCTGCAGCACACAGCATTTTTTTTCAGAAAGAGACACCTCCCACATTCTCCCACATATGGTTTATTAATAAGTCAATGAAACTTATTTACAGAATATATTGATGACACAATAGTTCCTGGATCTCCTGACACCCTCTGAGCAGCTAGGTCTTTTATACCTTGCATGTTATAAATATAGCATCTTAAAAATTAAATAACGAGAAGCCATAGAAAATTTTAGTGTGCTAGAAAAAAGGTTTCAAGAACACACCATCAAGTTCTAGCTTCCTGGATGCTGCTAGGAGAACATTTCTCATTCCTTTTAGTTTTTTTTCCTTTTTTTATTAGTATTTCTGTCACCCTCCTTTTGCCTGGGACACGGTACCAACCAGGATTTCCCAGCACAATGCACACCCATGCCTCAGCTTGGCTGTTCTCCTAGACATGAACAACCTATAATCAAAAAGAAATAATAATCATAACACAAACAGCTGGATTCATATTCCCCTCCATAGACTGCAAACCCATATATTTTCTGTACAAAGAGGTGAACTCTGTTTCTTATGGCTAAGTGGTGTTTGTGTAAAGAAGGATTGCTTCATGCTGGGCTGATGGTTTCACTTTTGTAGGGTTTTATTTTGTAGTAACTTTTCTCTTAATAAACCACCTTTTTTCCTCCAGATGAGGGGAAAGCACAATAGCAAGCTACAATGGGAAACACAAATACTTTCAGACTCACAGATTTAAGGGTTAAATACAACACCTATTTGTTCTTGTGAGATTAGGAAGTGCTGGCTTGCTACAATCACCCTTTCATTTTATGTTAGAAACCCTCAGTGTCTGTTAATACTTAAGTAATGACTTTGCTTCCTGAAGTATTCTTCAAACCTGCATCGTAGCCTCAGTTTGTAAATGACATTTGCTTTTTAATTCTACAAATTATACAAGCAGTCACTCCTCACACTATTTTCCCAATAATGAGTGGTGACTTAAAACAAAAAGCATACCAATGTATGGCAGCTTACAGTCATCAGTTCTCCTCTCCTCAGTGAGACAGAGCACAGTGAGTCAGGCCACACCACTAAGTCCCTCCACAAATCCTTAAAAAAAGTCTGCAGCCACTGGGAGTTTAGATAAACTCTATATGAATGATTTATTCCTATTCTGAAAGCAAGTTGTTTCTTGATTTCAAAATGAGAAATGGTACACAAATAGCCTCGCTTCACAACACAACTCATACACCAAACAAATTCATTTAATTTATTGTCTGAGTTTTGATATTTTCCCTTCCTCCCTACTCCTTATCCCAATTAGCCTTTTCAGTTGTCAGCTTCATGGGTGGCAAACAGAAAACTCAGAATACTAATGCATTACCAAAACCAGCCAAAGCAGTAGTAGGCTGTCTGAAAAAGCAAGCTGCTTGTAGGGAACGTTAGCGGTCTTTGCAACCCCCAAAAATACAAGGCAGCCTACATGTCCCTAAGCCCTTCAGATAACCTTGAGCTGGTAACTTAGTGACAAGGAATTAAGAAACTGATTTTAAAGCGCAATGAAATATTCGAGAGGAGCACATAAACATGTGAACACGCACGCTCCCAGGATGGTGCAAACAGTGTTACTTCAACTTCATTTAGTTTTTTGGGGGTGTTTTTTTTTTTGTTTTTCTTTTTTTTTTTTTACACCTCAACAACTAAAATACATGACTATCATCAAAGAAACCCATGACTTACCATCTCAACACTTGTCCCTGTCTATTTACAAGCACTGAATTAATCATGATGTATAAGGGCATATATAGGAAGAGATCTATATATGTAAAAAACCAGAGAATATCAACTCCCAATCATCAGAGCCTTTTCTTAGAAAACTATGAGATATAGTCCCAAAATGTTTAAGTATCACAGAATTTCTGTAAAACTTCGGTCTCTAAATTACTTTGATACTTAAAAAATTTACCTTATGTTCACAATCTGCTCTAATGCAGATCACATTACTCTGGGCTACAGCTCAATTTTATTTTTCTAGCGAGGAACTTTTATTGGCAATAAAGCCTAAGAGAATAAAACTTGGCTTAATTAGACTGTTCACAGTGCCTTTCCTACAGGAGAAGCACATGCCATACCGACAGCCATTGAACCTCGGGTGTATTCTATCTCTATTACTCCAAGGGAAAGTTTCACTTACAACAACTGCAGATCATCACCATGTTTCCTGTATATGGAGTATTTTATGGTACATGAGTTCAGCAGTCATAAACGTCAAGAGTACCAACGGCAAGAGCCAAAGGTCCGTTGCTTTTCACACAGCTCTGATAATGCTTTGTAACACTAACCCTATGCTATATTTGGGCAGCAACGGTACCAAAGTGATTCCAGACGGTCAGCAGAATCCCCTCAGGATAGTGCTAAGAGCTGGTCCAACCAATGCCAAGGATTTTATATTGATTTTTTGAGGTCGTAGGAAAAAAACCAAAGCTGTTTTCTTGGCAGTTGGACTACATGATCATTGTAGGTCCCTTCCAACTGAACTATTCTATTTTATTCTTTTTACAACTTGCAAGACTGTTTTCTTCTAATGTACCTCTTAACAAACTGTTGTCACTATTCCAAAACTATCCCGCTACAAAGGCTTTTCAACACATCTCCTCTTAAAATTAGTCACCCAACAGTTACCCCAGTTTATTAAATTCCCTCTGCTCTGCAGTTAACGGCAACGCAGCTGCACAATCGGAATGATAAATACCCCAGAAAAGCACAGAAGAATCCAAGATACACTGCTTAATTTTGTTTGCTCCTTCGCCCGAAGCCACTTTCTCCTCTGACACAATATTTGATATTGGCTCAGAAACCTCATGTTTCTCCAGGCCATTGCGGGAGTCTCATCCGTGCGGAGCCCTGACGGGGGAACTATAGAGATCAAGTAAGGACTGTAAACAAACCACATCCTGTTTACTTCCAACTGCTATTCTATTTTATTCTTTTTACAACTTGCAAGACTGTTTTCTTCTAATGTACCTCTTAACAAACTGTTGTCACTATTCCAAAACTATCCCGCTACAAAGGCTTTTCAACACATCTCCTCTTAAAATTAGTCACCCAACAGTTACCCCAGTTTATTAAATTCCCTCTGCTCTGCAGTTAACGGCAACGCAGCTGCACAATCGGAATGATAAATACCCCAGAAAAGCACAGAAGAATCCAAGATACACTGCTTAATTTTGTTTGCTCCTTCGCCCGAAGCCACTTTCTCCTCTGACACAATATTTGATATTGGCTCAGAAACCTCATGTTTCTCCAGGCCATTGCGGGAGTCTCATCCGTGCGGAGCCCTGACGGGGGAACTATAGAGATCAAGTAAGGACTGTAAACAAACCACATCCTGTTTATGACAGTCGGCACAGAAGAGCCATTTCCCTCCTGCTTGGCACTTCCCAACATGTCACTTGGCATCTCCTCGCTGTGTTGGGAGGAAAGCTCATTAGCAAATTCATTTACTGCTAAGAAATTCTCCTCCTGGAGGACTGTATCTCAAGTGGGAAGCATCAGGAAGGGACTGCAGCTCATCCAGGGGGGTCAGGATGCTGGTGGAAATTGTCAATTTTCCAGGTAAAAGAAATCAGATGTTTCCAAATCACTGCGTTTCCACATGAAAATAAATGGGTGAGAAGCAGCAGCTATTCACTGGCTTCTACCACAGCCTCCATGGCAGATGCTGTGTGCTTCCAAGGCTATTTCTAACTAATGGATCTTTCTATGATACATCTTAGTCTTATGACTATTCGATCCTATCCTTCTCTACTAAAATATAGATAGCATAACACAAATTCACCTCCTACAGAATAGACTATTGTTAGAATGCCCTTTTACCAACCTCAGCAGGAGCCTTTCGGGGGGGTGTGGCAGGGGGAGCACACATCTTCCTGTTTTCCAAACTGCTTTATCCATAATGCCCAAGGCTGGATTGAGTTTGGCAGATAAAAAGTTGGAATTTTATCTAACAAACTACTTTTCCATCAACTAGCACCAGCACAAAGGATGCATGCAATCAAGAATATGATAATACACCCCTAGGTCACATTGCACCTGGGGGTAGGAGAAAGGAGAAGCAGCCCATAGTCCCAATCAATCACAACAATCTACTCTGTACTTGTCTAAAGGTGACTTGAAAATTGAAAATAATACCAGGTGAATACTGTAAAAAAGAAAAAACTTACAGTTGGCAAAAGCAGTTTTCAAGATTGTTGAAAAATTTGTAAATTTGGATTGTTTTGGTTTTTTTTTAATATACCTTAGAAGCAGATCTTTGCTACCATGAAGGGCTTGAAGACTAGCAAGGAGTGAAATTAAGACATGAGAAAAACTGAGGCCACAGTCACGAAGTCACTGCTGACAGGGCAGGAATAGTTTAGGATGTCACCATGCCAGAGGTGAGGCAGCGAGGGAACTGCAGCAACTCAGTTGACTCCACAAGGCATTGAAGAAGAAGTAATTAGACAAGCCTTTACAGCAATTCCTCTAAACAGTCATCTGTTAATAATATTTTAAAATTATCAGATGACTAAGTTGAGTCACTACAACAAGATTATCGTACCGTTTAAACTCCAGATATTGCGTTAATTACTTCACTCTGGCACAAAGCAGACACACAAAGCAATGCTCTTTGTTTTGGTAAACATTCAGTACTCCTTCAGCCTTAAAATCATTTATCATATCAAAGTTCTTCACTTAACCCAGAAATATTATTTTTAAATGTAGGGTAAATTGGGGGGAGGGGGCTGTCAGTCAAGTATCAGAAAAGTTACTATTCTTTAGACCTTATTTATATACCTTTCACAAGGTGGTCCACAAAGTACACGAAGATGTTTGTTTACAGTCTTTCCAGGTCATCATTAAGCAAAATCCAGAAATATTTTTTAAATGTAGGGTAAATTGGGGGGAGGGGGCTGTCAGTCAAGTATCAGAAAAGTTACTATTCTTTAGACCTTATTTATATACCTTTCACAAGGTGGTCCACAAAGTACACGAAGATGTTTGTTTACAGTCTTTCCAGGTCATCATTAAGCAAAATCCCAGCTCTGCAAAAATTAAGATCAAAGCCTAAGTACAATGAATGCTTACACAAATTAGATCTAATGAGTTTCCATATGAGGTACCTAAAATGTCCATAAAAACAGGAAGAAAGAGATAATCCCAAATATCACCAGCAACACTGGACAAATGGGAGACTGCAAATCCGGGACTTAGCCAAAAGCAACTTGATAAAAATAGCTAAATCTATAGCAGATGTGTGTACACAGACACACCACAAAAAAGAAATATCAAAGAACGAGAACAAACAGCAGCCTGTAAAAATCAAAGAACGAGAACAAACAGCAGCCTGTTCAGAAGATGTCAGAGCAGGAAAAATGGTGCAGTTCAGGCTGGAAAGGCCAGTCTGGAGGAACCATTTGGAATCTAAAGACAGGAATATCAGATGGACAAATGGACAACATGGAGACCAGGCACAGCATTAGCACCTGCTTCATCTCTGAAACAGTTAAAAGTAGCAAAAAGTCTGCTATAACACAGAGATCTTAAATACTGCTGCAAATTCAGAGAACGTTCTTTCTAAAAGTTAGACTGGGTAAAGTGAAGTCTGTTAAAGGCAATTAAGTATATTATAAACTGGGTTCAGCTAGCTGCAGGGAATCGATAGATCCCCTTGGTTCTGTGTCCCTGCAAATAACGAATCAATCAAGCAAATGCCTCACTCTGCCCCCTCGCAGGAAGCAAATCTGTTTACAATCCTGGAATAAATAAATAAATGAAACTCAACACTAGACAACACCCTAAGTTTTCCTCAGTGCATGATATTAACAGCAGAGGACTGAACAGCTAATTGTAGCAGTCGCACTCCATTAAAAGAAAAAAATGAGGGTGAGCGATGTCTTTGTGTAGCAATAATATGCCAGCAATGCACACAAACAAGAAAACATCTGATATAAACAAACATTACTCAAAGGCACGAGGGACACAGACATAGCAATATTGTGCATCTTACACCTGAAAGGTTTGATTAAAAATACTTCATCACTGTAGAAAAGTTAACTAGCACCAATCTGTTCCACGTACTGGACAACCAATGAATTGGAGGCCTAGTCTAGTGTATTTAAGCATAGTTGCAATCTGGATCTTCAGGAAAAAATGCACTTTTAATTGTTATGGAGAGAGAACCATATTTACATCCAACTCCACCAACTTCACTTCTGCACTGCATTGATCCAGTCTACACTGGACCTGGTCTGCTAAATGTCAACTTTTGATGCAGCCAAGCTACTGCAAACATCTAGGGAATACACAAAGCCATTAAGTACATACCTCCTGTATTGTTATTTACCCAAAAACAGAAAGAGAGGCTTAATTTTGTACAAGGCTATCATATCAGCCAAGGAAAGGTACAACCTTTGAAGGGAAAAGAAAGGAGAAATAACAAATTGTTCTTTTATTGTAAATCACCTTTAGAATCATTTGGCAAGGAATCAGTTCTGGACTTCTTCAATTCCGTGACAGAGATTAAAAATGAATAAAAATAACCTGAATTAACTATATAGGATTAGTGAAATCTAAGAATCTCTTGGGAGTTGAGCCTTGGGCTCAGAAGAGGTGCAAACTCATCTCAGAACACCAGCAAAAGAAAAAGTCTATTACAAGGCAAAAAGACACAAAGCAACAACTCTCCAGAGAAGAATGACTGAATCTGAATTTAGCCATTGCTTCTATTATTATCCATCACCCTCTCAACCTAAGAGAAACGGATACTGATACAATAAATCCATCAATGTTTACTGAGCACTTTATTAAGAACTGTATCATTCTGTGATGCAAAATGAAAACCAAATCAGTACCGCTTGGTCAAAGCTCTAAACACATCTTATTTAACCCTATTTAAACTCTGTCTCAGCTGTCCTGTCTATAAAAAAGCTTTTGCCAGATAAGGAATTTCAACACTCAAAACAGTTAAACAACTAAAAACCATCTAGATATACTTACTATAGTCACTCAGCTAGGCTTATCAGTCTTTCCTGTTTCCCCCTACCACCTGTTTTTATACCCACTTGTTACATCTTGAATTAAATTACACTCCAAAGTAATTAAGATAATAACCACTTTGTGTTTTTGTTAAGTAACTGAAACAATGAGATCCCTCTTGTCTCTGATGGACTCAGGGTAATAGGGAGCCAAACAGTAACTTAGCTACCCCAGAAATGAAGTTTCATGTCTTTAGACGTATAACACAATATTAAGGAAAACAAGCTAAGGTACAGAAGAGAGCCAGCATACAGCCAGATGACGTACAGGGCCTTTCCTCATTTTGTGGGACCAAGTAGTTTTCCAATGGAAGTGAAGGGTGATCATTAAGGCAGATAGAAGTCTTCCAAGATGTATGATGAACCCAACATCATTTCAGCAAGCTCTCATGCAGAAAACCAGAAACATTTCATTTTCGTCATCTGTCGTGGGTCTTCGGCATTAAGTACAACTGCAATACTGAGGCACCAGCAGCTTTTAGGAGGAACGCACAAGCACTCAACTACTTTGGCTAAACAGCTTGAGCAAAACACACACTCGTTCCACTCCCACTTTCCTGAAACAAATTAGATGTGAATACTTAGATAGGGGCAAAGAAAATCCAACTCACTAGCGGAAGCGCTGTTCAAATGTCAGTCTTACAGCACGCCTACTGCAGTGACTGAATAGTATAATATTTTCACATAAAAAATGGTTTCATAAGCCTGTTTTCCAAAAACAGTCCATTTAATTGGAAAACCTCTCTTGTTAGATCTAAGCGAGAAAGGTCTGCACACATGGACCCAGGCATCTTCCAGTAAATAAAGGACATGTCTGTGTAGATGACATTTTACTTACTGATTCCCAAGGATTCTCTGTTTGCCCTAGGCACCTCTTCAAGAAATACAACTTATTGCTTTAGGGATTGATCTGATTTTATTGTTTATTACATTTCATAAATTGTTATTCTGGGTAGAAGCAATTAATAGACATAATTCTATGTTTCCTCCTCCAGAAATTTTCCAACAGAATAATCAGAATAAACAGAACAGCATTTTCATGCCTTCTTATACTAGTGGTTCCTCCTCCCCTCCTCATAAAACAATAAAAGTTAACTTCTAAAGTAACATTTCAATCTCTACTCTAACCGGTAAGCACACATTTTATGAGCTACTGCAAGAGTTCTGTAGCTTTTTTTTTTTTTTTTTTAAACAACAGAATTTGACATCTAACAAAGCCATATATTTTATCCTAAGACTTGGCAGTATTCAGCACCTATTTTTAAGGGAAGAGACTGATTTTTAAAAGACAACTGTTAAAACCGGAGGTTATTTTTGGTTGCTGGCAGTTAGCTCAGCTCTAATTTCTGGTCACTTTAGCTTCCCTTTCTGCCACACAGGGCAGGTGGATCCCAATGGCAGAGGCAGTACTGCTGCCACCAGAGAGGAAACCAGAAACTCTCTAATTGCCCCGGAGAAGCGAGATACACACAAGGGATGCAAAAGGGGAGGAGGTGAGAATGCCAAAGAAGAGGGAATATTGACCAAAAATTATAAAGAGGTAGGTTGAGGGGAGAGAGGCAGTGCAAGAATTTAATTGTTAAATTGAAATCAAACTTATTCAGCCCCAATCATAGGCATATCTGAAGAATCAAACCTTATCTTTCTTCAGTGCCTGAATTTTCCCCCTCTCAATTCTGTCCATGTATCAGTCCCTTCTTGACATTTCTAATGCTCTTGCTTGGAATAGATAGCAAATGTCTGAATTTCCTGCTGAGGCCACAACCTAGGCGTGGTGAAGGAAGTTGTGCAGACATTTTGGTCCACAGCTGAATTGGCAATTTAGAGCCAAAGAGAAAGGAAATCAACATTTAAGATATGAGTTAAAGCCAAAGGAATTTAGTTCAAAAATACAGAATACATTTGAGTCCACCCACTGCAATAGTCTCTCTTTCGCAATTTTCTGCCACAAAGTTCTTTATAATTAGCACACCACCAAGCCTGTTAATCCTCAGAAAAATCAATGGATTCAACTTTGGAAGACATAAAATGAAATTCTCCATACCGAAATGTCTCTCTTTAGCTGCCTAGTCATTAGGAAAAAAGAGGGTTTAAGAAAATCAATTATGGTCTTAACCTGCTCAGTCACAAAATGCATGTCAGGAGAAAAATACAACTCTCTTTAAACAGCTGTTATAAAGCAAGTCACCTTACAGGCAGCCTTCTCTGCCCATGTGAAATTATCTTATATACACACACAACATCAGGTAGTTCTGTAGTCCACAAAACCACCTAACTAGTAAAGCCCAATTTCCTTTGGATTTTTGTTGTACATCTACTAATTCTTCCCATACGGCAATAAATCAAACGTCCTCCCACATCACCCTCATCAGTCCTACATTGCCCATGCTTCCTCTTCCCTCACCTCCCCACACTTTTCCTCCAAATTCTCTACCACTTACGAATGTGTGAGCTAAGGAAAGCACATACCCTTCTTCTTGCCACTGTCACACTAAATAGGGCAAGCCAGCTCTCTTTGCATTTTGCTTGGGTGAAAGCAACATACTTTGTAAATGTTGGTTTGCACAAAACTTCCTGGCTTTAAAAGACCTGCCCTTCTCTCCAATTTGAGCAAGCTAGTCAAGAGGTTGAGAAAGGAGGGCCCCAGACCAATGAACACCACAAAGTTCGTAGCCTTATGAAACTAGTCCAAAAATAAATTTTTTTCTTCTGTTTTTAAATAAAGAAGCTGGTCTGACAGCCTAGAAAAAATCCTGCAACAATGCAGTCCATTCAGTGCAAATACCTGAACATCTCTGTGTCTGTTTGCAAAAGTTGTGTTAAAACTGGAGCCTAGTATAAAAAAACCCCAATCATCCATTTTAAAAAGTCCAAGGTTCAAACCCCTGTCATCTACAAACCCAAGTCTGAGTTTTAACAAAACTTTGATCTCCTATTAAATTCTGGGAATGAAGATGCTAATCTCAGCATGACATTTTAAAAGCAGGTGGAGACTGCCCATGAAAATGAACATGCACCATGTCTTCTCATGGAAGACACTGATAGATGAATAATCCAGGTACATTAAAAAAAAGTATAGAAAAGCTTTTCACAGTTAAATGCCTCATTTGAACTCCACCGTGATTACCAGCTTAATTGACAGGATACCTAACAGCAGAACGTCACTTTCAGCATATATTTGGCAGAGACCTACAAATCAAATAATTATGTTGTCCCAGCCAATGGATTGAGATATGATTATTGAGCAGCTACGAGAAGCTCGCACAAGGCCTCCTCTGTTTGAACTTGCTTACACCCCAAAAACTGATGTCAGCCCTGAAAATGAATCTGATCACAACACTTCCTCGATAAGATATTTCAGATAAATAATAGCTGTTTGGCCATGATCAAAGATTTCAACAGAAATTGCTATTCTTGCATTTTTTTAAAGGAAGAACTAGCTTCTTCCAGCTATGCTGACTCTAACTGTGATTATCAACCAATCTGTACCTTGTCACATAACATTTGGTAAAGATGCAAAACTAGAAACAAAAGTAATATTCGTAACACTCATATTCACAACACATCTGAAAAGTGACTGTCTATGGAAACTCCAGACCAAACTGCTAATCCTCGATTCTGAATTCACCATTTCTGTTGGCCCCAAAGTGGCTTGACTTCCAGCTAGAACAGCCTCCATCTGCCCACGAAGACCTTCTACAGTCGGATTAACTGTGATGTACCTCACTTGTAACAACAGGTTGGAGTTTTCTACTGCACATCCGCTCTTTTATGGAGGACAGCAGCTGCCACAGCTACCCATGCTTGCGGTAACATCCAGCTCCAAGAGGTAGCCACTGATGTTGAAAAATTAGGGATGTTTGAACCCAGTACTAGCTGACAGCTTGCTGAGGCTACACTGCAGAACTGGAATTATGTTAATAGAGCCAGGCAGGCAGCGTGAAAAGAGCAACGTTTCCCCCAGGACTCCCACGTTTGGTGTGAAGAAGTCTCAGCAGACTGAGCATGTGCATTCAGCACAGGGCAGGCTCAGAGAAATGAAGTGTCAGCTTGGGCCAAGAGGAACAAGACCAGTGCTTAATCTTACAAATACTACCCCAAGTATAAGCCTTGCTCTTGTAGGGAATTTACATGTACAATAGATAAAATATTGGAATATATTGTGGCTTTAATAAAAGCCTACTCTAAATAATTCTCCTCTTCATTTAGAGTAAAATTCAGCACTTATGGTTTTGCCAAGAATGGATAGGAAGGAAACATTTTGCCTATTGACTGACATTCTTTTGCCCCACCCAGTAGTAAACAGATAAAAACCGAAATATAGTCTTTTCAAAGAAACTGAGAGGTTGATTTTTTCCAACATCTGAAGGCTTTACAGAAGCAGACACGTACACCATATTTCTGAGCATCACCAGATGACACCAGGCTTTACAATGAATCACACGTTCAGTCTATTTTTTTTTAATGGTCCTATAAGTTGCATTTATATGATCTATCTTCAGTGTACTGCCATATTTTAGTGAGTTATATCATGTAAAGCAACCAAAATATTCCTTTTTATAAGAACCATAAAAATAAATTTGAACTATTACAGCAAAAACATACAACATCTACATCATGCCACACCACATTGCTAGTACAATAAGGTAGCCAGTATTCAAATCTCTGCAGAAGTGCTGTTCCTGTAAGTATCAATTACCAGCACCTCCTCAGGCTCCCCAGCCACACACTACCACTGTGCATCCCACCAGTGTTCCACCCCAACACAGTGGAAGGCAAAACCAAGCAACACTCAAAAATTACACCAAATCTGAGTCTGTGTGCCATAGCGAACACACACCAGTAAGATTGCTTCCCGCTGCAATCCATCATTAAACTATTGCGACCCTTTTCCATTCAACATTTTAAAAGGTGTTTGTTCTTGTTGAATATCAGAGTAACTGAAGCGGCTTAGGTTTAATTTTAACAGTGCAGTATACATTCCTGATCATTTACATATTATTTGGTCACAACTTAGAGCTAAGGGTAATAATGAGAAAAGCTCATTCCACTGCAGTTATTACACATATGAAAAAATTGTATTTGAGATTACCAGACCACATAAGAACTGTGAAGACATACAACATGAAACTTCACATAATTAGTATTACATGTATTCTAAATGTATTTAGAAAAGGATTGTATAATATGGTAGCAATAATTAATATCTGGACAAAGAGCTAACGTAGGGCAAACAAAAATACCAGTTAGTATTTGAAGACAAAAGGAATTTTAAAACTAAGTTAGGATTTCACACTGGCTTTTCAAACTACAGTGGTGGATGCCCCATCCCTGGAAACATTCCAGGTCAGGCTGGACGGGGCTCTGAGCAACCTGATCTAGTTGAAGATGTCCCTGCCCACGGCAAGGGGATAAGACTAGATGGCCTTTAAAGGTCCCTTCCAACCCGATTCTATGATATATCAAAATATGTCAGACAAACTGAAAACATATCAACCTTTCTCCAGAAAACATGAAAGAGAATTTACATACCAACAGGGGAAAAGAAACCACACTGAGGGTTTTAAGAGTTGGGCTATTTAGCTTGCCATCTTGTGGCTGACTTTACTGAAGCTTTGATCTGCAGTTATCCTGATCAGGGAGCTCTAGAAAAATCTCATCAGCAAATGAACAATACATTCCCCATTTTCTTCATTTACATTTGTTTATCATTTTTATTTCTCAACTAATAATAGAATCAGATATATTAATTACTTCAGAAGCAAGGCACACAGATGAGAGAAACGCTGTCCGAGGGGACTTTTGTGCTTTCTTCAAAACATTTAACATCTGGAGAAATCCTCTATCCCTTTTTTTTTTTTTTTAAATACTTCCACATGCTGTTTCTCTACCAACAATAAAAGTTTTCCAAAGACAAAAGGCAACCAAAAAGGTAAGTATCTGCCAGTAAAGCCTTTAGCTCAGCTTGCCAGGATCTCATTTGAAATTCAGTGTCAGATGGATCCTCACCTGTGCAACTATGTCCTTCACCAATGGATTTTGTATTTCCAGAACAACCAGGCAGGAATCCATTTATTGCATGTTTAGGTATGAAGATTTTAACCCAAAGAAAAAATGAGATCTGAAGCAGGAAGAGAAAGAAGTTTCCTTTGTTTCCCTTCTCCTGAGAAGATCACAAAGGAAAGGTTATCTCTAGGGAACTCTTCAGCTTACGTCATTATTCTTCTGTAACATAGGTTTAATATTTTGGCCTGCAGTGCACTGAATTAAGCTTTCTCCTCCTTCTAGTTCTACCCAAGTCCAATGCAAAAACAGAAGAGTTCTATGAGCCAAACTAGGCAGGGTCCTTTCAGAATGTATGCAGATGCCTATCTTCAATGAACGTTAAAATGCCACAAATACTAACCAGCTGAAAATTACAGAACATTCTTCTCATAAAAAAATAGCTCTCAAACAAAAGCTAACTGAAAACTTGTCCAAGTAAACAGGCCTTTCCTTACCCCTTACAGTTTTTTCCCCATACCTATAGCACACATCCATGCATAATCTAACTTGGTCTAAGCACTCTCATTTATTTCTATCTTTCCAATATTTAACTAAACCACTCATTTTTCAATTGTCAACCCATCTAAATAACTTGCCAGCAGCACAACTCATCTCTTTCATAATTATAAGAGATACTAAGAGTCTCCTTTCATTTTCCAATGAACATATATTTAGCTAGTTTCCAAATACCTTCTGCAATTTGTTACCCAGAGCTGCTTCTTGCCCCCGGCAGTTTCCTTTCTGTAATTCAGCGACATTCTAAGGATCCAACAATACATTGTACAGTGGCAGTACATCACATAAAATTTAAGATGTTCAAATTGTTTCCTGATACAAATGAGAGTATTTCTTCAGCCTTTCAAACTACTGGTACATATCAGAATGATGTTTTTTGAACCACTGAACACAAGAACACCTAAAATGTTTTTTCTTCATCCGGGTATACAGCCAGAGTATCTTTCCAGTGGGCTCCTTGCTCACTAAAAACTGCTTTAAAATTCTTGAATACACACTCCATTTATTAAGTAGCTTAAATGATCTACATCCTTTTGGGTCCGGGTGAACTATTATTACTTAATCAGAATTTATTCTGCCTTCCACTTCCAATCACCTTCAAGCTTATATTTCACTTAACACACTCATTTGCACTTTTAATATGGGCAAATCAAGGGAGCATATGAACCTAGTACAATTATTAAAAATGGAAGCACTCTCCTTTAATAGTGTGATCAACTAATCAAGCAAATACTCATAAAGCCAACATTATGAAACGTTATAACAGTATTATAAAATGCAACAGCCCCAGTCTTTCACCAATTTGACAGCACTGAGAAAAATCCAATGACTAGTACCACAGAATACATCACACAAAACAAGAAAACATATTTCCATCGAAAAACAGTTTATGGCTCTGGGTCACTGTCTTTCTCCTGTAAGCACATCGAGTGGTTTGGTTAGCTATTGACTCTCTTGTGTGTTCACCCTTAATGCTGTATTTCTTATCTTACAATCCCTATTGACATAAAATCTCTTTCCACTTTATACTGAGTCTGTCTTCCGCTTCTGCCCTATTAACTCATGTCAATATAGCAAAGGGAGCAAAATAAAGCAGCAAAGTCGATACCTCCACCACATTTTTGTGCAACTGCTGCAATGAAGAGGAACAGATAGGTCAAAATCAGATGCCTTAGGGAGCTGCCCCAACCCTCCAGCCCTGCTTGGCATCAGATGCGACCACAGCATCACTTTTCCTGTGGCTCATGCAACAAAAGAAATGGCTGCGTAGGTCATCTGCCAAATTAATACGGGGCACCCCAACTATTCCGAGCAAAGACCACAGGCTGAAGCAGAAGCTGCTCTGATCTCTACTGTGGTTTTGCAAATAAAAGTCACTCACACTACAAGCTGTCCTTGTTTTAAGAAAATTACAAACTGTGATGGGATTTACCAGATAGTTCCACCTTCTTTCCTATGCTTTTTCTGCCCTTCCCACAATTGCATTTTTCTAACTAAATCACAAAGTACCTCTAGGAGTAAAGGCAGGCATCATCACTGAACACTTAACTGGACAGGATGATCTCTTTTCTCCCCCAATCCCTGCAACAATGGGAACACTAGAGATCTGAATTCAGAACAAAGAAGAAAGCATTTATCAGACAGAACAGAAGAGATTAAAGCATTTCTACCTCTGATTGAATGACCACACTATCACATTACCTCTGCTCCTGCTGCTACAGAGGATGTGATTGAGCCCTGACACGGGGGCCTTGCTGAGTGAGGAAGGGGGCAAATCCTCTCACCAGAATTTTAATCTCTTGCTCCTGGAACCAGGAAATCATTACCCAATGCAGCAGAGAAATGAATGCTACGTGGCATCCAATGGTCTCCCTGCTGGTAACTTCTACGTGAGACACAGTTTATTTCAAAGAGACTGTATAAGGAATTGCAGACCTGTAAGTTACATGGGACTGATGAAGGGCTAAAAAAACCAAAAGGACAAAAAGAAAGGAATGAAAAAAGAGAAAAAATGAAATTGTGAACACAATTTAAAGACAGATTAAAAGAGCCTGAGTGAAATCTGTGACTTCCGCTGTGGAGCAGTAAAACACATTAACTCATCTTGCCAAAATACAGGCTGCAAAAGACATTATTTTAGTACCTTTTATACACACCTGGGCTTAACTCAAGCCTCATTTCTCCTTTCCAGTGGGCAATGTTGGGGGTGCCAGGAAGAGAAAAAGGTAAGAATCTGAGTGCTGGATTGACTTCCAGATAAAGAGATTTGTGACTCCTCTCCAGTTCATGCTAGTTTTCTGCTTAGCAGAGCCTATCGTTGCACACAGAGACACGCCAGAAGCACAGCTGTGCAAGGTGGGAACACACCAGACCTCACAACTGGCTGGACAGGTCACTGCTTAAAATTCTAAAACTCGTCCAGCACCAGAAAAGGAGGTTTTGGCTTTCCTTTGTCCCCACAGTTGCAAGGACAAACTCTCCAAAAAGATGATTTTTTTTAAGAACTATTTAGAGATAGGTCTATCAAGCCACGTAAGCCGGCCACCCTCTATTACAAAAGTACCTCAAATATAAGATTAGAAACCTTAACAACACTTGTACATGTAAGAATGCTTGAGATACTATCAAAAAGTTGTTTGGTTTTTTTTGTCTAAGAAACCATCTCATATTTACTTAAAGGAAGAAAGCTACACAGTATAAGTAAAAGTTGGCTATTGTTATCACAAGGCTTAAAATACTTGATGGTTTCTCTAAACTACCAGTTCCTAGATGTGGATTTTCATAATTTCAGAACCAATTTTCATAGTAAGTTACTGACCTTCATACTTATGGAGAAGAACCTTAATAAAACGGCAGCATCAGCAAAAATGAAAGCAAATAGAAAGAAGATTTGACTTTAAATGCTGGGGGGTTGATTATTTTTGCATTCCTGAGATACAGCATCAGCTATTCTGTTGGGCAGAATGTCAATCTTGAAGAGATGTAAGGCTCCCTTGTAATAAGGACAGACTTCTTTCCAACTCCATTCAGTTGTGAACTATCATACTAACAAACACTGGGGAGTAGGTACAATCAGGCAAAAACCCGAAACTGTTGAAGTTTCATCTGTTTATAAGTTACATCATAAATTTACTGATTTTTCTAGTCAAACAGTGTCTTCCATAAATAAGGCAGGCACAACCTGAATGTTTTTTAAAAAAAAAAAAAGTTGCAAGCTTTTAGAACAGAAAAATTTTGAGGTTTTAAAGAGCAGCAAATTGGGCACCTTTTCCTTCCCATTATCTTCAAAACAACAGTTAAAGATACAAGAATTCAAATGCAACACGATGCAGAATTTACACAGGAATGCACACAGTCAAGACTTTCTAATTTTCTTTTTTATTTCTTTTTTTCTGCTGTAGAAATCAAGGAGCAGTGGAAAAATAATGCAGGTTTAAAAGAAGGAAAAGGTTAGCTATTCATATATTTTAGATGCAGACAAAGCTGAATGAGTGATGGGATACCTGTTTTGCACACTCCAAAACAAATCTGCGTTGGCTCCCAGAATGATTAAATAGATGCAATAAAGCAATTATTAAAATAATCTTATTTAATGCGGATCTATGACCATTAAATCATTTGCACAAACAAAAAGCAGACTTATTTATCATGGACATTACTGGCAGCCTGTAAAACATTCAATTTTACATTGAGGCTTCAGGTTAGTGGACAGAGGATTCTAACATGTTGACTGTGCCTCAGTTAGACACCATGTTTTAAGCCGTTCCCCATTTGTGACATTTTAGACAAACAGGCCCTGGTTTAATGATTCTGATGGATTAAGGGGATTTTGTTTGGTTTTGTTTGGTTTGTTTGTTTTTTAAACAGAAGCAGCAAAACAAATACTCCCTGTTCTAATACAATAAGGGCTCCAAGAAAGCTTGCGCAGTCTCTGTTTCCTCTGTGGCTCTCAGTTTGTACTGAATGTGGAACTTGGTATAAAGCAGCTGCTAAGAGATACAAGTTTGTGATGTGGGAACTGAAGTTGTCACTTGCAGAAATAATCATAAACTTTTTACAGGAACATTTACTATCTGTTAAGCTGTGATGAAATCAGAACTAACAGACAATACCACAGGCACCAGTTCTCAAACAGTTTTAATGTCAAAAGGTATTAAATGAAGTTCTGACCCATGTGGAGAACACAGAGACCAGCCTTTCCACTCTCTGAAGGAAGTTTCAAAGTCAAATACTCAACAGTTAAGAAATGTGAAATATATCCATGGAACCATCCTCCAGCAACTGCCTATCTTCCCAAGCTATTTTAGCGTTAAAATGCAGCAGGAGTAATTGACCTCCTGAAAGCAGATGTATGAAATCATATTTTTCAAGATTCGTGAGTTGCAGAAAGGATAATTGCAATTAACAGAAAAACTAGAACTGCGCCTCATCTCTACATTTGTAACCCAGCCCTGGGTTGGGCAGCGAATCCCTGCACTACAGAGATTGCTTGCTTACTCCTCCCCTAGCAAGGGTCCTTGTTTAAGAAGCCGGGGAGGAAGGTATGAAAAGCTTCCAATGGTTTTCAGCATTCAAAAGAAAAAAATCCTTACTGATGGCTTAGAGCTTGCAGGAATAGCACCAGTACCTGCATATGTCTCTCGTAGCTCAGAAGTTATAAGAGACAGGTCCATTCATAGCTCTTGGTTAAAAATGAGCAGTCAGCTATGAAGGGTCTCAGCTATACCGTATAATAGCTATATATATAAAATGTACACTGTATAGCTATATATATATATAATAACTTGGTGAACCCTTTTATGAAAAGGAAGGAATCAGACCCTCCCCTCCTCTCATTTGGATTGATGCCTCAAAGCGTAAACCAGCTCCTCAGATGAAAGGAAAAAGGAGGAATTTTTTAACAATTAAATTCATTCTCAGCTGTGACAGGTTTTTTTATTTCTGAACTGTCTTCACTAAGCAGATGATCCTAGAGTTTCAGCTTAAACCTTTCAGTGATTTGCAAGCATCCTCTCTGCACTAAAAACATCACTGCAGTGGACACTACCTCTCGTTTCTTAGATTTTTTATGACCTACTATATTAAAACCAGTTTAAATGTAATAAAGTCTGCAACATTTACAGCTAGAAAATACGGGAGGACAATAAAATTAGCCAAGCATAAAAATAAGGGAGTCTTAAACATCCTCTGCTCACTTTCCAGGGACAATATACACAGAACAGACACGAACTGCAAAATCAAAAGGAATTTAAATCAGTTTAAAATTCAAACAACCTTTTCTCCTGCCTGCTAGGGGCTCAAGGGACATTAACACACAGAGACTTGCTCTTCTGCATTGTTTTGTCAGGTTTTTATTCTCGCTTTCTAAAATTTGTTTATAAAAGTGGAGATTTGAAATATTGATGATTTACTCATCTTTCATACATGGTTTTGCTCAGCTGCGGCTGGTTTTGCAGTAATGACGTACTTTCTCTCTTCACTTCACACTCCACCCCTTTTCTGCAGAAGATGGAGTTGGAACATATGATTTTTAGAGTGCTCTCTGTTTCTTCCTACCATACCTACTTTCTCATTCACTTAATACATACCATTACAATATGTAAGGCAAACCAGCAAATTCACACTGAAGCAAAACTTTGACTGTCATAACGAATTCTTGTCGTAGTGCCAAAACAAAGCTGTTCTCACAACTGTTCCTATCCCTCTGTCACTCCTACAGTACAAGCATGAACTGTACAGGAGACTAAAGGTAGGGTCTCTTTGCATAGTAGTCTATTCCAGAACCACAAAATACTGCCAGGTTCTTCCTCTCCTTAGGAGGGTTCCCACAGTTTTCTTAATAGGATGCTATTTAATGAACGGGATACAAAGCTGATCGAAGCAAAACAAAATTTACCTGCTTTATAACATGTTTATATTAAGCAGAATTTGAAAAATCTGTTTGGGGCATAGGCAAAAGCTTTAGGAATCGCAAGTGACATGAATTGCACTTTGGGAAAGCCCTGCACAAGCAGTGACAAAGATATGCTTTAGTAAATATTATCATAAGCCTTGTTAACTATCACTTCCACAAGCCAGAGGATAGATCACCGAGAAGTCCTGGGTCAAAACCAGAGCTGGAAACAAAATTGCTTCCAAAGGTCCACTGAGTTTTGAATATTTCTGCAGTCCAGTCTTACACAGGTGTCTCAATTTCCATCCAGCCTCTCCCTCATCCTGTTTACCTCAAGCAGCTTTAATGCTTTACAGAAGCACTACATTATAGACCATAAGCAGCAATGCATATCCTTGTACACTTAGAAAGAATGTAGATAACATTTACTGTATTTCAGAGAGGATCCAGTCAAAGCCAGGTGTAAATACACAGCAGATGTATGTCACTCGTATCATCGGCCTCCTTCTAGGAAAAATGTTTTTACAAGTCCTGTTTTGTCTCTGCTCTAGGACTTCTGTTGGTCTCTCAGATTTCCTGCGTGCCACCTGAGCTTCACATAAGCCTCTTCTGACACAGTGATGAGTACATACTTGTATAAATCCCAGTATGCGAATATGTAAATGACTTCTATATCAGTAATAATCAGCAAAGTGTCATGGGTTTTCTGAAGTCTCCAATTCTTCTCTCTTTTAAATAAAAACACAATGCCACACCTTTTTTTGGACAGGTGGTGATTCAGTTGGTTGGTTAGAAAGATTTGTTCATTTTTGAACCACGAAGAAGGAATTGCGTCGGATACAGCCAGCCTTACTTTAGTAATTACCTCTGCTACAATGAAGTTTTATATTTGGAGACACGGTTAATAAAAGACCTCTTCTTTTGGGATTCAAATCTCTTGAGTCCCAAAGCACTATTCTAAACAGGGCACGCTTCTAGAACGTGGCTTAATATCTTGCAGCAGAGACAATGATGGTCTTATACTTCTTTGAAGTAAGGTAACTTGAGAAGGAACTTAACTCTTTAAAAGTGCTGTGGAAAAATGAATTAAAAACTAGCCTGACTGATCAAACATGGTAGCATCTACACTAGTCTGTACACATTAACAAAAGATGTCACTCACTTTATTTTCAAAACATGAAAACCAATGAAGTCTAAGGCTGTCTGATCAGAACTGCTGGGTTTACAAGGAGAAGGATGCTGTAACTTGTCAGCCTCAATGACAGCTACATTATCCATGAGAGCTGCAACTACCCTTCTCTCTCTTGTTCAGTTCTCATTGAAGAACTAGACAAGTCTCCAGAGGATGGGGAAAGAGAAACTACTAAAACTTCACCCAGCCTCGCTCTCCTATATTCAGTTCAAGACTTTCAGCATTAATTCAGGGAAGAGGTGAAATAACTACTTCAAGACAAAATTTAAAACTCCAAATTAAAAGCCTGCAAAAACTGAGGAATTTCTGCCTTATACTTGGCAGGTTCATTTGAAACAAGGTCCGTATTTCATCATTCACAAGTTTGCCACTGAGCCACAAATTTCCCAAGGGAGTCAGAATAAATTTCAAGTTTCCTCTGACTTTTAGTATTAATGAATACTTCCTCTGTAAGTTCAAGAATCTCCCCATGTCGCTGTTTATACACAGAACCCCCACCTTCAAGAAGCAGCCTTGTAAGATGACACAGCCTGGGTGCTCATCTTCTCCATCAGGCAAAGCTCTCCCTGCAGTTCAAAACAGTCACGTTATGAAGTTCTTTTGAAAAAGGGCACATTCTACAGACAGTAGACCTGCATTCTGCATTTGAGGAGACAACTGGAATGCATTTTCGTTTTGCATAAAGGCATTTCTTTGGAGGCATCTGCAATCCATGCAAATGAAAGGTTTCCAAAAGGTCACTGGCAATATAAAATGTAATTAGCTTAAAAACATCAAGTATTTTTAGGCACCACTTTGCCCCAAGTTATCTTACTGTTGCTTATTTTTTTTATAATCACAGTTCTTATTATCAACTTTTTTTTTTTCCCTTTTGGATGTAATCAGGAAAGAAAAAAAAATCTGACAAATACACTGTTAAAAAGATATTATGTTACTCTCAAATAGGCGAGTTACGAGACTTACCACCCATGGCTGTGCACGACACAACACAATGATACTAGGTAACACAGCAGCAGGTGCACTTTTATTAAATAGGACACAGTTTAAAAAAAAAAAAAAGAAACAAGCCACATTATGCTGTCCCATTAAGTCCAAACGGTTACTCAAAATTGACAACAGATTTTGCCACGAACACCAACACGGTATCTACAGTTGGCCTTTCCCAGCATCAGCGTAGCCCACACTACTCACAAGTGCAAGAGGCAGAAATACTGCATCTCAGGAAACACACTTTATCCTAGAACACAGACATGCTGCTGCAGCTGAGTGCCCAGAGGAGATAAGTCAAACAATACGATAAAATTATTTTATTGACAGTATAGAAAATAATATTTGGTTAATATAAAATTCAAGTTCTAGCCCCTTAATTGCAAGTCTGACATACCAGTGCTGAGTCAATGAAACACAGTATTTACTGGTATATGGCTCCAGCAAAAACATGACACACATGGTCTATCTGCTTCCAAGCTCCTTCTATGTGAAGAAAGTTCATACTACTAATTGTTTGTCTATCAAAGTATCCAAACCCTGGTCATGTATCAGAATGATTTAGACCGAGTCTCTCTCTATCTCACAGATACTAACAGCCCTTTCTTCTGTCTGATACCTCCTCCCGTTCCACACGTGCCCACTACCTTCTCTCTCGAATTGTCTAATTGATTAACCAAGTTAAACTCAGAGCAACTGTTCTCAACCTGCATTTAGCTGGAAGGCTTTTGCTTCTATATCAGATCTGAGTATTGGCTGTGTGCCCAAACGCATGTCTGTCTCCTAATCCTATCAGTTGGTCTAATAAAAGATATTACTTCTCCCTACAAACCTTGTTTTGCTGATTCTTCTGTGAATGATCAAAATGCACTCTGACTTCAACAGGCTCCAATGCTTACAGCAGTGCAAGATTTGTAGAATGAAAACCAAGGCATAAGACCCAGATGAACAAGTTCACTCAATAAATTGGGAGTGTGACACAGCCAGACAACCTGTGTTGCAATTATATCCTTCGCAGCACAGGATTCAGATCCTTTCAACTGGAAGGGATGTAAGCAGCACTGCTCCACACTCCCAGCTACAAGAGAAAGGGCTATGAAGTGACTTCAGTCTTGCTCTTTAAGTAGATAAAGATGCATCAACATAAATGATACATTTGGTTTCCAAGAGTCAATTAATGCATTGCCTTGGTGACAATTTTTACCTCCAATGCAAGGTGCAAGAGGAGGGATTTTTTTCATTAGGATAACCCATGGATGTGTGATACTTTGTCAGTAGAGTCCCATTAAAAAAAACAAAACCAACCTCAAAGCATTTTCTTAAAGCATACACTCTCTTTTGTTAGTAGTAGATACTCTGGACTCTATGTACTGCAACTGCCATAGGCTAGATCTGATAATCCCTTATTTGTACAGCCAGAAAGGGACACATTTTGGTTTATTTCCATAAATATTTCAGAAGCTTTTTCTGGCTGAGAAACAGAAAGCCTCTGCAGTAGTTATTTCACTCATAAGAATTTGATTTTTCTTGCTTGAATAAAAGGGTTTTGTTGTGGGTTTGTTGTTGGGATTTTTGTGAGGTTTTTTTACTGATTTCTGTCTCTTAACAGTGAGAATGTATTTTAAAACTTATGAATATGTGAACATTGTTTTAAATATTGAAAATATGTAAAAACAGGCCATACATAAGATACGACAGAAAGGAAATTACATTTTGCTAGAACACTGCTCTGAACTCTAACAGAGTACAATGCCTAAGCCTTCCAACCAAGCATCTGGCCCCAAAGGGCCCTCTGAATGTCAGATCCTACTAGTTTTTCTCATATGGCTACAGTAAAAAAATACCCAAAGTCACCAGCAACAAAATAACTGGACCAGTTGCCAACCACTTCTCCCGAACCCATCTCCAACTCTACCCCATCTCCTTTCCTAAGGAGTGACACATTCCTGCAAAAGACTGACTGCACCGAGACACTGCCAGAATTTCTTCTAAGCAACAGAGCACGGCTGCATCACTACTGCCAGAAAAGACACCGACTAGTGGGGGGGTGGGGGGGTGGAGAGAGAGAGAAGAACTGGCTATAAACAGGTTTCTCCTCTGTGATGCCCATGCAAAAACTAAGCAATCAGTCTGACTTTGAAAACTAAAAAAAAAAAAAAAAAACCACACACCAAACCAAGAAATTTGCTTCAACAATAAATCTTGTGGACAAGGATGGATAAAGAAACACACACTGTCAAGGCACGAACACATCCTCAGGATCTTTCCAACGTTTAACAGAAGACCTTATATTATCAGCACAATTTCCTAAGAAGGCCTTGCCTTGATTCCCTGTGCTTGACTCCTCCATACCAACTACTCCTTCCTTAACCAGATGCCTCAAAAGTGTCTGATGCTTCACCAGAGCTGTAGTAAAAGGCTACATCTGACGTCTCCACAGGAAGAGTTTCCAAGACAGGCATATTCACATCAAGATATTCTGCAGCTTTTTGTTTCTTTCCTTTCACTTGTAACATTTTTTAGCTAATTGGCTCCAGAATTTATAATCCTGGTGACAGCACCCTGGCTGTGGAAGACACAAAAGGTGGAGGAGGAAGGGAGGGAAGACAGAGCAGCTGCCAAGGCTGCCGGCACCATCTTCCGTTCTGAGCACGTTACTGCAAAGCACCAGCTAGATCTCAGGATGCTGTCCCTCCCCTTGCTCACCCAGAAAGCTCAGGGTATCTTACGCTTAGAAATATCACAAGACAACTCAGGAGGTTTTATGCAGACTCCAGAAAAAGCAGGAATCCAAATATGAAGTGCAACTAAAACCACCAAATTTGAAAAGGAGAAAATTAAGCAGACGGGGGGGAAAAATGCAATTACAGCAGAAAAAAAAATTTGTTTCACCATTAGCATTGCACAATAAGAAGGTTTGTCAGGCACCGGTTTAGCCTACACATGTTCACAGCCGTCAGCATTTCCATGATAAATCCTAATTTTCGCCATTGTTGATCACATTGAACTAAAACTTGGTATGCAAGTTTTTAGCACAGATGCTCAAATAAATTATGCGCATTAGTCATTTAACTTTCAGAGCAGCAAAAGAAAGCTGCTTTTTGGTGGGGGGGTTGACTGCAATTTATGACAAGTTTTTTTTGCCTTACACAGCTAAAAAAGACAAGGCAGCTTACTTTTTATTTTTGATTAAACTTTTCAAGCTGTATTTGTCTTTTGTATAGATGATAAGACTTTGACATTAGGAAAATATTTATAACTAATTAAAAATGCCCTCCCCCCACCAACAGCTATATACTTACAGCATTTCCTGCATTTACTGTATTGCACCACGGTCTATACATTCACATGTGCATACAAGCAGACACAGAGAATATTAAGATTAAAATATAGAATGAAAATACCAATAATAGCTGGCTGAAGAAGTCATGTGGTAGAGTTGACATGATCCAGATGAGAAATTGTTAAACAAGCGATTAGCTATAGAGCTGAACAAAGTTTACATGCAGATATGATCAGCTGATTGAGACATCCCAGCCAAGACAATCTATTTTTTAGACATAACCATATTCTGTGCAGTATTTGAACTGACGCTACTTCACAGTAGTTACAAAATTCTACAGAATTCACGTTTACCTTGCTAAAATGCCTCAATGTATTCTGGCTGTCCCCACTCCCTCCAAAGCACTGGGAAACCATCAATCTGTTTAAAATCAACAATATAAACAGTACCCTAAAATACTTCAGAAAAATCCATAGTCTTCGATACCCCCTGTTATTGCAGCAACTACAATAGGTATTCGGGTACAAAAGACAGAAAATTCATTCTGCCACCAATCTTCCTCTGGCTTCTCATGACTGCTCAGGAAAGCTATAATGCGGTTCTAGCATTACAAATTAAGAGACAAAACGGTTATACGCAACCTTGTTTGACTGTTGATGACTTATCACAAAACACTTCAAAGGAACAGTTCAAGAGCCATGGTCAGTACTATAATTTTAAGATAGTATATGGGAAGAAACGAATGTGTATCATGTGCTTTTGGGGGAGAAGGGAACAAAAAAAATCGTAACAGGTACAGATAGATAGGCATTAATGTGTTTTATTTGCCTTAAAAATAGTTAGGTACAGTTTAGACAGGATATATGGAGTAGAGATGTTTGGTTTTATTCATGTGGACTTCTGGATCTGCATGTGAGAATATGAGGAACTCAGGTCACTCTATTAAGTGACTCAGCAGAACCCAAGCAAACACAAAGCTTCTCCAGAAACTACGTCCAGACTTCTCAGGCCACATTCTTCTACCATATCCATGGAACCATCCTTATGACTTCAAGACTCATTCTAAAGATACTACCAAACTGGAGGGCCCTCCTCTTTTCCGACTCTCAAAGTTTTTCAAGGCTTACTGCCCTATTGCAGAGGCAATAAAAGACAAATCCCTAAGCACCAGAAATCTTAAATCACTACAATTCCCAGAGCTCTATACAAAGCTTGGCAACAGGCTGAATTCAAGATTTTACATAATAGTACTGGTTTCAAAGTAGAATATTTTTGTACTGCTGTCTACTGCATAGCTAAGATTATAATTTCTCCCTTTGTATTCATATCACAAATATAACATGGACGTGGGGCAGTCTTCCTTTGGCCCATCAGCCTCACGTAAATCATTAATTTGATCACAGCATCCCTCTGCTAAAAAGGAAAGAATACGAATAATGAAAATAGATAAGTTTTGACTTCAAGTACTTAAATAATTCTAAATATTCATTCTAGTTTCTGAGAACTCAAGACCAGTATTAACATACACCTATTTCATCTAGGATTTTTAGGAATTTTAGTCTCACAGAAGTGAAAGATTTATAGTGCAGATGTGAGCCATGTATAGAAGAAATGCTAGGCAGATTTCTCCTTCCATAACTTTTACAATGCAGCTTCATGTTGAAACATGGAGTGTCTGCTGTTCAACACACCATCAACAACAGTCTATGCTTCCTATCAAATTAATCGATTTTTTGTTTTGGGTTTTTTTGGGTTTTTTTGTTTTTTTTGTTTTTTTGGTTTTTTTTTAACACACACATTTTTCTGGTTAATAATACACACTGCTACCTGGACACCCAAGGGAATGCTGAATCAGCATCTCCAGAGGAGCGCTAACAAATGAAAGCTATTGTTCATTCTAGTAATAAAAAGATACACAAACATCAGGGATGCTAGTAGGAACAACAAGGGTCAATCACAATCCTGGAACAAGAGAAAAAAACCAAAAAAACCCTAAGAACAGAGCTAAATAGCTTCTACAATTTTTTTAATCATTAAAAGTGATCAGAGCACTGAACAGAGGCATTGCACAGGTTCTCCTTGAATGTTCTCCAAGAAGCACAGTCAAATATAAGGTAAGAAACTAATATTTCTACTGGTTTTGCACTATGCAGTTTCCACACAGCTCCAGGCTGAAAAGATGGTACAGTTACAGCTGTGTCTGTCCCCTGTAGGCTGTTCTTTAGGCTTTTTCTATATATTTTCTTTTAAACAGAAAAAGACACCATAAGCTTCAAAAACCAAAGTTGCCTGGTTTCCTATGGATCTCCCTCTCCGAAGTTGAATATTGACTCAAGTAGACTTCCATTTCTCATACCAACAGCATGAAAACAATACCAATACCAACAACATTACCACAGTACTATCAAATGCCACGAGCCTTTGGAGAACTTGGTATAGCAGAAATTATGGATTGGGATACTGCCATGGTATCAGAATAGTGCTCACTCACTGCCAGTCTCAAGGCTGAATGAGCGGTGGCTAAGAAGGCATGATCTCCGATAGGAGCCTTACTGTCAACATGACATTTAAGAGGGTCTTTTGCTTGCAGGGCTCCGATACCTAACAGGGCATGACCTCCAGCTGCACCAACAGGACGTCTCTCCTGGAGATGGAGACCTGTTATCCTTAAACTTGCTGGAATTTATTATTTTTGAGACCTCTACCATCTGCCAAACTTAACAGAAGAAAACTAGCAAGTTCAAAAGTGTAGGGTAGGCACAATCTCATCTACGTACACACACAAAGCACAGTAGTAAGCCTCACTTCCTCAGGAAATCAGACTAAAAATGGCACAATCATGAAAAGCAAAGGTCTGGGCAAAATACCATGTATTTAGAATTGGAAGCAGAAGTCAATGTCTTAGCTAAATTATTTTTTGCCTTCCTATTTTCTGCTAGGGATTAACTATACAATAGAAAAAAAAAAATGGAAAAGCTTTGCATCTATCAAATTAGAGTCACGAATAACCAGACGTTGCTCTGGAAGCTTAGTATTTGAGTATGTTTATTTGGAGACAGTAGACTAGTCACTTAATGGGACACTATCAACTACCTTCTGGTATAAAAATGCATGAAAGATCCATTTTGGAGAAAAGAAAAAGCAATACCTACTAGTCATTTCTTCATAATATTACTCTATAAATGAATGCAGAACCTGCCAGCAGTTAATATTGCCCTGAAGCACTGTGAATAAACATTTGTCTTGTGTTAGGTACACACACATCTCCACATATAAATCAAGGCACAATGTGCTATGTAGATGAACAAGAGAAGAAAAATAAAATCCCTAACCTTGTCCTATATTAGACATTAAGTGCTTCTTTTGATCACAAAATAACTCATAAAGCCTATCAAAAAGCTAGCATTTCTCTCTCTGTCAGATAAAAGACATTTCACTGTAATTAAACTTCTGTCCAACTTTCCAGAAGATTAGGGGAAGAAGTCTGACAGGCTCTATTTATATTTGTGACTGACACTCCTTAGGACATCCAAAGAAAAGAGAAGATGGGCAATAGATTTACAACACACTTCTGAGCTAACAGCACTTATGGAGATGGACGGTTCTGAGCTTATCATCACTCATTCATTGGTTTTTTTAATAAAAAAAGTCCCTGCTGCCCAACTCAAAAGCATTTTCTGTTCAGTTTGCAGTTTACATTTCCCAGCCTTCCATGGTTTAGTTTTTTATTTCATTTTTAAGCAACAACATACACAGCAGGTTTTTTGGGTAAATCAGCTTTACGTGATTTATATGAATAAAGGTGGTAAACAACCATGTCTCTTAACAGAACTCTGTGAGCACTTGCAGAAGGAAAATGTTTTTTCAAACATATTCTATGTATACATTTTCACATATGAAACTATATGTCAAAACACATGGCTGGGTTTCTGACACTAGGTGATGAGAATAAGCCATCAGCTCCAGGATCCCAACACCAGAACCAAAGATTTACTCCTCTTCCATTTTTCTGTGTGTCCTTCATCCTGCTCAGTACTAACTTCACCTATGTGTTTCCTTGTATTTGACTTTCTACAAGATACCTCAATGGTCCAAAGTCAATATTACACTTAGACAACAAGAGCAAAAGTAGAAAAGAAATTATCACTTTGGAAGGGACCACAAGTAACCAAAAAAAGCACATTTTCATAGCCCGTCCTACAGAATTGAAGCAAAGACAACAAGAGCAAAAGTAGAAAAGAAATTATCACTTTGGAAGGGACCACAAGTAACCAAAAAAAGCACATTTTCATAGCCCGTCCTACAGAATTGAAGCAAAGGTCAAACTGTAAGCAGCGTCATTCCTTCATGCTTAGCCGTCTCAGAAGACAATACTGATGAGAAGCTGTCCTGGTTCCGGCTGGGATAGAGTTAATTTTCTTCCTAGTAGCTGGTACAGTGCTGCGTTTTGGATTTAGGATGAGAACAATGTTGGTAACACACCGATGTCTTAGTTGTTGCTAAGAAGTGCTTACACTAGTCAAGGACTTTTCAGCTTCCCATGCTCTACCGACTGAGAAGGCTGGAGGTGCACAAGAAGCTGGGAGGGGGCACAGCCAGGACAGCTGACCCAAACTGGCCAAAGGGACATTCCATACCATGGGACGTCATGCTCAGTACAGAAACTGGGGAAAGCTGGCCGGGGGGGGACTATTTTATTTTATTTCAGTTATTAAACTGTTCTTATCTCAACCCACGAGTTTTCTCACTTTTACTCTTCCAATTCTCTCCCCCATCCCACCGGGAGGCAGGGAGAGTGAGCAAGCGGCTGGGCGGTGCTCAGTTGCTGGCTGACTCTAAACCATGACAGAAGGGAAGTTTTCCCCTATATTTCAACTTCTAGAATGCTTTGCCAGAATTGTTTTAGGAAATCTCTCCAGAAACTCCAAATACACAGATAGGATGCTGGAAAAAATAATTATGCAGCTTTTCTCACTTAAAAAAAATAGTGTAACTAGTACATCATTTTTCCATAAGACAAAAGCTTATAAACTGCTTGGCCAACTCTCCATATTACAAGCTACAACTATCAAGTCTTCCTGAAAAAGTACAGTTCAATGTACCACGCCTATAGCATTCACACTCTGGGGGGAAAATCGTGCTTAAACAAATGATGGCTGCATGGTCAAACTGACCCACTAATAAACCATCTTTCCCTCATTACCTTTCCCTAAACAGCAGAGCAGGTACACTTCATGCTGTCAAAGTGGCCCTAAGCAATCTTCTTTTGAGCCTTTAAACCTTTGGATTGTTATCTTTGTTCTGCAGTTACAAAGCTCCACGATACTTCCTGCTGTTACTGCTGAAGGTATAATTTACTCTATTTACACAACTTGTAGCAACACACTGCAAAGCAGCAGTGAGATTCCATCATGCGCTATTAATGACACTTTCAGCTACATTACTCAGCGATCCTGAAGCTGCAAAGAGGAGTGAGTTGCTGCTTATGCGTTCAGTGCAAGAGTGACCCTCTCCTCTTTCCCCACGCTAGCACCACAGGAAGGTTTTCCTCCCTAGCAAAAATAGCAAACTCCAAGGGAGTCTACACAACTCAAACATGTAAACAATCACTGTTAAAAGAAATTGATTTGAACCCACTGTTCAGGAAATTCAGTCCTGTGGTTCTGTGTCTAAAAGCATTCAATCTGAGTGATACAGCAAATATGATATGCATCATCATTTGATCTCTGGGAGGCCTTGAGACACTGGCAATTGCACAGGTCACACAAAACACAGATTGGGCTTCAGATCCCCAAGCCAGAAGCAGGGGGAGTATCAATGCAAAGGCTGATTTGTAACGAAGTAGCCTTTTTGTGGTGTGACGACCTCTATTGCCTTTTCAATAACAGAAACACTGGCTCTAAAAAAATATACAGTAACAAATGGAAAGCAGTTCAAGAATGGAAGAGAGAGACAAAATAAATTTAGTCTGTTTAGTGAAACCATATGCCATTTGGAAAATGTTGTTACCAGTGTGTTTGTATACCATAACTCTCCATTCTAGATCAACTAAGGGACACTGAGAAGCAGTTGAGCTAGATCCATCTCCAGTTTTACAGAAACGGATGGGACCTTACATAGCAAATTGTTTCCTTGTGATACCTTTTCCATGCCTGGTTTGTTTTCCGAAGTCAAGTCCTGCTCATATTCTGCTACATTAGCAATTAACTCCTGCTTCGCTACCAAGCATCTCCTCTTATCAAAAAGAGACTGGGGACTATTTGTCAGGTTGTGAGACAAATAGTAGCTGGCAAGTGTCTATCACAGTCACTACACAATGTGGGAAAGGTACCATCACTGGGAATAAAAAACACAATAAGAAGACTGCAGTGTAAAGACCGAGAGAAAGAATAATCAGCTTGCAAAAAACTCTTCCAGGCACTCTTCTGCCTGTGTTTAAAAGCTCAGTGACAACCAAACATACATTCACTGTACAGACTCAATATCAGCCATTTAGGGAAAAGGGTCATATCACCATCTTTAACACCACACTCAAAACTCTTCTACTAAACTGAATTTTGCACTGTAGCAACAAGTAAGCCAGGACTATCTGTGATTCTCCACTTCATTGCCAAAAAATAAATTCAGATGCCAACTTCTGATGATGTTTTCTTAAGCATCTACCGAATCATTAATTTTAATGGAGAAAATTAATCAAAGCTTCTTAGGGCACACAAAAATTCTTTTGTCTTTGTACTGCGCATTTCTCTATACATGCATAACCACTGACTTTATAAATCAAACATAGCACACTCAGTACTGAAGAGTTAACACATTTCAACTAAGGGCAAAAGAACTTTTAGCTGAAAAAAACAATAAAAAGCTGAATAAGTGCTTGGCTCAATCACTAGAGGGAGTCATGATCACATATTAAGTTACTGTAATACACAGACCATTCTGAACACTACTATGAAACAAATAAAAAAGACCATCAGTTAAATCTGGATGTCATTCAGGGAAAAGCGAAAATTAGATTTGCTTCCTTAACAAGGTTTTATTTCCAAAGACTCAAGACTTTCTCCTGGGAACTTTCAAATCATCTGTAATGAAAGGTTTTTAAAAATGTATCTTATTGCCTACATTTTAAGACAGAATAAGGTATGTGACAGAAGAAAGCTGAAATTATCAGTTTTGGAAATGACACACAGCATTGCATCAAGAAAATGTCAGAATTTTAATTTAAGCAGCTTTACAGCCCATTTCACTTGAAATCAAAAAGTAATCTTAATCATGTTTTTATTTTTAAACTAAATTGGCACAATTACATCCAGCATGAACAGGCACTACCAAAAGGCTGCTTTTTCAACAGATGATTCCCCTTGGCCATTAATAAATTTAGAAAAAGCATTTCTCTGACAGGCTGTGAGAAGCAGCCTGGAAAAAAAATAAAAATCAATAACTCAAACATTATCACCATTCTTTTATTTGATCATTTGATCAATTGCAGGTTTGAGGGTTTGCTTGGTTTATTTTTAATGTATGAAATGTCTTTTTTATATTGGTGAGATTTTTCTCCCCCTTTAAACTTCTTAGCAAAAACCACAAAACAATTTGGCCAGCTGCACTCATGGGAATTTACACTTGGCTAACAATTTTACAGCCGACTAAGTAGTTTCGCTAACATCAGCAACACACACACGAAGCTTTTAACACCCAGCTTGAATCCTGTCCATCATTAGTAAGGTGGAGCCCAGAACACAATCATCCCTTGAACCAAAATCTACCACATACCTCAGGAGACACCTTAGCAAATGCAGCCCAAGACAAACTAAGAGCGCTTGTCCAGTGCTCAATTACACAGTATTTGAATGCTTTATATCCAACATGTTTACACCGAAGGTTGAAATTCTCCACACTTCTGTTACTTAGACAAGTCAGCTAACACCTCCGCAATGCAAACAGTCCAGGAGTTTTTTGAAAGATAGAGGTATTGTTTTTAACAAGAAGAGACATCAGGGTCCTAATGTGAGGAAATAGTGCGAAAAGCAAGAATACGTGTACCGAGAATGAGAAGCACTTTCTGGCAGGCTACGGAACCATGTTAAGAAATGCTATGAGTAACCAAAGCAGTCTAGAAAGTTAGGCTCTGGCAGATAAGTTCATTTCCCCTATTAGATATTCACTCCCACACCAGGGCAAAGGCTTAAACACCCTCTAGTTTCAAATACATATCTCATTCTACAGAGTGCTCGTCCCAAAGCCTAGCAGTACTTGGCCACCAAAACTGCAAACGTACTTTTCCACCACCATCTATACAAACTTGTCCTTTAAGTAGTCAAATCACAGTCTGCAGGGCTCTTACTCCCTTTCCCATACCCAGATGACTACTTTGCACATTTTGCTGTGACATTCCCTTTCCAGATGAGATGGTCTGGGAAAACAGCTCACTTCCCCTTGCAAACACTTCAGCTCATAAAATAAAGCTGATAAACTCTTCACTGCATCCGCCCACAGTTCTTCGTCTTTTTCTTTAAGTAAGAATTTAAGTAAGCAAAAAACTCTTCATCAACGCGGGAAAGAATAGAAGACAGCATAGAAGGCTCCATGGAACAGCAAGGGAATCTAAAGAGCCATTCTCTCAGTTTGCAGTCCTTGTTTTCTTTCTACAAGCTTTAATATAGTAGTGTCTTGCTACCAGCATCCACTATTGGTATCACTCACCTGTTCGTGATGGTAGAGTTCTGCTCTTTCAGCACAAGCTCCCTTTGCTGCAGGGCCACAATTTGCCTTGAGAGATCATCAGGTGTCCTACACAATTAAAACAAAATAGAAACTTTTAACAAATCATTGGTTGAAAAAACTATGTTCCGTACATAACCAGAAAAAAGGTCTCACCAAAAGCAGACAAGGCAATTTCACCAGGCCAAAATTGCTGCAGTCCCTTAGAACAACAGAGGGTTGCATCCTGTCCAGCTTACATAAAAGCCTGTTTTATTAAAGCCATTGCCGTATGCTGTAACCACCATCCAAGTCACAGCATCTCACCACTGTTCACTTCAACCCATAAACTAACTCTAAAGCCGTAGACTCAGCAAGACCAAATTCTTCAAAGCAAGCAGCCTGCATAAACATTCATACAGGTGAACAGACAGCTTATCACTTGAACACATATACTTTTTTTTTTTAAACATACATAAGAATAGGTGTTCACAACCTCCTCCCTATCCTAGTGCTCAGCACAAATACACAGAGGTGAGCACACCCAGTATTACTCTAATTGCTACTAACTACGGAGTCTCAGTGGAACATGATCACAGGATCGTTACCATGAGGGTAAGAAAAGGAGGGAGTAAATGTACACATAGATGGTACAATTCAACAGCTCTGGCTACTGGTGAATAACCTCTGATAGTGTAGAGGTTCAGCTACATCATGGGTGACTCAAAGCAGTGTTCCCACACAATTACCAGTGTGCTGACTTCAGATTCCTTCATACAAGCAGTGACTCCAGAGCCGGGGGTGGGGTGGGGGTGGGTATAAAAAAAATTAAAAATTCCATCAGCTCTAGATAACACTTCAGATACCACTCTGATAACCTTTTCTTGTCAAAGAGATCAAAGATTTCTACAGATCCGCTAGCAACAGCTCTGCAGTTGTCAGGAATAGGTGTATTTTTCCATCAAACCCAATGACGAATTCTTAAAGCTAGTAGAATGGGATCAAGGTAACTCTAGTCTGGCAGCCCCAGAAACCACTATTCCACAACAACAGTCTCCACAGGAGGTAACTGTTCTTTTCAGAGACCTCTCTTTAAATCATGAGTGTAAGAGATTCAACTTAAAATGAAGGCAGCTTATAAAAAAATACAAAAAGATTTTTCTCTTGAGCCACCAGAAAGGGTTTCCCATCCCAAAAGAGAAGCATCTGTATCACACTTCTCAAAGGAAAGGAAGCTGGAAAGGGCATCACAGTACGTACTGGGTACATCCTTTTGCTACAGCAAGATGCATCACCCCCAAAGGGGAAGAGCGACCCAAACCTTGAAAGGGTTTTTTCCACAAGGCGCGAGTGGGAAGCTAGTTTTGCAGAAGTGAAATCTGTAGAACCACATTTTGTCGTGTCCCCCAGGATGCAAGTCAAGGCTTCACTGTTGCTGGCAGATGAAATTAAGCCTGGTCAGATTTTATATTATTCAAATACAGCCCTGGAATGAGGCTCTGCCACTCCAAAAACTGAGTAGGTAGGAGATATGCCTCTAGCTTGACCATTGGGATTCTGACTGAATCTAGGACTAAAGAAGCCATTTCTCTGATGATACCACTTTCCAGCCAACTATTCACATACAGAAAAGGCATCACTTTTTCTCTTTAATGATCTGTCACTTCCAGCCAAGTGAAAATCAGTGAAACACTGAGCTGATGCAAATAATCAGGATTCAGTTCTGGCAATCCCAATTCAAAGGTTCCTGCTTTTTGCTTCCAGAATTGTGCACTTGTAGCCTTCCTCAGCAGAAAATTTTGAAGCCTCTAATACCAATTGTGTTACATGCAAGTCTTAACAGGTGATATATAATAAAACAGATGGATGAGGTCTTCTTCAGACAATGGAGACACATATTGCGGCAGTCAAAGAAATCTGTCAGAACAGAATGAAACACTATCCTTCAAAGACATCACACTCAATGGCCAAGGAAACTATGAGAAGAAACCAAGACACCAAGCTGGAGATGGTTTGATTAAAACATCTAAAATTCAAATTCTGGTAGCAGAGACAAGTCAACTTTAAGCCAACATGCACCTGGGTTTTCAGATGTGTTGCAGCAACAGATAACACACTCCAAACTCCTGTAGCTCAGCCTGAAGGGATTCATAATTTATCCATCTCTTTACTAAGGGATATGTAATGGCTGGGCATCAGAGCAAACACTGGAGAACCAATTCAACCCAGTCTGATGCAAGCCACATTGCCACATAACCCAAGAGCAAGGGAAAAACAACACTGGTTTCTTTGAATCTCAGCTCTGAAGAGCTCAAATCTAACACTGCTCTAACTTTGTTTTCCAAGTTGGAGGGCTCAGGTTCTTTCTACTGGTATATAAATGGAGAACTAAATGATCACATATGCCAGAAAGTGGAGGTCAGTTGGTTTTGCATGCTCCACAAGGGGGGGGGGGGGGGGGGGGGGGGGGGGGGGTCCGCCCCGGCCCCTGGCCAGGCCTCCTGCCCTCC
>NW_008796063.1:6942594-6952940 GCF_000699145.1 Aptenodytes forsteri
GTTTTTCGCCCCCCCCAATGTGCGGGGGGGGGGGGGGGGAGGTGAAAAACCTACAAGAGAAGCCTACAAAGCTACAAACCGATTTCAACATGGGTTCATTAGCTTCTATCTGCAGGAAGCAGACCTCTGACTCAGATTTTTTTTTTTCTCCCAATGAATTAAGGAAGTAGATGTTTTCTTTCTGCAGTAGTTTCTAACTGGAAAAATCTAGAGATAAGGTAAGGATAAAGGCAACTTTGTATTAGTGCTGATGAGACAAAATAAATATGAATTATATTTCCCTTTCCACTTCACCATCTTTCACCTACTAGAGTCACCAGAAGCTAAAAAACAGAAAACACCAGACAGAAATGGACTGGGTATGCTTAGTCTGTTTGGCAAAAGGAAGCTGTAAGCAGACGCACCAATTTCAACATGGACAGTCTTTGTAAAATTTAATGCCAAGTCAACAAGGCTCTGAAAAATGCAGTTCTAAGCCTCTCATAATTCAACCAAATATAGCAGATTTATCACAAGGATAGTTAGTATCAGGCATCTCTGTTGCCATGTTGAGTGCCAGCCCCCAACACCAGTGTTTGGTCCTTGTATCAATGAAATAATTGCACAGATTTTTTTAAATGGGCAAAAAAAAAGTATATTTGCCTTGATTTTTTTCTCATTTTCTCAGAAATTCATACCATAATGTATCAGGACTGAGATAGAGAACTGAAATTAATCCAATAATAAAATGAGACGGGATCATAAAAGCCACAGATTTCCAGTAATGATAGCTACTGACAGATTTCCAATAAAAAGCAATCACTCTCATCAGTTCAGCAATTCAAATCAACAATCAGCTTCCAATCTCAGTTTCAGCAATTGGCAGCTTTAGGTTTATACTTATTTCTGGAGGATGTTTATTGGCATTAGATACTTTTTTTTTTTCTTTTTAAAGTGGAGCAGCATAGATATATAACAGAAAATAAAGTCAGTGGGTATTAACCCCCTCTAAAGAAGAGTTCACTTTCTGCAAAACTAAATCATGTCAGGTGATCAGAGACAAAGATACCCCTTGCATGCACTCTGCTGTCAAATACCTTTATTGAGAGGTTTCAAAGCCCGTTTCTGAGGTCTGCATCCTATCCTGATCACACACAATTTGGCAAAAGCCAAATTTACACAGTTCCAAGTAGAAGAATGACACTGCATGCACAATGAAATTAAATCAGACGAGCTTTCAATTTGAAGAGAATTGGTCAACTCCCAAAGCACTGCAAATACCAACCAGCTCTCATTGCTGTAAACAGCCCTCTCATTTCACAAGTTTCTGAAAACAATACCACATAAAGAGAGAAATTTGTCAGCATCCCAACACACACTTAACATGTTCTGGCCTTGAGAGCCTTTGTCTGATGGGCTAGCTGTATATAATTTTTGCTAAAGCTCCATCCATTCCCTATGGAACAGTTGATATCAAAACCAGTATTAAAAAGCCAAGAAGTCTCCTTTAAGATAATGTCTGACAATATATCTTAATAACACTACTTGAATCACCATTGGTACTTGAGGGAAGTTTGAAACTCTATCCTTAAATAAATATACCCAGAACTCCCTTTCTGAGAAGCTGCTTCTTTCTGCACTGTCACTATGTTTGCCCTGCAAACCTGCAGACGGTGGCTTCCTTCCCCACATAACAATGGAGCCCATGGAACCACGAAAAAGCCCACACCGAGTTCGCATCAGCCATGCAAAATCCTGTAAATGAAACACACACACACTCAACGGTACGATTCAAGAGCAGCATGTTATTAAAACTGAATCATACGCTATGTAACTACAAAGATAACATGAAGAACAAATGACAAAAAGTGGCTTCCAAAATGTGGGTGCAGATTAAATCACCAACTTCAGTTCTCTTCTCCTGGGTAAGGCACAAGATGCCAAAAGCTAGAACGTTCTTCCTCTGTCCCACCATCCCATCCCGAGACTGCATTTCATTCTGCAACAACATTTAAGCAAAAAACCAAATAAACGGGAGAATTTAAGCCTAATTGGGAAAAAAGATTTTTTGCCGTAAACGAGAAAATTAGTCCAGCATAGCTTAGCAGCACAGTAAGGCAGGAGAGGGATAAAATTGCTGTTAACCAAAGCTCTTCAACTTCCTTTGAAGTGCAGATAATTTGAAAAGGAGCAATTTAAGAATGATAAAAAACCTAAAACTGTTCAAATGAAGTGAAAAATTAACTTAATGGGATGCCCATCCAAGTCACTCAATGACTTTTAAGCACCCACTGGCAGACTTTTTTAACTTTTAACAAGGAAAATGGCTGATGCATTTTTTTATGCTTTTTTTAATGCACACAACCGTCATTTCATAGACATTTGCTAGAAAGCTCTGTTGAACTGTTTTAGTTAAGGATCTATTACCATTTCAGTATAAACTATGACAGTTACACACTGAGAATTAGCTGTTGAAGTAACATTAAACCAAGACTCAGTAAACAGATGAAGATGTTAAAGTAAAAATTGGAATATTTTTTAATTTATAATTTATTAGAACGTCAACTTCTTATTGCTTCTATAAAATGTTTCAAAATTCACAGCAAAGGAAGAGGTTTGATTGTAGCTAGATATCTGACATTAAATTTTAACTATGGAAGTACAAGACAAAAGTAAAACTAAACAGAAAAACAGGCACTTAGTAAACTCTGTTTGGAGGACTAAGTTCTTCACAGCTTTCTTCTTTTGTTTTAAATTAAATTTGCTTGAAACTGCCAAACTAATAACATACTTACAATACTAAATTACTCAGAATTACTTATTTTTGGAAGTCTGTTGAATTAACATTTCTCTCTATAGTTTTAACTCAGTATGAATATACAATGACACAGATTTGGTTGTCTCAACTAAGTCATATTAAATTGAAATGGAACATTCCCAGGCTTTTGGCACGGCATTTTAGATGGAGCCATAAACTGTTTTACACTTAAGCATAACTAACTGACAAAGACCAGAGACAAAAGTCTTTAGTAAAGTGTTTGTTAAGAGAATCAGGCACAGAAAGGGAAGGCACAACTGCTTCTTCAATCAAAAAAATTGAGGTTGGGGGTTTTTTTTGTGTTTTTTTTTTTTTTAAGGCAGTCTCCTAAAAGTATAAAAATCTGGATTTTGTTCCTTATCTGTTTTTATATTATGTATAAGAAACACAAGAAGATTTTGAAGTTCTCCCCTCCCCGAGAAGGACCTTTTCTACTTTTAAACAAGAATTTAATCTTCTTCCTAGGCAGGAAAACAACAGCATCTGAAGAACAAACATAGAACGGTAACATGACAACAACAGAAGATTTCTGGAAAGGCATTTTAGTTGTTTTAAATATTTCTGTGTGATTAGAAAGGCTGTGGAATGTCTGTAATAGTCTTTTCCCATATGTTTGAAGTGAGTCCCCCAAACATCCTTTTTGTATATTTGAGCTCTACAAACTGCTTTAACTCCTCTATCTCTGGTTTACAGGACTCCCACTTATTTCTCAAGTTTCACCAGCAAGTCCAAAAGCAGCTCAGTTTCTGTGATGACTTCCCCTTCAAGAAAGTACAGCAAATAACAATAATCACAACAGTACATACAGACTTCCCAAAAATAGAGCAACACATGTTGTAAGTTTAATTTGGTCACATTAACTCAAAGTTTGTATCAGAAAACTGCAACTTGCATATTTTGAGGGGAAAGGAATGTTGAGCATCACCTCCCTGGGGGCATACCTTAGCTCCCCTTCACCAGACTAAATGAAAACATTGCCACGAAACTCTGGTGTCCAGGCCTGGAATTTCTGAGAGTTAAGTTTCACAACAGTACTTCTCTTGCAAAAAAGCCCCTTCAAGATCCAGTCCAGGTAGTTACACCTATTCGTTAATGTCTTCATGCCTACATACTCCCTTTCTATTGCTAACTACATGAACTAAACCATATGGGAAGGAATCTGCTACACACATTGTTCACAAAAATAAATTCTCAAAATTTCCTAGGCAATTAGGACACATTTACTGTTTTGTAACACTGTGATTAAAATGTTTTGAAGAGCAATCACTTACCTTTATTCATTCAAATGAAGGTGCTGAGAGCTGTCAAAAAAGCAAAACTAAGGTATACCTTACATTGTTTCTCCAATAAACTGCATGCTTAATATTTTATGTACAAAGTGAACGGAAGAAGTCTGAAGTCTAAACTGAAAGCAATAAGCAATCTCAGCTTCTGAGGTTCCCTTAATTTAGAAAAGAAACCTCATATTTGTGTACAAATAGAACCAACAAATCCAATTGCTCTTTACCAAAGCAAATGTCCCCATCAACCACTTGAAGCAGAACAAATTATTTGTAAGAAAGCATTTTAAGTGTTTATAAGAGTCTTGACAATTCTAAACACAATTGATATGTCTCTTTTGAAGAAACTGCAAAATTAGCAACTAATCAAACCCAGCCATAATTTGAAAAGGGGAGAAAAGAAAAGGAAGAAAACTATCTTAGATTCCAGTCTACAGACTTTTGGGGGGTTTAGTGAAAAAAGGTTTTTTCCTCCCAAAGTTAACGATACAGCATCATAACAACTAATCTTTCAAGTTTAATTTCTACTTTAAAGATATATTTAAGAGCTCAACAAGATAAAATTAATCTTACTTTTGAAAAAAATTAATCATTTGGCAGGCATGTCAACATTCCAAACTTCTTCCTCATCCCTACCACTGCTGTAACAGCAAGCACAGAACAAATTACTAAAACTTCATAAGCACACACATTGCATACAAGTGAAGGGCTTTAATAGACCTCAAGGAGAGGGAATGTTATACATAGTAGTACCAAACCTGCTGATTTGGAAGGTAAAATAAAAATAGCCACTTTTTTTTTGTAATCTTCACCCAGAAGTCAGGTGATTGCATAGTGAATCACATGACATGCAATTTAGAGCTTTGAATGGTGAAACTAAAGCAATTTTCTGTAGTTTGATTAAAAAGTGCTAGAGCACATGCCAGAGGTTTTTTTACACAGCAAGACCAGAGAGTCTTGCCTTTCCAAAAGAAGTCCAGCTCACACAAATCATCATTGCAGACTTCCAGGCTTCTCTCTCCGTGTGCAATTTGGTGAGAGCAGTGGAGCAAATCTAATTGCCTGCTGCCACTAAAGTGGCAGTCACTGGCTTTGCTTCATTCATTTTCTGCCACTGAAGGTCTGAATCAGCTTGCTGAAATTCCCCCTTTCAACAAGAAGCTCTTAACTGGCTCAGCTGTCTTCTCATCAAAACATATCCTCAAGCTCTCACTGAGCTTACAGTGCTACACTCTGAGTCAGGTAACATCAGCCACATGTAAAAAGCAATAAGGGGGCTCAAGGGCGAGACACGTGAACTGTCAGTCTGGCTCTCAAAAACTGGTGAGAAGTCCAGGCTACCTATGTTGCAAGAGATCCACCATCATGTCATGATTTCGTTTTTTGCAGTGGATGAATAATTGTATGTTATCTCTCAAAGATTTGTTTTAGTACTGTCAAGACTAGACCTCATTAAGAGTCAAAACTAACCTATGCTTTAAACAGAAAAAAAGATTACTACCACAGAGAAAGTACATAAGTAGCAAGGGAAACAGTTAACTAGAAAAACAGAATAAACTATCTTGAGCTCTTACTAATGACAAGTATATCCACACACAAGCTCAATTTGTACTGCTGCTAACCCACAGGAATGTCCTGTAATTGCTCTGCCGTTTCACATTACAGCACAAGGCTGACCACTTGGTATAACTGGAGCAAAACATGCTTTGCTCTCCACTCTACTCAACTGCCATTCTTCGGGTTTTTTGGCACAAAAGCTAGTGATTTGTAGCATAAATAAGGAATAATAATAAAAAAAAAAGTATTGACTCTAAAAACTCTTACTCATGCTTGACATTTTCGAAACAATCAAAGCATACTTTGCCATGCCCTGTTCTTGACTCTCTCCTTAGACAAAACCAAAAAACCAATCTTTTTGGTATTATGATATTACGATACAGATTTGGTATTATGATACAGATTAAATCAATTCCTTCTTGCAGTGTCCTGGTTTCGGTGCATGCTATGCCATATCCCACAGGAAAAAAAAAAAAAAAAGGAGAGAGATAGTCCACATATTTCAATCGTGCTGTAACACAAAAGAATTTTAATTTGGCTTAAACTCAGTTGCATAAAATGAAATAGTTTATAAAGGCAACAATAAGCCATTTAATATACAACTCGAGAAACATGGACTGTATCTGCAAAGCTATTAAATATTCTGTATCCTATGTTTTTCCAATATAAGAAAACAAACAGTTCTTACGGTCTTAGCTTTTTAGGTTATCAAGGAAGCATAACAAACCTGTTGGACTTACTAATCCATAAGAACCAGTGTCTTTTAAATGCTTTCAAACCATTGTTTGGTATGATGCAAGGAAAATCCTTGGTCTCTAGCAACAGATTTCCTACAACAGCAGCAGCATTCTTCTCCAAGTCAGACAGCACTGCCCAGTGCACTGTATTCTCCATCCCACTCTTCTCTATTTTTTGACTGTATCTCATCACTGCTCCATCTCTTATAAAAAAAACAAACGCAAAAAGTCCTATATTAAGGAGGGAGATCCTTAAGGTACTTAAGGATTCATTCACAATCAGTTTGAAATTCTAAACCAATTACAGCCTTGTACTATTCAAGGCTCTAAGATGACATCTGTGGATAACAGTTCTTTTTGCTTAACTTTTCCCAAAAAAAACCCAACACAGATTAGAGATCAAACAGAAAAAAAAAAAACCAACACAAACTTCTAAAGCAGTTTTAGCTTTTTACCAGCAGTAGCACAGAAGTAGTGAAGCTGGAAATGATCATAAAAGATTTTCAAAAATGGCTGTTGCTGCTCACATACTAGAGTAGATATCAGCACGATCTTTACAATTAAAGCAAATGTTTTTTCTCAATTTGCAATTTAATTTTGTGAATGTAATTATATATTAATAGTGATGCTGAAAGGAAATTATTGTGGCATATAATTTCGTACCTACTGCCCTTAAGATTTCGAGCACAAAATATAAACACATTTAATAATGTAATGTTTCATTTTACTGTAGCAGCAGCAAAAGCTATTTTAAAGTCTTTTACCCCATCATGAACTTAATCTGAGGAAAAAGGCAGCTAAAGGGAAAAATAATGCCATGAAATGAATAAAATAACTTATTTTAGGGAGTCATAACTAGGGTAGTTTTTCCTATAGTTTCCATTTGTCAATGGAGTTGGAACAATCATCGTGACAATCTACAGTTGGGCAGAGAGGATAGCGTGAACTATTTGCTGGGAAAAATTGAGGCTTCACAAGGGGGCTGGGGGGGTACATCAAACTAATCTAAAGAACAGAATCACGCAGAATACCAATTATTTATTCTAACCACATGGGTATCCTAAGATTTTCAAGGCATTTGGATAATTGTAAGTAATCATAAGCAAAAAATTAGTATCTGAAAACCACAGACTGAAATACAAAGATATGCTCATTGGAAACAAACTCGGAATAGACAGATGTTGTATCTTTCAAAAAGATATCATTCAACAGAGGATCATTAGAAACCCTGAAAACTATTCCAGGCCAATTACTGGGATTACATGAAGCTGGGAAAGTGTCCTGACAGCCAAAATAAAGAGAATAAATGAAACTTCCAGAAGATCAGGCAGAAGCTTCTCTTTCTAAATTTCATGTCAATTAATAAAAGCTAGTTCAGAAACTTGCTCCTCACTAAGCTGAGGGCTAACAGGGATGGCTGGTTACAACAGAAGGTTCTCAGGTAAAAAACTTAACTCCTTAGCTTTCAAATTAGGCAAGAATGCTTATGCAAATAAACAGACTGAGTTGGTAATCCTGACATAATTTTACCGAACCTCTGCTGGTTCCATTCTGCTAGGTCATTTCCAATACATTTGAAGACACTCGGACCAGCCTAGAAATCAGACAACATCAGCTTCTTTTCAAGGAAAGGGAGGGGGGGGAACAACAAATGAACAAAACCCAAACAAACAAAACTAAAAAACCCACAACTCACATGTATCCAACAGACCCTTCTGGCATAACTTCTAACCACATGGAAATTACTAACACAGAGACACTATTTTTACAGATAACCAGGGCTTCTGTCTGATAAGAAAGGGAGCTAATACTGTAACCACAACTAGGTACTGACAATATATGTATATTTGACTATTTTACAGATTTCACTAAATTGATAGCCTTGTTCTTTTGACACCTGTCTGAGATAATCCTTGCAGAATATTAATTTACCTAAGTTCTTGTATTGTTTTCAACATCTTTATTGATCACATTATTTTCCCAGACTCCTATCAGCTGAAAATATTAGCCAGCAGTAACACAAAATCCCTAATCTTGAGCAAGAAGAAATACTATTAATGACTGCCTACAGGTCCTTGTGAGAGTCTAGACCATATTTTCAGCTACTTTTATATAAAGTGATTTGACATCCCATATATTATTCTTATTTACTTCTGATTATAATCACATACCTCTTCAATCTCACGGCAGGAACGGCTACTTTAAACTGCAACTTTAAGCTACAGTAAAAGTTATTTTAACTGTTTTTTTAATATCATCCAATAACATCAGCCACGGGTAAATTTATGATGACAATTTTAGAAAGAATGAAAAGCATACTGCTTGTATGTTCAGCTGGAATACTAAGTTATTCTTTCAGACAGAAAATTGAGGTTAAGCCTGTTGCTTCGATTAATTAAAAACTATCCAAACTCAAGTAAAGATTATTTCAAAGCTTTTCACAGCAGGTGTCTCACCTCTGGCGGAAGCAGAAAGTGAAACATCCTAGTTTCAGCAAATGTGGGAGGTTAAAAACCTTACTGAAGTACAGAAAACACATGGCTGATAAATGATTATATTTATCATGAAAATCAATAGTGAAACAAATAAAGTAGAAAATCCTTGCGTTGTCAGTGGCAGCATATTCCTACAAGTTATTTGTATTAAGATGGCACAAAAGGCATCAGCTACAACTGAGACTCCTCTCATGGTGGATACATCAAGTGCGTATTACACTTGGGTAACACTAGAATTCTCTAGAAACTGGACCAAAGCAAGGCCTTAATTTTAGAATCTGAGGTGCAAAGAGTTTAAGCAATCTGACTAGGGACACCCAAAAAACTCTGTAATTCAACTCCAATGTAAGAACATTTAACCCCATATTGATTTAAAGGATGATTGAAGCTATCAGCCGTAAGAGCTGTACCCTAAATCTTCTGTTTCTTAACTTGTAAAGCAGTCAAATATCAGTAATGCAACGCTATTTTTAAGTGCCATACTAATAAGTTAATCCTAAAACATGAGTTTAAATCCTAGCTTTTTGCCTAGTCTAGCCTCACATTTAGCTATCACATCATTTCCCACCGAGTTCATTTACCATTCAGAGCCTGTTGCTCAGCCACTGGTTTTAACAAATCCATAAGCACGTGAGCTCACTATCTATAACCCCCCACCATCTGTCTCAGGCCTCCTCACTTAATGAAGCATGTTTCTCACTCAGCTGTCCACAAGCTGGCAAGTGAGCTTAGCTTCAGGAAAACGAATTACACACGTCCCCAGACACATGTAAATAAAACAAAGAAATTTCAGATTTACAGTGTTGCCTTCAAACCCTCTCCCCCAGCTCAGGGAGGATTAAGAAGGACTTCAAAGAAGCCCGAGTTCCAATTAAAACACTGACCACCCCGGGGACGCAAAAATATTCCTCTGATTAGTGAGATGCGCTCTTTGAACTGTTTAGCTAAAAAAAGCTTTCAGAACTTTAAACAAATGCAGTAATTCTCTCATACTTTTAAGTTTCTAAAAATTTAATATTCAAAGTGAAGGACAAATAACATTTCAGACTGAAAGTTTTATGAAAGCCTATTAACACATCAGCTCTAGGCATCTACTAACAAATATGAGACATACCAAGACCTAAACATTGAAGTCCCGGTACAAACCCAGATGACACAAGTCGTTAGAATAGAAGGACCCAGAGTGTCATTGTTGCTACAGTGGTGCTGGTACCTCACTATTACAGAAAAATATTACAAAAAGCACAATCTCATCACCCCTCAGAACCACTCTCCTTCAAGGGCAGAGCACATCAATCCCACCTCATTTTGAAATTCTGCTTTCTTCCCTTAATATCCAAATCTCCCAAGCCACACATATAAAGCACCTCATATCCAAGTCCTCTGACACACCATGACAATAAAACAGTTGCCCTCAGCCTTGGCAATAAGCACAGATTTAAATAAAAAGCTCTTCCTTTTCTTCCCACAAAAAAAAAAA
>NW_008796063.1:6953170-6955130 GCF_000699145.1 Aptenodytes forsteri
CAACAGAAAGATCACAACCCAAAAAACGAGCAGAGGGGGGGGGGGGGGGGGGGGGGCCACACAACTCACCCCACCCCCTCAGTCTCTCATTCCCAAAACCAGAGTTGGATTACATACTCCAAAAGTTTTAACATCAAGAATGACGAACATTCAGAACAAATGCTGGGAAAATAACTGAGTCTTAGAGCATGCCAAAGCAGTCAGAGCTAAGTGGATATAATAAACCTGCCTGTGAAAGCCAAACCCCAATCGCCGTCATCCATAAATAATGAATAATTCATGTCAGAAGGAAACAGAAGCAGACTTTAAGACTTGTTCATAGAAAGTGGAAATGCTATCGTATAATTGCATTAAAGATGTAAACAGTGCCATTTCAGCAATTACTGTTCTCCTTTTGCCAGTTCGCTCTCAAAAACCAGTACATCAGCTCAGCTGCCTGCATCAAGCACAGGGTGCAGAGCAGCCAAAAGCAATTATGACTTCCCTGTGTCTTTGCCACAGGCTCCTGTGACTGGGATTAAGATAAGGACTGGATTGGTGTCACAAGCACTTTGACACCATCTTGGCTTACTGCTATCATCAAGTTTCAGTCACTTGCAATGCCCAAAGCTACTAGGGGAGCCACTAATAAAATTAGATGATAAACAGTTTCTAAAATTTGAAATGTATTCACAGAAGAGCTACATATTCTCTCCATTAAAAGAAACAAACATCCATCCCTGCTTCACACCACTTTTGCATCCTTTGTTGCATGCACATTTATCTTCAAGATCTTATTTCATCACGCTGTACAATACAGCATACAGGACTACCCACAACCAGTTACTTTTTCTTTGGTGAGTGGACAGTACAGAACCAACCAGACAATAAAGAGTTAAAAACCACCCTTCTACAAGTCTTCACAATGTCTACCCCACTGGAGATCTCCTCCTCCTGGCTCCTCCAGGATCTGCAGCTTCCTGATTCTGCTCATTGCTGGTGAGACTGCAGTTTTCTACACAGATCCACACTTAAGGAAAAGTGCATCAGATATTCCTAACTACTCAGATTCCACTTGAGCTTGATTGGGAAGATACTGTAAAGCATTTATAACCTAAGTGTAAACAGAAGTCCTATTTATACAATAAGTATTATATAACTCCAACGATGAAGGTATCTAGTTTGGACAATAGCTTCAGTGAGCAAGCACAAATGAAAGCCGCAGCCATTAAACCACAAAACAATTTAAAGTCACTGGTGCAGAGCTACCTCAGTTAGCTTCTTTCCTCCTAAGCTTGTCTGAATTCTCAAGTTTTCCTGTTATGTTACTGAGAAAATTTTTAATTTACTTCAACCATTCTGGTTTATAACTTGAGCATTTGCCAGCTAAAAGCATTCTCCAATCTCAGCTCAATCCATCCCCTGCCGAACCACAGCTTCCCTCATAAAACTCCCTGCTTCAGAAGCATCTCAAAGAAACAGTGCCAGAATCACACATTTCTTGTAGAACTTGATACCTCCACTGTGTTTCATACTTAACCTTTGCAAAGGCAGGATTAAAACAAAAACACAAAGGCATATGGAAAACAAGTCCCTCTGCTCAAAAGTAACTTTGCAAGTGCTTACAGAACACTTGGCCACATGCTGAGCATTTACTCTTCACAGTCATGTACCAAGTCCAAGATTTCTGAATTGCCAAAACACTTTTTTTCTAACACATCTACTATTATTTTTTGACAAGAAAAAAAATCTGCACACAGCATACGACAGAGAAAATTTTTGTATCAGAAATACAATAACAAATCCATAAGCACCTGTATCAGAAATAGTGTGGCCAGCAGGAGTAGGGAAGTGATCGTGCCCCTGTACTCAGCACTGGTGAGGCCGCACCTCAAATACTGTGTTCAGTTTTGGGCCCCTCACTACAAGAAGGACGTCGAGGTGCTGGAGCGTGTCCAGAGAAGGGCAACGAGGCTGGTGA
>NW_008796063.1:6955351-6963666 GCF_000699145.1 Aptenodytes forsteri
TGAGTCCCCATCCCTGGAGGTATTTAAAAGACGAGTAGATGAGGCACTTAGGGACATGGTTTAGTGGGCATGGTGGTGTTGGGTCGATGGTTGGACTTGATGATCTTAGAGGTCTTTTCCAACCTTAATGATTCTATGAGAGAAGACACTCTTAAAATTTTGTAACTAATGCTTATGCAGTGCAAAGAGCTTTTTGTAACCCTGGGTAAGAGGATGACTTCAATCAGTGCGAGAAACATACAGAAAGGTTCAACTGTATGAGCTTCCATGTGAAACCAATACCCCACTGCACAGGCATCTTGCTGTCCTCTGCACCTGCTTGAAAAAGCTGGAGTCAGACAAGCAGATATATCCTCCACTGGCACTCCTTTTTCCATAGAGGACCACTTCCAAAATCCTGAGGGAATGGGCACAATTACTGTAGTGAGAGATTTAAATATATTCTACAAAGAAATTTTTTGCTTCAAACCCAGGGAAGTACATAAACAATCACAAATCCCATGTGCATATTCACCACGGTCTGTAAAACTATCAATTTTTTTATCAGGCTTAAAATAAATGCTCAAACATACAGCTTCTCAGAAAGGAGAAAGGAGAAACAAGAGCTGCCTATTGATTTTGTATCAGGGCTACCTCAGAAAAGAAGGGGAAGAACATAATAGTTGAAACAAATGTTGCCCCCCCCCCCACATCCTCCCTTCAGAAAGCACAAAGGCTTTAAATACATGAAACCAGCTCAACTGTGTAGTTACCCTCTGAAAGGCCATCAATTACCTAAATTGGGCTGTGTGGCAGAGAGGAATAAAAATGAGACAGGGTCAAACCAGCTCTGGAATCAATATGGGTGGGGGGAGGGTATATTTCAAAAGAGGGAGGGTTTTTGTTCTCGCCTTCCCTCCTCCTCCCTCACTCTCCAGCAATCGTCATGGCCCAAAGAGACAGCAGAAGAGGATTTCATTAATAAATTTATTTCAACTTTCTTTTCAATGGTGCTAAAATTGTATGCAAATCCATTCATAATTAGGTTTAAAAATTCCATTTCATGGGATAATCAGACTTCAAAAAACTCAATTTTAGTTTTAATCAGATTTTAACAAGGATATTAAGTCCATTTCGTTCAGAAGAGGGAGAAACGGTGAATTTAACACAAAATGTATTCAAGCTTAGCCCTGGGAGATAATTAAATAAAATTAATTTGGCAAGGGTAGTCTGTAAATGGAAACGCTCCAGACAGCAGAGCACATTTCTGAAGGAAACAAAAGCAGTTCATTACTGTACAAACAGACACAAAGCTTATTGTTCAGACAGAAGGGAATTGCAGCTCTTCCACAACAGCAAGACAACCTGGGCCCTCAAGCTGCCTCTGACAAACGCAGCAGTTTGTGGAAGAGAAGGTAGTTATTTCCTTCTCGTTTCAGCTAAGTCCCTTAAGCTCCCCTAGCACAGCAAGGAGGGAAAATGCAGGGGACAACATACACAAACAAAATTCCAAATTATCAAGCACAGAAAAGAATAAGAAACAATCTAGTGAGAAACAGCTCCTTAAAACTATGAAAACCCACGTGCAATTTGAGGCCATCAGCAAGATTCTTGTCAGATACAATTCCATCAAATTCCATGTAGTGATTTAGCCCCTACACCATAGATCTGAATCCCAACTTAACACCAAAAGCACCCCATTCTCCCTGACAAAAGCCATGGACTGATATGGATGCTAAAACTTTGGTAACCATCCTTCTGATGTTTTAATTCTGAAGGGCCAAATATTTATTTTGTAGCCCTTACAATCTTAGACACAAAAGTGCAGTTCTTTTAACACTGTATATTACCAGATTTGTCTGACACTTAACTACTAACATCACGCAGTACTAGAGACTGTCCATGAAAGTCACTTCTGGCAAATACTTAACCAACATACATCATGAAAACATAAAACAGAACGGCAAAGTTAAGGGTTTAATTTGTATCCTCCAAACTTTTCCCTAACATTGGACACTAAGATTTGGCTGGACAGGGTGTTGGCCATCTTGTCTAGACCGTGCTTTTGCCATGAAAGGTTGGACCAGATGATCCTTGAAGTCCCTTCCAACCCGGTATTCTATGATTCTGTGAAACTCTACTGACCTAGACACACCATCATTGAAAAGAACAGCACAGGATACAAGACACAGACAAATATTTTAGAAAAAAGCAATTTTAAATATCTAACTACTGTCAAAAGACTGACATTGAGAAATAGCATGTTTATCTTTACTAGCTATCATAAGCCATATAGACAGGAGCACACGCATTTTCCAAGACCTATGTCTACCCAATTGGAAAAAAAACAAATTCAGAGTACTTTTTCACTCTTCCTCTCTGCCAGCCTTCCAAAATATATCAGTTATTACAAAGTGCCAATTGCATTTGCCCTTGCCAGCTACTTGCAGACAGGCGAGCCGATAGGTGTTCTGTCACCTTGACAAGTGGGCCAGCTATCCAGAAGGCAGATGATGTCTTTGCCAAAGTCACACTGAAAACCATCAGGCCTAAATGAAAGGCTTGTCACAAAACAGGCTTGATGCCATCAACCTTGGCTGCTACATTTACAAAAAACCACCTGAAGCCACAAAGCTTTAACTCTGGGAATACAAAGAGCATACAGTCAGAAATGTTATTTGCAAATATACTAGCAAAACTGAGTAAAAAGAATTCATAACTAGGTTAAAGCATCATCTTCTGAACCAAGCCAATAGCAGAGCTGTGAAATATCACCGAAAACTGTCCAAGCTGACTGATGAACAGCTGACTTCTCTAATTGAGGATACTGATACTAAACGCATTCTCAGTCAAAGCCAAATACCCTATTTCTGTCCATCTTAGAAAAGTTAGTAGGATTTCAAGCCCTCACTGAACAGCTTCATGTGTACCACAGAAAGAGAATGATTGTTTCATTAAAACAGAAAAGAAATTAACTTGGTCAGCAGGGTATAACTCAGGAAAATCCAGAATTTCATGTTTCTTCCTACCCAGAAGATTGATCTTCCTTTCACTATGCTGTTCATATCAGAGTATCTCTGGAAGAGAGTTTAAACAACTAATGAGAATTCAAAAGCAAGTCCAGCAAGAACAACTTGCGCTAGAAAATGGTTCTTGCAAAAGTTGCTCATTACTCCCCACAAACAGGCATAGCAATTGTTAACTTTACTGACAAGAGAGTTGAGAACAACGTAGAGGAAGGGAGTGGGTAAGGACTGAGTCAAAGTGGTACTAGAAAAGGAGGGAAGAGATGCTCAAGATTTCAAGTAAATACATTTCTAGAAAAGCCAAAACTGTACCTACGTTGGAAGGTCAGGCACTCTGACAGATCCTATTTCCGTTTATAGCAAGAGGCAGTAAAAGTTGAGAGCTGCTTCAATGTGCAGAGGTTTCCAACACGCTGTTCTCTTACAAAAATGATATTCTGCAACAGACATGACTTCATTACAAGAAACTTTTCGCTGCCAGGTGATGAGCAAAATAAGTGCAGAATACATTTCAGTGCATCAGCAGCCACCAGGAAAAAAAAAATTTTTTTTTTAAAAATAAGCTTTGCCAATGCACTCCCTGCATTTTACATCAGTGACAGGGAGGGAAAGAGGGTTCCATACATCTCCACCTCTTAACTGCCTTGGCTACATGGAGTAGTTGGGCATGTTTTATCTTCTTTCTGCTGAAAAGGCCTGGCTCCATTTTCTACAAGCTATTCTAACCCCACAGAAAGCTTCATTTGAGAACAGGAGCCCTGAGCTCTTATTTCAGCTGTTCAGGTCAGCACTTTGAAAATAACTTCCAGACACTAACTGATTCCAGGTGTTCACTAAACACAGGGATCCACTCAGCCCACAACACCTCCCATCTTTGCTTTCAAAATGGGAATCTTGCCAGCTATCACAGGCCCAATTCTCTTGACAGCCTGGTGCAGTGTCTGCTCTCACTCTGGCAGCTCACTTCAGGCTGGACTTTCTAGCTTACAGTTCTTCCTCATCAGTTCAGGGAGAAGACAGACATACGCCAACAAACCTGCGTAACACACTTAACAGCATAGTACATAGAGGAAGGAGCAGCCACACAGTAAAAATCGAATCATAACGTTAAGGCAAAAAATACTTTTCATTTTGTCTCCTCAAACAGAACTGCAAGATAAAAAGGCATCATTTATAGAAACAGCAGCAATTTAAGAATCTCACTTCTCTGTGATACTTTACAACTTTGCTGCATATAGTTTCAAATAAGAAAGAATATAACTGAAAGGGTATCAAAGCAAAACATTTTTCTATTTATTCTATGCATAATATCTCCCATTTGCAGAAGTTTTTACTTTTAAAAAGGTGGGGGGGACACTAAATAAAATTATTTATGCTTAAGTAAAATCCGTGCTGATGAGAGTTAACAAACTTTCATTCTAAAAGTCTGCTTCATGTCTTGCACGTTACTCTGGATTTTCCTATCTAGGCCAGGACACCATTGTCTCTGACACTGGACCAGAGATGGATTAGTAAATAATCCAATCCAACATGGCAATTTCTGTAAGTTATTTTAAAATAACAAACAACACTTACATAATCACAGCTAGTTCAAGAGAACCTTGAGGCACTTATCACATTAATCTTTTAACTCACTAACATTTCAAGTTCACTATGCCCTTTAAGAAATGTTTGCAAATATTGTGCAGTGCTTTTGCTACTACAAGCCACATTCATTTTTTCCTCTCCAAACAATTCCTGCACAAAGGTCTATTTACAAGCATATTCCCTTTAATAATGTAACTTGTGAGGAAAGAGAATATAGCCCAGGTGAAGATGTGCTTTGCTTAAAAATATTCACCGGCCAAGAGGTCCCAAGGGAGGAAAGATTGAAGCTTAAGGACAAGGCCTACATAATAATACCACAAGGCATTTAAGCTAGCCTGTTGGAGCTAGGAGCATTTTAAAGATGCTAAAACACTGAAACAGTCATACATTTCCAATTTTCTCCTGCCCCATATTGATGTTGCTACACTAGCTACCCTATTAAGTACAATTAAAACTGAAAATTAGACCTTTCCTGGCTGATCCAGTACAGAACTCCCCCCCTGCACTGATGACAAACCAAAGACAAACGATTAAAGTACCACCTTCCTAGCTACCATCAGAAGTATGAATCCTTGCTCTAGGGATTGATGAGGTTAAACACTAATCAGGAGTGAATCATTTTCAAAACACCATCGAGATAACCTGCACCAAATAGGCTCAGAAAAGCTACTCAGATGATACAAATCATACTTAGGTCTTATCTACACTGGCAGATAAACTCTTCTTAATAGTTCAGCACATTTTTCAGCAAACTGCTTATCTCTCAACATGAACAAAGGTCAGCTGTTCTCACACTTCAGGTCCCTGTCCACAGTTGTCGTTCTGTGTGGGTGGAAAGATGGACAAGGTCTACTTTTATTAGCTAACCCTCCCCCTCCACTTTCCCAACTGCAGTTTTCAGAATCCTGGTATTAATGCCTGCAATTCCAAACTAAAATATACTGCTCCACTCTTCCTATTGTTGAGCCCATTCCATTGCTTACAGATTGGTACATACGCATTCACATAAAAGTGGGACTGAAAAGGATCTTTCAGTTTAGGTCCTGTCTAATCCTTTGCTATTACAAACTCGAGTCATCTCTTCCATAACCTTCTGGAGCTTCAACTTAGAAGCAGCAATTTGTGTACTTTTGACTCCACTGGAAACTGCATTCAGAACTTAGTCTTTCTAAAAGTTAGAACTTCCTTCTAGCTGTATTCATGGCAGGGTTACAGCGTTAAATGCCAATGCTAGTCTTTAGTATAGATGGTTCTTTTTCTCGCTGGTATTGATCCCCCTTCCTTCTCCTCCCCTCCATCCATGTATTTCTTGGCAGCAATTACATCTCCTGCCAGCCTTTGCTAGAGGAGGCCAGTCCTTCCATTCACCACTGGTTCAGGGGGCTCTCAGGCTCCTACCAGCAACCCTTTTCTGCATTTAGTTCCCACTATCTTCCTCCACAGTGGGTGACCAGAACTCTGAGAAGTGTCTCCCAGGCCATCTACAGAGGCACTTGAACACTTCCACCTCCGTGGAAGTTTTTCTCCTGGTGCATCCTATATGTGAGAATTAACAGCCATCCTATTGTAAACAAGTATACAGCCCTTCTAGTCCTTTCCACTGCATGTGCCACATTTTACAAAAGAAGTTTGTATTCAGCTCCCAATTCTGTGGAGCCTTGTGTTTTGTCTCACTGAATTTTGTCTCACTCCTTACTCTAATCCTTAGGGTCGCTCAGTTCTGCATATCTAGCTTTTGTGTATTTATGAATCCTCTGAACTTGGCATCATTAGCCAAGTTTTATCAGCACACACCAAATTTTTTGCACCAAAACCATTAATAGAAATACTAAATAAAGCAGACCCTAAGGCTAATCTTTGAGGAATTCTACTTATCCTTGCATTTTCCTTTCAACAATACTAAACCTATCCCTGCTTAAACAATTCCTTATGCACCCTACAATTCTTCTATTAACTTCCATCTTCTCCCACATGGTTCATACTTTCCCAAATGGCTCTCTTGATCAAATGTTTCAGTGAAGTTCAAATAAATAAGATCTATTGTGTTTTATTTGATAAGATAATCAATTCTCCAGACAAAGAAAGCTGTTACGTTAGTCTGGCACAACCCACCTTGGTACTCCTTGATCCAATGAAGAAGGTAGATTCCTTGCCCTGTAGATAAAGGCCATGCCCACTAGTACAAGGGAGTAGCACAATACAAGAGTTTGAATACTTACTGAAGCATTTTGTTTTGCTTCTACTTAGAAAAGGCCTGTGCATTTTGAGAAGGGTTTTGAAAAAGGCATTGCTACACCAAAACAAAATCATCCTCAATGAGCATGTACAGGATCCATTTTTATATTTTTGTTTAAAAGTCTCCCTGTAAAAACAAAACTTTGGGGATAAATGAGGTATAATACACTGCACATCTAAGGGAGAGGGAAGGCATAGCACATTGACAGCCCCAGCAGAAAATTTAGAACTGACATACTGAAAGATGCTAAAACGGAAATGGAAAGGTAAAATTAAAGATGAGCTAGAGATTATAGTGGTTATTTGGTCTGTGGAAATGACCAAATGAGAGGCTGAATAAAAATCAAGCACAAGCACTTGAGCTCTCTGACAGTAGCAAACTATCCCCTTGCTGATTAGTCTCTGCTATTTAAATGATAATTTCACTTTAAGGCAAACAGGACTGCTCAACGTAAGGAAAATGGCTCTTTATAAAAGTGTCTGTATTTTTGAAAGCTTCTCCTTCACAGCAGAGTGAGCACCTAAGTTCAAGCCATTTACACATAACATGGGTCACTACATGCTGGAAGCAAGCAAACTACTTTTACCCAATTGTTTTTCAACAGCATCTCAAACACTCCTTGCAAGAAATATGGCAGCAACACAAAATGAAGTGTCTGACTGGGGAGTCCCCCATGGCAAACGAATTACCTGCTACGCAGAAGACACCACCAGCACACATTTCTATAACCACTCCTGTTCCTAGTGGAAAAAGAGCCCTAAGTTCATTAGTTTGGGAAATGCACCCTATATTCAAGCTAGGACAATGCTCTATACTCTGATAAAAAGAGTCAATGGAAAGAGAAGTGGTATTTTCCAGTAAAAAAAGGGTCCATTTGCATCTTCACTTCCAAAATAAAGTTCTTATTCCCCTAGTAAGAACCGTCCATCTTTTCTTTGATTTCATTACTCTCCATACAGTTCCTGTAGGCGAACTACTAAGTTCCTCAAATTATTCTTCAACAAAGATGATGGATAGCGTGCTAAGCTATTGTTCAATAGTTTTCTCCGTCTCCAGAATGTTAGATCTGTGATCCTGGAAAGACAGTTTCTTTAACTGTTCCCAGAGCTTTGAAATGCAAAGCAAGGACAGGCATATTTTTTATGTGAGCTTTCCTACTTCTTACTCTGATTATACATTGCAGCCTCAGCCTGCCTCAGCCTGCAGATGTCAGGTGCTCATCCATTATGTTTACACTCTTTCTATCTTTCTTTTGGCCTCAAGACTTATTAGTCTGATATATTCAAATGGAAATAAAAGCATTAACGGCAAAGGAGAAAGAACACTAATATTTTTTAATATCAGAGGTAAGTACAGCATTTTTTGGAGAAAATTAATATTTTAGCCTGGAGAAAAGGAGGCTGAGGGGAGACCTCATCGCTCTCTACAACTACCTGAAAGGAGGTTGCAGCGAGGTGGGGGTCGGTCTCTTCTCCCAAGTAACAAGC
>NW_008796063.1:6963740-6982121 GCF_000699145.1 Aptenodytes forsteri
ATCCCTGGAGGTATTTAAAAGACGAGTAGATGAGGCACTTAGGGACATGGTTTAGTGGGCATGGTGGTGTTGGGTCGACGGTTGGACTCGATGATCTTAGAGGTCTTTTCCAACCTTAATGATTCTATGATTCTAATATCGGATAGGAAAATATGGCAGGAAGCTTTGCCCAGCATTTTAGTGAAGTACTGGCAGGAACAGACCTACAATATTTTAAGAAATCTATGGAAAGAGGCGCAGGATGGTTGCCATATTAAAATTAAGTGGATCAACTCCATAAGAATGGGAGAAGACTAAACTCTGGCTAAAGCACATATTTGACATCAGGCTTCCAAACAACACATTTAAATACATTACTCCCAACACCCAAACATGGCCTGAAGTCCCCCAAAAATGCATTCTGACTACTCTGAAAACTGGAGCTTCAGATTTTGAGACGACAAAGGAACATTTTCTCCCCACCAGGCACAAAAAGCATTCTGTCAAGGAAAGCTAAAACCTAAGGCACTGCAGAAAGTGAAGAATAATATACATTTTAACATAAGAGAACAGGATAATGAAGAACAGAAGAGCTTAGACCAATACTCCAGCATATGCTGCATGTCACATTCAATAGGTGACAGCTTCCTCCAAGACTTCTCTATGTAAAGAACGGTGGCTTCAATACATATACAATAATTGTAAGACAACCACAATTAATTTTCTCTTGGAACTTCTACCTCACTCTCTAAAGACAAAGATCCCCTTTGGAACTCTTCAGGCACTTCTCCCTCAAGAAGATTTTAAATGCTTCTAAAGCAATGCTTTCATCTTTTACACAAAGTCCTAAAAAGCATGTAACCTTTCTAAATGAACACAATGATTATCCTCATCATCCCTTCCAACCCTGGCTGCTCATTGCCACTTCTTCTGCCCTGCTTTGGAACAGCACAAGTATTTATGCACCCACACAGTAAACCTGATGAGGGAAGCGATCTGGCTGAAAGCTGTTTTCCATTCTAGATTACTTTTTGCTATGCAGGACCACCTCTTTCAGCTGTAGTGCTCACAGAACCATAAGGTATCAGGTGGGAACAGAACATTTCCACACAGACACTTGAGTCAGAAGCCCCACGTGACAGGAATGGCAGAACTACTCTAAGTTGAGACTAACTTGTCCTGGCAGAACTATGCAAGAGAAATTCACACGACATTAATCCCTGTGCAGAAGCCAGCAGAAAGCCCTGTTTTGAGGGATTTTGCGGAATATTAGTGACCTGCATACATCGGCTGTCTTCACAGAGTGAATTCTTTAACATTTATCAAACCTTCAGCTTCAGTGGAAGGCAAATTTTTTGATGACAAAATTAAGCTCTTAAAAGTAACTAAAATGTAGTATTGTGTCTATACAGGACAACAGCAGATAATCTTTCCGTGAGGTAAGCTGAGACCTCATAACTATAGAAGTTTCTCTAATAAGCATAGCTTCTTTTTTTGTTTTGGTTTTTGTTGTTTGTTTGTCAGGGGGGTTTAATTAGTGTTTCCCCTTACATAGTATTTATCTCCCTTTTTGGTGCCCTGGGAATTCCCACTGTGATGAGACAGCTTGTTTTACACTGGGTATCTTGTAAACAGCAGTCATGCAATTTTCAGTATGTTCACAGATCATAAATTACAATTATTTACATAAAACTTAGATGTACAAAATGAAGTTTCAATATCCTCATACTATGCTAATTCTAATTTTCTTCTCCAATTAGGGACTTAGCTCTAAAGTAGGGGGCCACCATTAGCCAACCCAGAAAAACCCACCCCCTCACCCCCCCAAACATAGAAATTAGCATTTAAGTTCAGGTCAGTGGTACAGTTACAGACAGCAGACAGCAAACACTTTTAATCAGATCGATTTCTTGCTTGGTGACAAAAGACCAGAGGGCTACAATAGGCTACTCCAATAAAAATATCTGCTCAACTATGGAGCGATCATGCCAGAATTATGGCATTACTGGAACTAGCAACAGTAACCCCCAGTCTTGTCTTGATTGGTTGCAGTTAATTAAGTATCCAGAAATTCATATGAGCAATTCAAATTATTTCAACATGCACTGCTTTGTGTATCTGTCAACAGATTTTTTTTTTTTTTTTTAAACCAGTAACCACTTATTCATAACGGACATTCAGAGAAAGGTAAATTACTACCTTGTAAGAAAGGAGAAGATTATGAGCTTCATTCACTACTGCAAAGATATTCAATGCCTTGGATGGAAGAGAGTGCAGAGTAGCTAAGCATAGTTAATCAAGATTCAAAAAGGAAAGTAGAGAACGCCAATATTCTCCCTTCTCTTCTATTCACTGAAAAAAAAGAGCACTAATCCACCACTAAATGCAGAATCAAGAAATCTGATTCCCTTTTCCCTCCCTCTCTCCTCCCTTCCCCCCCAACTCCAAAAGCAGAATCTGCATAGAAGGACTTCCCGTACTGAGTGTAGCACCTGTGTAATTACAAATTACAACTGTGCTAACCACTGTACTAAATAGAGATGCTTGCCACTTAATTAAACCCTTTCTTAGAGAGGAAATGCATACACATTCACACTATCTCCTCTTCTCAATTGGTCTCAGACATTGCAGGAAGCTAGTCCCCAAGATTTGTCAGCCAGCCAGCCCGCAGATGTTTCAGAAAGAAAAACAGGTCAGCATTAACAGGTTCATGTCTTTGGCTCTAGGCAACAGGTCAGCAGATCAGTGTCTGCTGTCTGCAGCTGGCAGGCTCCACCAAGTGAAAATGGTCCTTAAGCATTGGCCTGAATTCCTGTCAAATCTGCACTTCTCTTTACAGGCCTGGACAGCAAGCATGCGAAACAGCTATAGCAGCTTAATGTGATATCATCACTGAAGCCAACTAAATCTACCCTTGCAAACTGAAGCACGACTAGAGGTACTCTCCAAACCCATGCTTCATTAAACCTAAGAGTCCCTGCACATCAGCCTTACACCGTCAGCATCAGGGGGTTAACACCTGCCTTCCAATATAACCGCAATTAGATGCAACTCAAGAACATCCAAGACCATGACTGGAGCCTCTGAGCGACACAGAAGAGTCCAAGCACACTGCTTTTCTTTCTGATACATCAGCCTCACCTTTAACTTCCATACTGTATTCCGTGGCCCTTCAGAAAAGGGCAGCTGATCTCTCCATTGCTTCCCTGCGGTGGGCATGGAAAAAAGGAATATGATTCTGAAAAGTAGTATGAACAAAATCTTTTGCTTTATCTTCCACACACAAACACCGAGCCTGAGTTGACAGTACGATTTGCAACAGAATATGGTGCCCTACTTAAGGGCATAGGTCATTATCAACGTATTTGATCGCCTTCTAATCCTTGATTACTCTAACATCAAAAATCTATCACTGATATAAAATAATTCTGCTGTGTATACAAAGATCTTTGAGCTCAGCAGGTGAAAAATCTAAAAACTTCATATAGTCACTGCTTCCAATTAAAAACCCCCAAACAAAAAACCCCGAATAAACAAAACAAAAAAACCTAAAAGCCACAAACACCACATCATACATTACTATTTATTCTCTCAAAAAAAAAAAAAATGCTTGGACTAAAACTCCTCCAAAGGTGTTGCTTGTGGTCCACCTGTCAGCCTTCACAAATTTGCTAATTTTTCAGCAAAACTTCAACCTTTCAAAACTTGCAATCTTCTGCCACTTATGGATAAATACAAAGACAAATTTAGCATTAACCCTTGTCAGCTGCTATCAATGGCTATCAGTATCTGACTTACTAACCACCTCATCTTTAAAACATACATCCTGGAGTACAGAATGATGCAAAATGATGTGCATCAGGCATCTGTTTATGGATAGCAAAATCACCTGGCTAATTCATTAGAGGACAAAGGCAATACCAGCCAAACATAGACAAGCAGCAGCAAAAAAGGCTTATTTAGATTAAAAGCTCACAGAACAAGAACCTTCTTTTTTTATTTGGGTATCTTCTACTTGCCTCAGAAGGAAAAGTCAGAACAATAACAGTGCTGCTCTAGAGGATGCAATTCTAATGCTTGGGGTGGGGAGAAAAGAACCAGGCTTTGAAGAACTCCTATTAAACAAGACAAAATGAAGAACATGTGGCGTAAGTATGAAGTTTACAGAGTTGGTTGGAAAAATGCTCTATACTGTATGCCACCAGAGAAATATGCACAAAGCCTTTTCATACCAAGTTACTACCTTAAGTACTGGGCAAAGAGACAGTGCTTGCACGCATGTAGCATTAAACAGATTTTAAAAGATTTGATAGCAACAATGAACAATTTTCCTTAGACTAGCTGACCCTTCTTAAGGTGCCCAGCTGATGGTTTTTACATCAGACTGAGCCTGCCAGGCTGGAGCAGAAACCCATTTTCTCCAGCAGCAGGACAAAGGATGCCATCTTGTGGATGGTTTTGCATACTGTCATCCAAATAAAGCACTCGCCTTCTCTCGCACACAACCTTCCAGAAATATTTTTCTGTTAAAATACATGTTGTTTAATGGCAGTCAAGAAACTACCTGGAAAATATCTCTAAGCTAACAGTCCAACTCTGAAAAAACAACCAAGTCTGTCATGATTAACGTGGTTCTTCAGTGAAGATGCTCAACAACTCAACTACACAAATACTGGATTGTGAAGAAATACAAACTACGTAAGCACATCCCGGAGAGACAGAGTACAAGCAGCTTGTTTTCTCAACACAACTCTCTCCTAATAACAAAGTCCTACAATAGCCATACATGAATATCCTTCTCAAAGACAGTAAACTCCAAAATAAATAAGACTTTCTACTCACAAAGCAAGAATTTCAAAATTTAGTGTTTTTTCTGTTTACAGTTGAAACCAAATCCTACAGCAGGAATATCAAGTCAGAGCAACACATGACAAATATATGAAAATCCCTGGCAGCACAACAGTAACATACAAAAAAGACCTACAAGACAAAATTACATCCACGATAAAAGACAGAGCCAACTATACCAGAAAGTAGTCAGTAAGAAGATCAAGATATCAAAAGGACATATAATTGAACACAAAAAAGATTATGTAGATTCATAATGTGTATAGATGAACCATACATAACTATGGTGTGTATTATTTTATTATCTGGGTATTGTGTAGCTTACAAGTATATTATATAACATTTGTATAAGGCAGGTGTAATTCCAAGGGCAAATTCTGGAAAGAGCACTGCACAACTGCAATGCAAACACACCAACATGCTCCAGAGCTAAAGCTGTCTTTGTTTCCATAGTTTATGAGAGCAAGAGGAAAACCCAGGAGCTTACAAGTGGAATCCAGAACTAGCAAACATAAGATTAGCCTTTGAGTAAACTGTTAATGAAATTGTTTTCCCCCCAAAAGGTGAAGCACTAGAAACACTTAGCTTTTTCATTGTTACCTAAAAGAGACCAGTACTAAAAACAGTAGGATTACCACTACACTCCTAAAAGCTGCACCTCCTTTCCAAGTATTATTACATAAAATTACACTGGAAGGTCTGATCATAAGCCAATCTGACAAAAAACCTGCTAGGACCAGGCAATCAGTGAACAGAAACCACCGAGAGCAGACACAGAACAAGCCCTGTGGAAGTGCTGGAGGAAATGAAAAACCATCCTCTCCTAAAACGCCACACGCTGTACGTGCTTCCCTTACGTTCTCTGTACCAATGAAGAATGTGGTAAGAAAATATGAGAAATCCTAATGCATTCCCTTTTTCCTTGCTTATCTAGTTATTAGCAAACAGCACATTGCTCTGGCTCTTTGGGACAACCATCCAACTTGTTCTTATTTTCTTCTACTATGAGATGGGCAATTACCTCTTCTCAAACTTTCACCAACAGCATACTCCAGGAATGTAACTAGGACAATGATCTTTCATCATCTTCATAACCCTGACCAAAAATTAACATATTCATGCTGTAAGAAGTCTGAGCAACAATAAAAAAAAAAAAAACAAAAAACAGGGAGGGGGAAATCATCCAGTTCCACTTGCTACAATTGCATGCAAAAGATGGTTTTTCTCAAGAGCAATTCCCTTTTCTGTATGAGAAGATGCCATTAATAGCACTAAACAATATGGCCCAATCAAAAACCTAACACTTTACAGGGAATATTCTGATTTTAAATGAAGGAGTTATTAGACTTCAACAGGCAGAATCACTTGGTTCCATTTCTCTCACACTGTGAAATTACCTCATTAAACCTTTAACAGCTTGACGTAAGTAAAAAGCTTTTACTCCACTGTCTGACAGAACGGGTTTTGTGAAAAGGATTCATACTATTTCTGTCCATTCCTTGCCATAGGAGATTTAGCACAATTCTAACTTCGTCTAAATGTATGTATCCTCAGCAGATGCAAGAGAGAATCTCAAGCATGCTACCTACTAGCATGCCTCTAGAAAAGGGTTCATAATCCTCATTAAACAGAAAACACTGAGAAAATTAAGGGGGCTTTACCAAGTAGAACACAAGTATCTTTTACATGAAGCAGTAATGTGCCCAAACCATACGTGCATATCCGAACACTCCTACTTCCAAACAATCCCAGCAGTGTACAGATATAGCTCTGTTGTTGGGCACGTGTAATGAATGGAATAAAGAAACAACTGGTGAAATTAGGTTCTGCGGTTCATGTTGGCAGCTCAGGCCTTGATCCAATATGAAAGGTCATCTGTATTATAATGCTTATATCAAGACAGTTATGTACAAAGAAACATCTCTCCTTCTAGGTAACAACAATGCAAATATTTAGAGAAAATAAAGCTGTGCTGAAACATATGACACACAAAAGCATCATAGCTACACAGAAAATCTGCAGCAGCAGAAGTAAATGATCAGAAGATGCACCGTTTCCAGCCCCTCTTTATACCACATACATACCAGAGACCTTAAAAAATCTGGTTCAGTGCTCCAGATGTCAGAAAGAGTTGTTAAGTAACAGTACACAAAGAGACTAGCTGGTGTTACAAAACACCATTGGGGGGTGGGGTTTTTACCCCCCCTTTTATAAGAAACTGAGTTTATTCCATTGTTCTTGTTAGACAAAATAATTAGGTTAAACAACTGTTCTTCAGCTGCTTTAGGGAAGAAAATTCACAACAACATGATTTGGCAATTTATTTTGATATCTAGATTTCAAAGAAATCATATTTACAACAATTTGTCACAAGTAAAATACATTCTCTTCTCTGAACATACCCTAAAATTCTTAAACGTTCACTTATTAAGCTAGCAGAATCTCTAACTAAACATGAATGTAGCTATATGCAAGAAGTTCAAAGAACTCAAAATTGAACCTCAGCCTCAGAGACATTGGTCAAGCTGACTTAGTGAAAAAACATCTGTTAGTTCCCAAAGATACTTTATAACAGTGTGTATCTTACGGTTCTTCTCATATATAATAAAAGGTACTGGAAGAGCTTCCACATGAAGAAGAGATAGCAAGAAAGCATGACACTTCAGAGATCAGATGATTAAGAGGAAATTAAAGTGGTTTAAAAGTTTTACCTCCCTCCACAGCTGTGAGCACATACCTGATATTCAAGCCAGTGCTCTGGTCCAGTTTCTCCCAGCTTTTTAATTTTCCCAGAAGCTTCTAAAGTAGAGATCAAAAGAAGAGTTAGAGACACAGACGAATGTTCTAACCGCTCATTTTCCACACAGTTTTCTCATAATCCTCTATTCAAAGTCAGTGTCTTTCCTTTTCCTCCTGTGGATTTCATTATCTTCTTATCTAGCACTTTTGGTTTGTCATTCTCCAGCCCTCACAAACATTTTCCCCGTCACCACAGCTCTATGACACACAGAACCCATGTTACACTTCAGCACTATAGATCATCTAACCCTGTGAGCTACCATCACTGTACTAGACCTTGGTAGACTAGACTCTTGACAGTGGAGAAGAAAACAAGCTGTATTCTCAACACTGGTTCCGTAGCAGCTGAAGTGCCCATTTCTCCTCTTCCAGTTTCTCCTATAGCTTTTTACTTTCAGTCAATACCAGATAGTATTATCTAAACCTGATCTAAACCAGTATAGTTCTGCAGATCAACAAGTTTACACAATTAGGTTAATCTCTTGACAACTTGCCATATGCTTGATATACAGCGGGATGGAAGCAAGACAATTTTATTCATCTGAGACCACATTCTGGCCCTGCTAGCATTGGCAGTAATCCAAGTGTGTATCGAGGTTCTTACCACACGCCTGTTAGGCAACACCATGTCTGGGCAGAGCTTAACACCAAAAAAAGCATTTCCAGTAGAAGAAAGGTAAAAGAGAAACAGCAAGGCCAAAAAAGACACTATGATGAGATTGTTCTTCACACAAAATCTCCAGCTGAATAGTAGATATCCTTTTGCCTTTTTCACATTCGTTACCATAGCTCCCCTCGTGCTGACATTTAAGTTTGGGAATGCCTAGTTCAAATCCATTAATGAAAACAGGTATCGTATTTCAACTAACACCAACAGGTAACAAAGGAAACCCCTATTCTGCACATCCACCAAATGTTCCTAGCTGCTCACCTCGTTTTCCAATTCAACGGTCACTAGCTGTGCTTGGACTTTCTCATAGCGTTCCAGTTTTCTTTGGAGACCTTCTACTTCCTCTTTAAGCAATCCATTGTTTTCTTTCATTTCCCTATGGTGAAAGAGAGACAACGATTAAAGAGCCATGCAACTCAATTCACTCTCACAAACCTCCAGATACACGTGGAATTACAGGGGAATCGTATGACATTGAACAGACATTATGACATTCAACTGACTCACTTCTATAACCTTCACTGCAAAGTCACTGCTACAAAAATAATGCAGCTTTATTGAACTGATTTTTTTCTACTCTAAGTGCCATCCTAATTATGTCCAAACAACCTGAAGTTTTGTATCTGCTTTACTGATTGGCAAAGCAGCAGGAAGGGTACCAAAAGACTCCCAACTCTGATCTTCAGTCAGGCTGAATGCAGGGTTGGAACACAGCAAGCGGTAGACACTCAAGCAAGCATTGAGACTGCTTGTTTTTACTTTAATAGAGGTGTGCAAGGGTGAGATAAAACTGTTTTTAAAGAAATTACCTTTAATCTGTTGATATCATGTTTCTGTGCACAAAAACCAAGCATGAGAAAAGATTCCAAGATAAACAATTTGAAGTGATAATGAAACAATAACAAGAACAAAGCCAAGGGAAATTACTTAATTTTAGAGTAAGAAAAAGCCAGCAAGATCACTTGTGTAATTTAGGCTTTTTTTTCTTTTTTTTTTTAAAGATGCACTGAAACATGGAAATTAAGTTTACTCTAAAAAAAAAAATCTTTAAGGCAAGTTATTTCATAGTGCACAGGAATTTAATTTTTCAAATTAATTGCCACTTCAGAGACACAGAAACCAAGGGCTATATCAGAGTGCTTTAGAAATTTAAACAAAATACTTTCCAAACATTATGCTGGAACAACAGGCCTTTAAAATAGCCGTAACAATAACTAAGCAAAAACAGTTATTAAAGAAATGTTCAGCTGTCTCTTCTCTCTACAGGGATTTCTTTCCCAAAGCTGTATAGAGTTCATCACTATCTTTAAACATTGAATTTTGTTCTAACAGATATCACCATCCAGAACGATCAATGCGCATTCTGTGAGGCACTCGCTGTGTTCAGGAAAATTACCCAGATCTTGTCAAATCCTCTCATCTAGTAACCATCACAACACTGCTCAATTCATATGCAGTATTTATATGAAATATTTAAACTTCCTCTAAAGTTTCCAGTATGGAAGCCCAATAGAGGGATTTGAAAGTGCATATAGTGCAATTGTAGCAGGTACAGAAGAACACAAGATAACTCTCTCAACAACTGAACCCATCTTTCACCTGAAGTAGGCATTTTCCTCCCTGAGTTGGCGCAACTCCCGCTCCATTTTTGGGAAACGGGCCAGTTCTGCCTTCATGTTCTTGACAATTAGAGCATCATGTTCTTGCTGGGAGAACTTCTGTTCCAGATCCTGGAAAACATGGGATGACAAGAGGACAGCAATGATTAACTTGGAACCCATAAGAGCTACTTCTCCATTGTACTTTTTAAACTCAAATCAATGACTTGAATGAAGTTGGAAGGAAACTCAGGAGGTCATCTGGTCCAATCCATTGCTCAAAGTAGGGATGACTCTTGTTCCACTTGTAACACCTGGGCTGGCCTCTTCTCTACACCTGTTTACCCTAAGTTTGTAACAAAAAAAGATCTCTGCTAATCATTAAAAGGACCTTCTACTGACTAAAACAAATCTTTGATTTTCTTGTCCTCTATCCCTCTGTCAATGAAGTGTAGAGAGGGGCACTTGGATGGCCTGCAAGAATTAGGAATGAAAAGAAACACAACCGTGCATTTTAACATTATGGTAAATGTTGCGCTTTTTTCCTCAAAAAAAGTTTGTTTAGAGCTGTATTGCAGTCTGATATCCTGTTTCCTGACTTTTCCTTTCAATGGAGGAAGTCTCTTCTTGCGATCGCAGAACTGGCAATGAGGCTGGCTTTCAGTGTAGTTTTACTTTACAGCAACCACAGGCAATGCCACTATCAGCACCTGCGCAAACCGAAGTAACTCTCCACATCTGCCTCTCCCAGGAAGATAAGACAAGTGAAAAAGATATACTCCCACCCACCTACATGTTAATTTGAAAGGACATAAAGCATCTCTATACTCACATTTAAGTCAGTGGGGTTTTGAAAGCTTTGCAAGTAATTGCATTTTCTAAAAGAGCTAAACCCAACTCCACAGGAAGGATTTTCTGGGAAGCAGAAAAGTAACTGTAGCTGCTAGGTTCATCCTCCACCATTTGAAAAGATTGGTCTAGAAGCAATCTTTTGCAGAGCAATCTTGTGCTCTGGCACAAGATCAAACAGAGCAGCATTCCTCCAGAGCACTGCATATGGATATAAATCACCTTTCTATAGAGAAAGCATGGGTGGATTTTTTTTTCCAATCAATTGACACAACAAAGGTGAAGGGTGTCATGCTACAGCTAATTGTAGGTAGCCTGGTCCATCCAATTGAATTTAGCCAACTTCAGCTCTCGCTGGCCACCAGATCAGATTCTTATATGACAAACTAACCTTTTATTTCTGCAATAGTCATTTTTAAAAAAAAAAAACCACTGTTCTGTTCTTCCATGGAAGAAGTTAAAAACTAAAGCTTTATATAGGCCACAAAGTTTCTTACCTTAATCTTCTGTTCATATTCTGCCAGTAGGGATTGGCTTGCTTGCAATGTCTGGATTTGCTGACTAGCCTCCTGCCATTTTCTATTAGATGTAGACACAAGAGGCATTTAGCACCCAGGAATCGCGTACCAGAAACAACCTACATGCAGCAGTATCTCTGACAAACTTTTCAAACACCACTAACAAGTTATATGGTACTGTTACAGAAGATTGTCTCTCATACAGTTTCACACTCATACCATCTCCCCCTAATTTAGAGACAAAAATACCCATTTTAATAAAAAGATGCATCTTGAGAAATATCCAAAAATCAAGCTACCTTAACTCTGAAACCAACAAATATACACTCACAGTAAATAAACAGCACCTTTGAAATTGAAGAGTTGAACTTAGTAAGCAAGGAAAAACATGCTCATATCTTTCAGCTACCCCTCAACTATGATTTAAGGCTTGATATTTTTGTTCTGTTCAGTCTATAAAGTTCAGATTAGCCTTTCCCACCCACGTGCCTTCTGTTAACTCTCTACCATGAACATGAGACATCACTGAGATTTTAAGATCAAGTATTTTTTTTTTCCCAAGGTACAATTAAATTGCACCTCAGAGCTAGTTTCAAACAACGGTTATAACCTGCACATCCAGATCAAAGAACCCCTTTGAAGAGCAGAAATCAAACACTGTTGAAAGTTTTCTGAGTGACGACAGCTGCAGAAGACTGAAGTTTTGTTTGCCTTTTTCTGCCTACAGTTATTCATCCCCTGCTTACTTAAGTTGAACATCCAGCTGTTCCATCAGTTCCTGCTTCTGAGAGTCTTGGCTTGTCATCTGCATCTCTTGATTCATTATATTCCATTGCAGCTCTGATATTTTCCCTTTTAATATAGTGATTGTCTGAATTAATGGAAAGAAAGAACAAACACACAAGGCTATGACTCTCCAAGCTGGACATTATGGATGGTGATAGAGAGAAATCATATCCAACTAAAAAGTACAAACACTGAATCTAGAAACAATCCCACACTCTTGCAAACCTTCAAACCTGCAAACTCACCTCAAAAACAAAGGCAAGAGAAAATCATTTAGTTGCTTTCACCTGTCACCCAAATTGTCATTTCCATTACTTATTAAGTGGGTGACCTCAAACTGGCATGAAAAATATCAAGCTTCAAAGCTAGATGATGATAAAACACAAGTATATATATTAAATTAAAAAAATTATCCCACAACCATTCCAAATATATTTTGTCTGGGTTTCAAAATTGAAAATGTCTGGGTTTGCCTCAACCAAATACCAGAAGTATTATGCTTTCCTTAAAAGTAGAGGCCAGTGGTTTTAAAAATTTTTTTCTAAATACCTTAACTCTAAAGAAAAACTCACAGGTTTGTTTCAAATAGCCATTACTCAGCTCCCTTTTACAGAGAAAAAGAGAAAAATCTCAAAATATTACATATGTAAGGTGTTTTCTAGACAGAGACACATGTAGGGTTCTCATCTAGATACAGATGATATGGAAGTAAAAAGAACACAGAAATGGAGCTGCTGCATACATTTCCTGTGTGGGTTTAGTTTCTCTCACATGCCATCACTGTCTCCCTGTTTTTAATCACTGATAACTGGCACATTTTACTGTTTTATCACATAGATACATTTCCAGTGACACCTAGGCAGGAGGAAGGCTTAAGGACTTAGTGGTTGTTGATCCACAACTGGTGCAGGAAACCAAATTAAACAGAAAAGTTACAAATGAGCTAGCTGAACTTAAATAACGATATCTGAAAAGGTTGCGGGTTGAGAAGATGGTCTGTTCATCCAAAAGAACTGAAATTTTATTCATGCATTCATTCTACAGTGGAACACATAGGCATTTAAGACACTTTGGGAAGACATACTTTGTACATCACTTTGATCTCATCCACTCTACAGCTCCCCCCACTTCCCTGAACACCTTCCCATCTTATCTCCTCCATCATTTCCCCTTTCTTTACTCAATGTCATGTCACCTGACTTCTAAACCTAGATGCTGTATGTTGCCTTGCACTTTTTTCCTCCTTCTCCATATCAACCTGTCTAAGTCTCTTCTCATTGTTAATTAACACAGCAACATCTTCTGACCTGCTCACTTGTTCTAAACTTTGACAGCAAAGATGCACACTACCAGGGTTTATTAATTTCCAGATGACAAACATAGTGATTCCAACTTTTTTTTTTTTAAACCAGAAAGGGCATTTTCAATTCACAAGAACTGCAAAGTCACCTGAAGCTATGAACAGATTAAAAAATTACTCTGTTCTTACTTCATTAGCTTCAGCTAATTTGCTCTCCTTCTCTTGCAGCTTCTTACTCATTGTCTCCATGCTCTTCTTATAGGATTTGTTCATCTCCATTTGTTCTTTCAGTTTATTTTCAGCTTCTGTTTCCCTTTCCTGACATTGCTTTATGCGTGTGAGCAGCTCCTGGTTACGGTCAGCCTCTCGCTTGCAAAGGAAAAAAAAATGCAAACAGACATAAGAAGAAAGTAGCACAGAGGTGAAGCCATTTTTGTTTCTCCCGTCTCCATTCCTCATTACTGTGGTCACCAAGGCATCAATGTTACTCAGACCATAGCTTTAACCTTTGCACTAGCAAGGGCAAAAATCTTACCAGCAGCAACTCAATGTCAAGGAACTACCCAGGGCAAGGGAGCTAGAAAATTAAGAGACAGTCTTCCAAATCTCTTTGAGACATGAATATGAGAATACAGACATGGCTTCACAGGCTCCACTGCACACTCTCCAGTGGATCAAAGATGAAAACATTTGATGCTCCAATTTAAAGCTGGCCCATGCAGAGCAAATTGACTTTCAGAAACTCAGATCTCAACAGTTGGCTTAATAAGACAAACTTCCCTCTGCAACTTCTGGAAATTGTATGAGGCTATTTAATAGAAAAGAAATGGGGTTTAAGTGCACAGTATTATCAATGAATACAATGAATATTTTTGCACTCTGACAACCTTTCATACACCATTTCAGTTTATTCCCGCCACAAATTGATTAACACTTATTGAAAAAAATGTGTAGTAAATTGCTTTGCTAATCAACGCAAATCAAGACATGGATTTACACAGTAAGCAAGGATTATGCAAAGCAATGTGAGGTTCCTAAAACCTTTATCCACATGACTCAAAAAACCACAGAATCTGAGCAGGGTAATTACCACAGTGCTGGATTAGTGCTGCTCCCTTTTATTTGTAGCACTATTTCAAGGGTTTCTGTGACTGACTCAGCTACATTCCAGTTTGAACTCTTCATGGCTTAATCCCACATCACCTGACTTCAGACGAACAAGGAATTTAGTCACTGACTCGCTATTTCACAACTACGCACTAAACCCATCACCCAGAACCCTTGTAAAATACAACAAAACATGCTTATTATTTTTTAAAGATTTCTTTTTAAATAATCAGCTGCATACAAGACCTTTATTATCCTACAAAACCCACAGATCTACTACTTATTTCAGTAATGTCGTTAAGCAAACGTATATGGGCATAAAACCAGAAACCAATAAAAGCTATTAGTCCCCGAGTGAGGCTCACTGTTTTATCAGTGCAAGCTCTCTTGTGTGACAGTGCATGGTTCGCACTGCTGTCATTCCAATTAATTACAGTCACACAAACTAAATGCTTGCAACTGTGCCAGCAAAAGTTTAAATTCATCTGGGAGAAAAATGCTTAAATACCTCTGGAGAAACAAATAACAAATCCCTTTTGTTACTGCTACTCATGACAACTTCAGTGCTAAACTAACAGAATCTAGTGATGAGATCATCAGTTTGTCAAACAAACAAGGTTTTGATGTTCACGCTCTTGTGTACATTAGCAAGTTAGTGCAATGCACTGCGAGGGGATCTGTAGACCAAAACAGTTTGTGCTGGGAAGTTGACACCCACACCACCACCACATTTGCAGTAAATGCAAACGCAGTAAATGCATTCCAGAAGCATTTACTACAGATTTGCTGAAGTCTTGCTCTGAAGACAGAGTGTCCATTAGCAGTTGGAGAACACTAGGCTTGCTCCTGGACTGCATCTTTCAGTTTAGCTTCACCCAAAAAAGTCAACTACACACATTCTGAGACACACCACTGCAAACCAAAGCACGGCACGTGGGAAGTCAAGAGCATATCCCTGATCCAAACTAAAACACCAATGTACATGCACTACGTATGTTCTGACTTAGGCCTACGATATCAAGCCATCTGCAACTGTCATTCTTACCTCATAGTTTCTGGCATTGGTATTAGCTGCCTTCTCTAGCTCAATGCGAGCTCGTTTGTGGCTAAGCTCCATCTGCATCTTCTCTCGTTCCACTTGCAGGAGCTGGGATTTGGAGTGGATCTGCCCAGCTTGTTCTTCCAACTGGCCAGTTCATATGTGAAAAGGGACATTACACACCATTAACAGCACTGCAATAATATCGTTATCTCCCACCCTGTACTACTCAGATGACACCTGCATGCCATTTTACAAATTACAAGGAAACTATCACCATGTTTGTGGTACTTGTCTTCTCACACCAGCTACAGATGGGGAAACCAAGAGTTCAACAACACACTCAGAAACCCACATCAAATCAATGTTAGTTGGAAAGAAGTGAATTTCTTAATTCAGAATTTCTCATTCAATGTCTAGAGGTACTCTGACAAAATGTACTTCTCTATCTAAAAAAAGGTTAATTACGAACTCCCCAAGCCTTATAAAAGTAACAGCAGCTAACCAAGAAGCAGAGATCATGCTCCCCATGAAATTTAACTGCTGAGCAAAATAACATGTTTTTCTACTACCTGCTACAACATTATGCTTTTTTTCATTCAAATTACCTTAGAGCACAGACAATATTAATAGAATACCTCACATCTAAGCAATGTACATTCAACACATAGCTAATGAAGACTCTCTAACCAGAGAGCCTCCTCTATCTCTGTAACCAGAGACGTACTACAAACAGAAAATGCATAAATTTTTCTCAACATTCCAAATGCAAAGCAGATTTACATTAAAAAGAAAGCAAACTTATCTTATACTTAGAGACTGAAATAGAAATTATATTAAGATACAGAATACAGAAGCTTTATTCCAGCCTAATAAACAGTCCTTATGATCTAAGATGTCAACTTACTCCATGCTTTATGAGCATAGGCAGCTTAAAGGAAAAAGTCAAAAAACCCCATGTGGATATGAACAGAAGCGGACAAGAAAGCACAACTGGTTAGCACATCCGTCAGAGCCATAGCACTATGCAAGTCTCCTGTATGTGTCCAGGCAAAGAAACCTTAAGGAAGGTTGTGAAAAAAGGTAACAAATGACTTACTAGAAAAATATTAACAGATAGAAAGCTCCTTTGTTCAGCAATATGAAAACAACTTACAATTTAATTTCCTGAGCTGGTATACAGATATAACAAGCAGGGAAGAAATTCAAAGGACCTTTCTTAAATTTTTACAAAACAGAAATAAATATGTCTGACACTTTAAAAAAATGTAAAGATTCTAGAATGTTCACCAAAAGTAAACTTCCATTTTGAGCTTGCATGAATATCAATTTTTGAAAGAATGGTCAGATCTTAATGAAATCAATCCTGATTCCTGGAATCAAAAGGAGTCTACAACCACACTGAAGTGATACTGCAGGCATCACCAAGCTGAGGACACCTCACCTGCACCCTCTGCTGGTACTGAATCTGTAAAGAGCTTTGAGTCGATCCTGGTGTCGCCAGCCCAGACACCCCCTCCATACGCTGTGAAATAAAGTTGTTGAGGGATCTCAGGGTGGAGAAGACAGTGGTATTATCTTCCAAGTCCTCCATGGCTCTGGAAATATACAGAAAGTCATCAGCAAAACATTCAGAGCAACCTACAGTATACTGGCTGCTTTGCTAAAAAGAGATACGTCACTGCCCTGAGGAAGCACTGAATGCAAGGTCTTCCAATTTACAGGGTACAAAACCTGATCTGCTAGTCACTGCTGGGATCCACAGATTACTGTTGGGATCAACTTGAACCAGAAAACACTATCCAACCAAGGCTGAAGTCATAGGTCTCTGAAGTGAAAAACTGATGCAACAGAGCCTGTTCTTCCCTGAGCTTTCTACCTGAAATGGTTTGATTTTATTTAAATACATTCTCCCCTGAATCTCAGCCCATAAGCGTACAAATAAGAGCTGTCATAAATTATACAAAACTGAATTCTCCTTTCCTATATAATCAAGATAGATTCTCGGATACAAGTTAACATTGTAGGACATAAAGATCTACAGCATGTAACACTAACAAACAGCACTCAGTCTTCCTCCAAACGTTTGAGGCAGGGACGGAGAACTAATTCCATACTAGCAGCAAACTGTACCTTCTACACAACTTGATCCTGGTTTCCAAAACGCGCTTTGGAACCTAGCTTCCAGCAATGAGACTTCCCGAGTTCACAGGTCGCTTCTGTAAGTAAAACTGTGTCTCCTCGTTCACATAAAAGTTTTTGCAATCCTTCCTTCAAATTTGGAAGGGTACTAACTAAAAGGCCAAAGAAGAATCAAGCCTGGAGCTCAGAAAAGCCTGCAAGGTTTCCCAGGAGACTTCAGGAAGCCTTAAGTGAGTCCCTCTAGCGACTGCATGTCCCACAAAGCCCCAGAAGCATAGAAGAAGGTTCAGAACCAGGAAAGGTAGCCCACAACGTTCACACAGGCTTGTACCAGAGACGCAGACTTGGGGCTAACTTTCAGGCTTGTGCACTCTCAGGGTAACACAGCAGGTATTCTTTGGATTCCTATCACCGCAAAGAGGAGACCTAATAGAAGCACACTCGCAACAGATCAGCCAAAGCCCAAATGAAAACGTTTATTCAAAATAAGTACTTCAGTACCACATGCAAATAAATTCAAGCGAGACCACTGCCAACAGGTAACTGGGCTCCAGCAAGCCTCTTTCGAAATCAAGAACAGCGCTAAAAATTAAGACGACGCGTACACCCCGCCTCCCCGCTGCAGAATACCCGTTGGCAAAGGCTCCCTTGGAGGGAAGAAGGGACCCCCTGCCCTCACAACCCAGCGCCCCCCGGCAAACCCCCGAGAGCGGCCGCGGTGGGCGCAGGGCTGCTACCCCGCAGCC
>NW_008796063.1:6982647-6985870 GCF_000699145.1 Aptenodytes forsteri
CGCCGCCCCTTCGCAACCCACCCCCCCAAAACCGCCCTGTCCCCCGCTCCGCCCCGGGGACCGCGCTGCAACGCTCCTGCTCGGGCAGAGCCGTCCTGCCCCACCGCAACTGCAGCCGGAGCAGCAACGGGGAAAGCACAGGCGTAGCCAGCGCCCTGCCCGCTCCAGTTCCTGTCGCGAATCGCTGGTAATAAAGTTTCTGGAAGAGCGGACTGACACCATTTTTTTCCTTCCCAAACATATACAAAGCAACATCCAGCTCCCCAGTTTAGGCTCTTGGGATAACGCTTTCATGCACACCATCCAGTATGGAAATCCAGATCGGGAGGTTTCAAAGCAGTTAAAACTTGGTAGATATGTAAGCAATTCCAGCTGGGATGTTTATAATGAGAAAGATCTGGAAGCCTTAAAAACAGACAGTGCTACCAGCCCCTCATAACTCATGCCACAGTCGGCCTGATAAAAGTGCTATTTAATGTAAAAGTTGTCACTTCCAGATAAGGCAGTGGCTAAATTTATTTTTGCAAACAGAATTCTAGCAATTCAATCAGTAATTCTCCCTGTCTGGGATCCAAGTCTTGTAATTTCACCTAAGAAATATCATTGGTCAAATATAAACCATTACTGAAAACATAGGGGAAATTACCTCCTCAGTAGCGATGACCCCGCCCTGCTGTCATTTACTGGATTTATGAGTACAATTAAGTAGCGATTTCTAAATATAACCCATGTCTTCAGAAAACGCAGCAGAGCCATCAGGCTAAATATTCCGGAGTCAGTCGTACATCCTGGGCAGCTGCGTTACAGATTGTACGTGACAGTGCAGATTCCGACATGCACGAAAACATTATCTATTTTTACACATGCTAATAAATTGCACCAGCTTTTAAGAAAGATGAAGAGGCAATAAATTAATTGGCTGAGACTTCCCTTGCTGTTCGCTCTCATTCTGACAACCGCCTTTATGGTTAGTCTCATATATGACAACATTAATAGTGCAATAATTTTCAAGCACACATTAAAAACTCATATAATCACTGTTTTATTTTCGTTTCCATTACTCCAGCCCCAGAGGTTGCCTTTCAGATTACTCCTCTCCGTTCCCAACCGTTTTCTCCACAGGTGAGAAGCTAGATTGGATGTCTCTGCTTGTATAATTAGTGGATAAACTCAGCAGGACAGCACCCTGGTATACTTTTGTGTTTAAAAAGTATGATGTACTTCATAAGAATTGTGGCAGATTTACCCAGGGTCTTAATGGTGGGATTTTTCTCTAAACACACGCCAAATTCAGATTTCCTATTAATGTCTGATCACCTGTTTGAAAATCTGCAGTTCTCAGCTTTCACTTCCCTTTGTACAGTCTTGCCAAATAATAAGATTCAGCAGAGTCTTTCCGGCTGGCCTGAGGCTTTATAGTTCTCACGTCTTGGAACTGCTCCTTCAGTCTGTTTTGCAGAAGACGGGACTCATGTCCATCCCAGAATTTACAGAGCATCGTTCCTTTTGGCTTTAAAATACTTTGTGACAGATTCAGAAGGCCTAAACACAGATTGATCAGCTTCTCATGATCCAGTTCTTTAATGCCTGTCGCATTAGGTGCCACGTCGCTCAAGATAACATCCACCTTCTCTGCAGGAAGCAGACTCTGAATCGTCCTCAGCGTGCTTGGGTCTGCAATGTCAGCCTCCGACAGGAAGACTGCTCCTTCCAGAGGAGAAATCCGCAGGAGGTCAACACCAAGGACGAAGCCAGTGGGGACAGCAGGATCTAGATTATAAGAATGAATGACATACTGAACACTCATAATGGCTGCAAACAACTTGCATGTACACGAGCTCCATGCTAGTCAATAAACAGAAACATATCACCTGCCATGTCTGGTCTTGTCCTTAGACAGTTTGCTGCGTGCATCTCGATGGATGGTTTGCTATAAGCTAATCCATTCAAGACATGAAAACTCAGTTACTTTGGATAAGGAAGGGGTATTTTTCTTGGTTTTCTCCTGTTCTTTCAAGGCTGACAGTCCAGAAATCCTGGACAATAGTACAGATGATAACACCTTATCTTGTAAATATTAATGGCTTAAAACACCTAAACCGTACATAGTGGTTACTACCATTTTTCAAGAAAGGAAATAAAAATACAGAAAAGCCAAGTTACCTGCTGGAGGCTACATGGATTTCAGAACTGGATGAAGGGATCCTCCCCACAACACAGTTAATCAGAACACTTCGTTATGCCTACATAGCACCTCGTGGTAAGTTTTTATTTCACAAACATGATTTCTCTGGACCGTATGAAGATTTTCACTGCCACATAGGCATACACCTTCACGCTTCTATCAGTGACTCTGGCATCTGCCAGTACCCGTGTCCCTTCCCCACACTGCCACCATTGCAGCTGAGTTTTCTCACACACTTCAAGATATACTCATCATCCCCATCTTGCCTGCCAAAAGCACACACTTACCGGTACCTAAGGCGTTGACCCTCTCCACAGCAACCTGGCTCCAGGCACCAGGCGCCGCTCCGCAGTCAAGAACAGAAAGTCCTGGACGAAGAATATGAAGCTTGTCATCAATTTCTAGTAATTTGAAGGCACTTCGGCAACGGTAATGCTGTCGCTTCGTTGCCTTGACAAAGGGATCCTTCAAGTGCCGCTCCAACCACCAGTGCTCAGTTCCAGTTTTCTTCAGAAACCTCACTGTGGTGTGGAAACATTTGCTCGCCAGACGCCAACAGCTGCCCAGGAAGAAAGGTGAGTTAATCGGTTAGTGCATAACCACTATGTATTTCAAAAGCCTCTATAGTAAATAATCCTAACCTCAACTACAGCTCTGCCCATTTATCACCAGGTTCACAAAAAGCCTCCAAATTGGAAATTCTTGGCACCTTTAGTTATCTGGTCCCATCTCAACAAAAAGGGACCTATTTTAGATGGAGGCCTCACAAGTTACCCCCTGAGCGAAGGCAGGAAAGAAGACCCGACTCCTAGATGGCTCTTCACTTCTGCTCTGGTGCTTGTGTTTAAGGCGGGTGGGCATGTGAGGTGACAGAGCAGCCCCAGCGAGGACCAGGGCTGCCTCAGAGGGGCTGGCAGCCCCCTAAGAGGAGGCCGGGGCTACGTCAGCCCCTCAGAGGAAGGAGGGATGCCCCAGCTCCTGGAGGCTCCTTCACCTCTGCGGGCGGAGCATGCTAACAGCCACGGGCACCGCTACCAC
>NW_008796063.1:6986083-6986304 GCF_000699145.1 Aptenodytes forsteri
CCCGCCGGGCGCCAGGGCTGCCTCAGAGGGGCTGGCAGCCCCCTAAGAGGAGGCCGGGGCTACGTCAGCCCCGCCCCTCAGAGAGGGATGCCCCAGCTCCTGGAGGCTCCTTCCCCTCTGCGGGCGGAGCATGCTAACAGCCCAGCCCCGCTACCACAACTTTCCGGGCCACTTTCCGGGTAACTAGCCCCTAGCCCGGCACTTCCAGCGCCCACAAACAC
>NW_008796063.1:6986589-7004653 GCF_000699145.1 Aptenodytes forsteri
GCTGGGAGAGCAGGAGAGCAAGGGTCAGTGGGGAGTGTTAGAGAAGAAAGCACTGGGAGAGGCACTGGGGGACCAAGGCTTTGGGCTGGGGATGGTGGGGACCAGGCATTTGGGGAGGGGGTGCTGGGTGTTTGGGGGGGTGAGGGGCTATCTGCCCCCTGGGCCAGAGGAGCAACCTGCCTCCCCTCTGAGGGGTGCCAGGAGCCCTTGGCGCAGCGTGCCCTCCTCATCTCTTGCCCAGGAGCCATGTGCACATCCAGGCTCTTCACTCTTGTCCTGGTGGTGCAGCCGCCCCGCGTCCTCCTGGGCATGAAGAAACGCGGGTTTGGAGCTGGGCTGTGGAACGGCTTCGGGGGGAAGGTGCAGCCGGGGGAGAGCATCGAGGAGGCTGCTCGCAGGTGAGGCCTGGCCCGGCTTGGCCGGTGCCCTGGGGAGAGGCAGGTATTGGGGCACAGGTTGGGCCATGGAGGTGTTAAGACCATTTGTGGTGGGCTGCAGGTGGAGTTACCGTGGCTTGGCTGATCAATAACGCCCTTGTAACCAGTGTGTTACCCGCGAGTGCAGTCGTGAGCCATCTCTGAACAGAGAAAATCACCCATTCCACTGGAGATGAGGGATCTTCCATATGTACAAAGAAACAGGATTGCTCCTCATTGCTTGTCATCTGCAAATCTTTAACTGTCGTCCAGTCTATGAGTAACTGGAAGTTACCCAGTATCCTCCCTCCCATCTCTCAGAGACTGATCTAAACTGAGACTCAGTTTGCTAATGGTGGGCAGAGGTTCTTGCACTGTTCAGAAAGGTGCAGAGTTTAATTTTGGCTATATAGCAGAATTACCACTTATGCCATTGTACCGCTTATTGTTTAAATTTTGAAGCTGTTGAACAGGTGCTACCTTCCAGTAGCATTTTTAATACTGCATGAAAATGTAGTGACAAAATATTAGAAATTCTCAGAGGTTCCTTATGAAAGGTACTGTAGAAATTTATTATTTGACTGCATGGCGGCATTTTTAAGCCCTAATGCTGAGTTAGGGAATTGAATTCCATCAGTACAGAAGTACAGTACCGTTTTTGAAGCTTTTAGTACTGATTTCTTGAAGTTCTTTCTTCTGTCTAGTCATTAAAATGAAATAGCAGACAGCAGCTGAATAGCTAAACTCCTCTAAAAATCAGGTACCTTGTTCTTTACATGACCGTTGCTGATACAGAGCTGCACTTTGCCACCTCCTCACTTTCTGGTATATGCCCAAAATTGCCCTCGCACCTGCAGGAAGATCAATGTTGGTGTGCTCAACAGCTACCTAACAGCTTTTTCCCTGAACCGCTTCCTCAGCTGTGCCAGTGCAACTGCCTGGGTTCTGTGGTGAGCTAATCCAGGGTACAGAAGGGTCCTCTATGCAGATGTGCACACAGCAGCGCACGGCATTAACGTACCTGACGCTTACATCATGGCTTTTCGTGTAATTTATCATCTCTGAGTGGAGGGAGGGAGATCAATTTTGTTACTTAGATCAGGCCTCCATTTGCTAGGCTTACATTGCCACTGACTGTGGTGTAAATCTAATGATTTGATTTAGCATTTGATTTCCTAGGTGCATGTTTATCTGTGCTAGCCTGGAGTTAGAAACCGGAGCTTTAGTCCATACGAGATGTCAAGTGATAGAAGTTTTAGCGATGTCAGTGCAACGTGCCACAGCACAGCCGGCGCCTGCTGCTGTGGACTGTGGAACAGTCCAATCCTCAGCCCTTTCAATGCAGCTGGTAGGAGCTGCAGAATGACACAACTGATTCCTGCTGAGGTCAACTGAGCAGGAAGCAGTTCCCAGAGCCAGGGCCAACTAGGCATGAAGTCCACCTTCCTGGCAGGGAATGACACTTGCAGTGCTGCCTCTCCCAGGTGAAAGCTCGGGGTGCAGCTCTCCTCTAGAAGATGTCACACAGTCCAAATCAAACTTACCTTGCACCACCTCCACTCTGTACTCGGAGTTGAGGTATTAGGCTGTGGTTCCGTGTTGCACTGTCTCAGTTGGGTTTGCAGTGGCATAAGGTGTGAAGTGTCCTCACAGCACAGATAGTTAAATATTAAGCTGAAACATGAACAAAAGTTGCAGTTTCAAAACATGAACAGTAAGATTGCTGTCCTCCGCTGTGTACACCACATTCCCGTGAGCACCTGGGGACCCACGGCTCCTCAGCGGCACATCTTGTAAGGGGAGCATTTAGCTAGTTCGTTATTTCTAGTTTGCTACCTGTAACGTTTCTACTTACTGTAGACAGAGCCAAATAGCTGACATAAATTGCTTGGAGAACCATAGCAGCGTTGTGCTTTGTTGTTCAATTATCACAGCCTGTAAAATGAGGCTTTTAGCTTTGTTGCTGGAAAACCACCTCTATTTTAGACATAGATAGTTTCTTAGGAAGATAAACTAAAATTAGCTAAGACATTAAGTTGGAATATAATTTTGAAGGATGGGATCCATGAAATTGATGCCAAAGAAAGCTGGAGCCTTAAAGATCATTTCCATTACATTTTAAAATTGTTAAGTTACTGCCAAATATGCAACTACATTAATTATTAACCTTAACTGAAGATACGCTGTTTCAAAATAGTCCTTATTTTTGTACATTAGAGGCAGGTAAAAATAAAAAAAGCCCTAAGTGTGTAGCATAAACAGAGCAAGTAATTGAATGTGCTTCAAGTAGCTGTGCATGGTGATGCATGGAAAAGAGCTGTCTGGAAAGTCTCTCAAAGTGCTCTTAAAAGTCTTGCCTTCTAGCCTCTCGCTATGCTAAATATACTTCCAAGGAGCAGAAATGGAAAGTTTACACAATTGCTTTGTGTTTTTTATATGGCATTTGAATGGGAGATGGTATTCCTAACGTTCTGTGTGCAAATCATGTTACGTAGTGTGTAGCATTACTTAAATAAGCTTCAGTCAGCCTCAGAAGTAGCAGATTTTGTTGCAGGTACAGATGTTCCAGTATTTATTACCTGCTTCCCCACAATTGTAAAAGCTTTAGCTTGAAGTTGGCAAAGCCTTTTGCCTGTCTAAATAAAGTGTATCTCAGAGTTCTTAAGCCACATCCAGCTACAGTCATATGAGTGTGTTAGCACACTTCTGACTGATCTCGGAAAAGATCATCATGTTGCAAGGAGTGTAAATTATACTGAACAATCACTTTTCCTGAATCTTCCCCTTCCAACATAGACTATTTTCCTACCAGCCTCTAGGAGCTTGAAGTAACACACGAGCCAGTCTGACATGGCTCCACTGTGGTATAAGTAGGCTAATAGTTTGGTGGAAGCCAGAACTCTGCCTTGTGCTACAGGCTGTGCCCTGCTGTGTTTCACAGGCACAGATTTCACCTTTGGTTCACTGGAAGTGTTTTGAATGTGCGAGTAAAGCTAATGACTGCTTTTTTGTTCTTCCATTGCTCGCTTTCACATAAAGAAGTCTATTCTTGTGCAGGGAGCTCCTGGAGGAGAGTGGACTGACTGTGGACACGTTGCAGAAGATGGGTCAGATCACATTTGAATTTGTAGGCAACTCTGAACTCATGGAAGTTCACATTTTCCGAGCAGATCATTTTCATGGAGAGCCAACAGAAAGTGATGGTAGGTATCTAGTGGAGGGGAAGGAAGGATGCGCATTCTCTTCTGGCACAGTATTGCTCTTAAGAAATGCAGAACTATTCATGCCAAAATCCCTTTGAGAAGGGAGGCAGCTGGGCTGTAGAGGGAAGCTGCTTGTTGACAGATATTCAAAGTCTAGGCAGCAAAAAACCAAGAGAAATTCTCATACAAAGTTCTTTTCTCCCACCAGAAATGCGTCCACAGTGGTTTCAGCTGGATGAGGTGCCATTCAATCACATGTGGGCAGATGACATCTATTGGTTTCCCCTGCTACTTCAGAAAAAGTTGTTTCGTGGCTATTTTAAATTCCAGGGACAAGACACTATCCTGGAGCACACCCTGAAAGAAGTGGAGGAAGTTTAAGAAAACGGAAGCATTCAACCCATGTGCTGCTGCCCACATCAGGCTAGAACGCCATGAGTACTACTACAGGGGTCTCCTTTCTCAACTCTCCAGCAAAGGAGACTTATTTGCCAGGTCACTGGGAAGTAAGGAAAATAAGGGGGTTTCTTAGGGCAGAAATAAAAGTAACAAGATTTTCCATGCTGCAAAGTCCCTGGCTGTGGTATACTTTAGTGGTTATGTGATCACAACTATTAAAAACTTAGTGTTAACCCTTTTCTTTGCAGGTGGCAGATTTTTTAGGCTTTTCCCTTGCGGCTGGAAATGTTTTTAAAAAATTAAAAATATTTTTTAGCAAAAGTATGTGTTGTTCTGTTGTAAACAGCTGGCTACCTTCTAGATGGCTTAAGGGCCTTTCAGGAGTTGGCTTCCTTTCACAGAAACATTTAAGTGGACTGTGATGCAGCAGAATCAATTATCTTCTCTGTGCCAGTTCCTATACAGTTCCCTATTCAGCATTACTTCCTCGGACAAGGTGAGGCTTGACCAGCGCCATGAAAGCCTTTTGAAAAGTTTAGGTAGAGATCCCTTTGGGATTCTCCAGCTGAAGGTAGTGTAAGGTTATAGGAGTTAAGAAAACAAAAGTCAGAGGTAGATGTATGGCACTGTTCGAGCCCTGCTTTCACTCTTGCAGCTCCCACTGTGAACTTGAACTGTTTTGAGCATTTCGGGTAAAAATATGCTGAACAAAATCAACTTTCAGCAAGTCCATGTTGCGAAGTGCAGTCACCTATGGCTGCAGGCTTTGCCACGTCGGTAGCAGGAGACCTATTCAGCATTCAGGTCAGCCCAACTGGCATGCCAGGCAGCAAAAGCTTAATCAAACTGTGCTAGAAACAACACATCACATATGTAACTTCTTACACAAGTTTTGTTTGTTTGTTTTTTTTTTTTTTTTTTAACACTTTTACAAACACATATAACAGATAGAATCTTGGAATGTAATATAGGATCTGTAAACATTTCCAGTCTACCAGCTGTAGTAATAGTTCTTTAATTCCTGCATTTGGATAAAGTGCTTCATACATAAGGCTATTTGAGCAAAGCAAAGGTACAGGATATTCCAGGCAGGCAAAATTCACACCCTCTGAACAAGATTGTTTCTTCTTCTCTCCCTTCAGCAGTTCTGAATAATTTATACCACTCAAAAATGCCCTTCCTCATATGCTCAGTAAGCCACAGCTCAGACTTAGAGGGTAAGAGTTAACACCTTAGACTCTTACTTTTCCTTTTGTGCTGCACACCGAGTTATTTAGAGAGTTTTTGATACTCTGCTTCTAACATAGCAGTAAGCTATGGCTGTTCTAACAGAGAGAATGCCTTGAGGCAAGTAGAGGAGAGAAAATAAGCACAAGGGGATAGGTAGCTCGTAACAGGACGTAAGACCTTACGGCACGGTAGGAAAGGGAGTGACTGGCAGCCGATACCTGTTAAGTTATCTTGATTTATTTCCTGGAGGAAACTGTAAATTGCATGGTGAGAGAGCGCAAATTACTTTATGTTCCTCCAGGAGTTTAGGTAGGAAAAGAACAAGTGCGGCTCAGGCCTGCACTTCTATTTGCTATCCCCTCTTCTGCAGTCAGTTCAATCCTTTTGTAAAGGTGCTTTCACCAGCACTGACTTTTAGCTCATGTCAGAGGGTGGTGACGTTAACTGCTCCTGCTGCAGTTGTGGAGACTGACGTTTTAAGTAAGTTCTGTCCCCAGCTGGTGATCTTTGTCTTTTAGAAAACAGCACAAACTGAAGACTGTAAATTAGCCTGTTACAAATTCCAGGAATTACACTCTTGCATGATCAAAGTCAAAGAGTAAAAGCACTGGAATGCAGCAAGGCACTGTTGAAAACACGTTACCACTTGGGAGGAGCAGCTTGCAAGGAAAATGGAAGGAGAGGGAAAGAAGGATCAAAGATTAAGGTTGTATTGTAAATATAGTTTGGAAAGCCTTTCAACACACGATACTGGTCAAAAAGCCTGTATATTGCCACTTCACAGCTTGAAGCAGAGGAGACATCAGGAGTGACAAAAACATATAGCCCTTTTGAGAAAACATTTTTCAGGCAAAGTTTCAGGTTCTCAGCTGTTTACTACTCTGGTACCTCTGCGACAGATTTTAAGAGACACACCGACAGATTAGAGGCCTCTTCTATCATTACTGTTTTGAACACATGAACGTCCCCATGAGCTCAAGCAATGCACAGAAAGCTTCCATTCAAGAAGGCACGTTAACTCTTTGGCGCTACATCTTACAGGAGCATCAGTTCTTGGATAGGCAGCATGCGCTCTTCAGTCAGTCTTCTGGTTTGCTTAGTGTTTATTGCCATCTACCAGCAATGGAACCAAGTTCATTAAGTCTTGTTCTCACCCTTGCACATAGCTAGGCTGTTTGCTGCAGAAGGCGATAGCATGGAGGTAACCAGAATTGTTTCCCCTGCATTGTCTAGGGTAGACAGACAATTGATTCCCTGCTGCATTCCTCTAGAGGAAGGAAGCTGTACTTGATGCTGCTCTCCAAGTCTGACAGATACCTAAACTAAACGGAACAAATACAGTAAGGAAATCCCTCACATATTGAGGTAAACGTCATAGTGCTTGCACACTGACCAGTCTCCCAAAAATAAGGTTTGCAGACTAAGGGTTGTATGAAATAGTGTATGCATGTATCTAGGAATGAGACAGAAGCTTGACATCCAGTATGAAATAAACTCTGAAAGTGCCATTAGCTGTATCAGCTTTGAGAACACTAAGCCTCTGTTCTCAAAATACTAGGTGAACAGAGTAGAATCAAAACAAGAAAACCCCACCCCCAAAACTGCTCTCCTCAAAGAGGCAAGGGCTGACAATGGAGGAATAGGTGTTTTCTCAAAACAACGTAATTCCAGTTTCTTTATAGGTCATGTGGTCTGTGTTTATCATTACAGTCTCCGCATTTGGACTGTAGAATTCTTGCTCTGAAGGAGAACAGGAAAGAGGAGTTAGTCTAAAGCCCAAATGTGGCTTTGATTTTTTTGGGGTTTTGTTTTTAAATAAAGTCCAAAAGCGTAACTTTTTTCTAAATGTGAGAAGTGCAAAGTTCCATTCAGGCTAATACTTTGCAAGTGCTCCTACAGAACATAATCCAGTCATCTACCCCAGCCAGACAAGTTACATAGAAGATCCATCATATAGATACCGGATCTTGCCCCAAAACGTACAGTATTTTCTCGATTTGACTGTTCACTACAGCAGGCAAACAAGGCTAAATGAGGGAGGATGGGTACTACAACTAAGCAAATGACAGGCTATAACCAGCTAGCACCTTCTAAAGATGCTAGGAGTGAAGAGCATTTAAAAATATGGTAACACACTTTCCGCACTTTAACCACAAACTACCTTCCTAATCACGAAAAGGTCAAGCAGAAAAACCTTTTGTGCCATTCTTGAGATAGCATCTTCTTTGTTACTGTACTGTAGAAACATTTCCCTCCCCAGCCAGTTTGCTCTGCCCTGTGAGCAGAATCTCTTCTGCATCACTTTGGAAATCTTCAGGAGAGAGAATCAAATCTGTCACAGCGATTTGCAGTTAATCTGTCTCACTGGACAAGGCCAATACGCAGGAGGAAAGACTCAGAAGAGAGTTAACATTTGAATTGCTATAAAAAGCTCTTAATATTATGCATTCTGAGCAAGGTTATTAAATAGACTCCCTACACACTCCTTAAGGCCCAGCACCCAAGAAATTCACCCACGTAAGTGTACTTCACCACACTTTCAGGGGTGTGTGTAATGGTTATGCCAGTCTCATGAAACTGGGCAAGTAACTTACTATCTTGCTCCTAGCTGAAGAAACTAAACCATAAGTTCCACCTGGACCAGGAAAAGCTTCATGTTGCATTGAATTTTCTAAATTAAAAAAAAAAAGAAAAAAAACTTTTGTGATTGGAGGATTTAAATATATTTCCTGCTAATGGGGAAGTTCCCCAATGGGAAAATACTGTAATGCTTCCAGTTTGACAGCAATCACTCATCCTTGTTAATGTGCTTCCTTTTTACCCACTCAAAGAAAATGTTAAGAAGCCAAGTCTCAAATTCCCCTTTGGCAGCTATTTTGGCCCCAGAGAAGTTCAGTTCAGGGGAGTCCCGTTCACGTAGAGTTTTGCTGCATACGTTTGCAGTTTCTTCACTTATCAGTTTCTCTGGAGGATATGCACAATTTCCCCTCAGGTAACACGACATTAAAGTTCTCCTCCCCCTACCCTCTGCCTCATGAGGGAAAGTCACCGGAGATACAAAGTGAAACATGGAGAATGTTTAGCCCCTTTATCACAATCACAAATCATTCTGAAAACCCCATTACTAAGAACCGTGCTATTTTTAGAGAAAGACTTAATTGTCACTTAATTGTCTTCTCTCCTTCACAAACACAATCCAATGCTACCCAGAGCCAGAAAAAAGAATGACAGTAACATCCTGATAAATACTGATTTTTTGCCAATGAATTTTATCAGCATTGTGTCCCAGCCTGCTGGTGTAACAGGATACTTCATCTGATATTAGACCAAAGAAAACACCAGCCTTCGGGTCAGCAGCTCTCCAATAGTCCTGAACAGCTACTCAACAGATGGATGTCAGAACCTCCAGAAGACAAACAAGCTACCTTGTAGCTGTTCTGCTCGTATAGTATGAGTGGTTTACAATTAAGGAGTGTTTTATTCAACTATTTTCTCATTTATGCCAGGCAAACTCCTCTGAGTTCCTGAACCCAGTCATGTTTGGCCCCAAACTGAAAAATATGAGCAAGTCCCGAGGCTGCCTTACAACCGTGAACTGAAACACACTGACAACACAGTCTGCCTAGCCTCACTGGGAAAATTACTGTCACGCAGCAGCACTGACCCCTACCCAGCTGGGTTAGCGAATCCAACCACTTCATTCACGTATTTTGCGCTAAGGTCTAGCAGTAAGAAATCAAATGCAGACACCTATCAATGGGATGGGGGATGGCTTTCAGCTTTCCTTATGCACGTATGTCCCTAACACAGGCCATCCCAAGCTTAAAAGGCAATCCATCTCTACTACAAGCAAGTGCTTCAGATATCCTGTTCATCCCAGCACTTCAGAGATGTGCAGAGATGTGTCAGCGTGTGTGCAGATAGACATTATTGGAGGACTGTTAGTACAAGATGCAGAGGCATCAGCAACAACACTGCAGGACTCACTGCACCAGGTCACATCCTGACCCCATGAAGAGTGTCTGCAGGATAATGAACATCAGCTCTGTCCCAGAGCATTTCAAAATTAAGAGATTGTCTTTATATCCGTATGTTCTGCCCCACATCCAGTCTGTCTAAATCAGAGAGCAGCTCAAAGCAGCGGTATTAAAAAAAAATAAAAAATAATAGCTGTTTGGAGGATTCATTCTAACATTTGGAGGTAGAAGTCCCACCCCTTCCTTGATTGCACTTCTTGCTCCATGCTAGATGCTCAGAGCATTAATTGGAGAAGAAGTTTCCCTCTGGAGGTGACAATGGTGGAGTTGGCATATTGCTAGATCCCACGAAGAGACAGCTCAACTTTGGCTTCAATTCATTCCAAACTTTACTCATCTGTGAGTGGAAAAGGAGAGAAAACAGACGTGACAACATGGTAGGTAATCATCTCACCACACTGTATTTTAGCAGCAGTTTCAGAGTACTCAAAAGGAAAACACAAATTGCTGAAGTACTTTGGGGAAGTCCAATGGACCCAGATTGTCCCTTTTAGGCTGGTGCTACAATGCAGCTCTCTGAGCATTTTACTGAGCATGCACAGAAGGGAGATTTCCCATACCTTGGTCAAATTCCTTCACTGAAGGGAAAGGAGGGAGCTGAAGGAGAAGAGACTTTTCTAATGTAACGAATGCAAAAACGTCTGCGCATGGGGAATGCTGAAGGTCATATTTAGGGGTTACCAAGAGGGAGCTCTTGGATTTAGAGCAAAAACAAGGAAGTTGTTCCTTGTCATACAATTTCTGTGTAGCACAACAAAAAACAGATTCATCTAGCAAACACACATCATTCATTACAGAATAGCTAGTTATTTAATGTTTGGGTCTTCTTCGACTACCATCTGCAGATGAGAGAAGAAGAAAAGAAAAACACAGCAACTTGCTGCAAGAAGATACAGTCTTTTAGAGGGGTTAGAGGCCAGCCCTGATCCTCACCCCAAATTGGAAAGACCTTAGATGACTTCTTAAGAAGTTATGAAAGAGCTCAGCTGGACAGATGATTAGAGTCGGAAGGCCCACAGGTGAAAACAAATACATTCAAAGAAAAGAAACACAGCAACTTGCTGCAAGAAGATACAGTCTTTTAGAGGGGTTAGAGGCCAGCCCTGATCCTCACCCCAAATTGGAAAGACCTTAGATGACTTCTTAAGAAGTTATGAAAGAGCTCAGCTGGACAGATGATTAGAGTCGGAAGGCCCACAGGTGAAAACAAATACATTCAAATTCTCATTCATGTTTTAGGAAAAAGAACACAGTTCAGAAGAACTCACCTCTTTGTGACCCTGGATCTGGGAGTTGACAAAGGCCCCCAAAATGTGAGACGTGAGAGGCAGATAGATGTGGATAAGCTGTGTCTCCTGATGCAGGCAATACAGAGAGAAGTAATTCCGCAGCTCCATGGTTAGGATAGCATTTTCTTGCTGAAAGAAGAGGAACTCAGTGAAGTACACTGGCAGGAAGAGGGTGCCAAGGAGGTTCACTTGCAGCACGAGAAAACAGCATTCCCCACCATACTAGCAATTCAAACACATACCAAAAACCTAAAAAGGCAGTTCCTGGACCCACTTGATATGACAGCAACTGCACTTTCAATCATGCAGACTGTTGCTTTCCACAGCTCCTGCAAATGACATGTTGCCAAAGAGCCAGTAATAAGTGTTGAGGAAAACAAACGCGTTTTCCTTGTAGCGCAGCAGGTAGCTCAAATTACCCAAAATACAGGTTACCCTTTCAGCCTAATGGCCTTCTGCAAATATGACTGAGCTACATAGCGGCACCATTACAGGAGTCCAGTACCACCCTTTGCTCTCCCAGGCATCTGCCCTACCTCCACAATCCGAGACTCCAATTGCTCCACTGATTCTGGTTCTTTGTTCTGCACAGTGGCACTCATCATCTGCTTCTTCATCATGCTGTACTTATGCAATGCTCGCTGGTGCTTGTGCAATACCCCCTTCTCATGTCTTTCACACAGGTCCTTTATGGGAAAAGGAAAAAACAGGTACTTAGTGGAAGCCAAGAGACAGCAAGCATGCAAGCCAAGTATATCAGGAACACAAACACATGGTCACGCTTTATGTAATTTCTGTGCTGCAGATTTTTGTTTCTTTGTTTTCAAGAGAGTCAAAAAATGTTGGCAGCTAAGAATTCAAGAAACAAAACTGCTTGGACCCAGACCAGTGAGCTTAAGAGGCAATCTGGGGCATCACTTCTGCCACCATTTTGGATCTTATCAGGCCTCTTATCTTTTGTGCCCTTCTCAATATTAAGTGCTGGCAATTAACTCTGGTAAGAGCCTGCCCATGTCCTTCTATTTCAGTCCAGGCCTCGGAATGTCAGGACAAGCTGCCACATACAGTTTCAGTAGGTGCATCTAAAAAAAAGTGCCTTTGACCAAAACATTAGTATTAACAAAAATTCTTTCATTTGTAACTGAACTTATGTCTCCATGAACAAATCAGTAGCCATCTAATTCACTGCTTTGACTCAAAAGCAGCCAAATCTGGAAGAAGAGTTAGCTGATCCACATAGTTCAAGCAGTCATATTTTTAAATTCCTTGCAGGGTTTGCCGTTTGGCAAATTCTCATCAGAAGATGAGCTGATCAGTAAGGCTATAGAGCTAGCTACGGCCAACAGCCACTCCCCTCCCTCTGCCAGATGCCCAGTTCGCCTCTGAACTGGCCTCCCAGACAGTTTTCCATCCAGTTGGCGTTACACCCTCTAAAGAGCACAAGCTTGCTCTAAACAACTTTCTCATTGGCAGAAAAACAGCAGAGCTCACTTTATAGGACTGGAGTAAATCCAGGAAAAGGTTCAGCTTCTCCACCACATCATTCTCTTCCTGTTTACCCTAGAAAACAAGGAAAAAGTCCATTTTATGTAAGCCTGGCAGAACTGACATCACAGTTCTTCACATCCTTACACCATGCAGGCCCTCCACTGTATTCTCCAGGGAACAGCAACGCTTACACAGCTGCATCAAAAAACTTTCAGATGGCACTGGAGTGTTTAATCTTCAGTATGCAGAACAAAGATCTCACTGGAGCAGGACCAGCTTCTCCAATTGACTGATCATTATAACAAGAGGAGTTAGTTTCACAGTCCTGTGTGCCAGTCCTTTCAGCTCTCTCTGCTTGGAATTTCTTGCTCTTGCAGATCCCTCCAATCTTTCATCTTCCCTTCTTACAAGATAAGCAATCCATTAAAGCTATAAATACTTGCATGTTCCCCATAATAGTTCATGCACCAGAAGGCAGAGATGAGACACCAAGCCAAATTTCACTACTTGTTTTTTTATTTTACTAAATACTGTCTTTTCTTCCCGTATCAATAGAGCTCTCTGGAGCATAAACTCTGGAGAAAAAGACCTGGTCTGACTGATCTATAAAAGCATGCTGAGTATTTTAACACAATGAGATGAAGAGAAGTGAAGACAGAACTATTACTTTTCCTTCCCAGACTGTCATGTTCTCACATTATTCTAACAGTCATTATCACACTGCACACTCACACAGGAATATGATGCTTCTGTCTGAATGACTCTCATGTAATGTTTAAGTACACGAATGTCAAAGTTTGATTCAGAAATAAGTTCTGGATTCTCCATAGCAGATTAGTAAGACAGAACGCAGGACTTTTGGACAGCTCAGTACAGTAGTACAACTTAACTTGTCCAATAGCCATTTGAAATTAAAAAAGAAAGCAGGCTGTTCCCTCCTTTCCCTTGCCCATTGTATTTTTTCCCATTTAAACACAGTCCAGGTTTTTCATTGAAGCTTGAACAGGCTGGTGGTTGAGGATTTGAGTTTGGACTACAATCTCCCTCTTAACTCTTTTAAGTGCCTATGTCCACAGAGCTCATGATTCAAGATGAAGCTTAAGGCAGCAATGCACCTCCTTCATTTTACAAAAAGAAAAAAGTAAAGAACTCACCTGCTGCACAGCCTTATCTGCCAGCAGTGCAAATTCAACAGACAGACCCTTCAAGGCTTGTTTCAGAGTCCCCCATGTGCTATTATTCAAAGCAGCCCAGGAAGGAAGCGGTGTAGTGTCTGAGCCCAAAGCACTAGGAGGAGATAAGGAGTATTCAAATCTAGGAGACAAATTCCACTAAGTAGATACACTTATTTGCAGAGAGCAGTTCAGAGTTTCAAATCTGTCTAAATAGCTCACAGTGCTAAGGTACTACTGCACAATCACAAATGCAGAGCTGTGTATATACTAGTGGAAGAGACCATAAAACTAGTACCTGAATGTCAAGGTATTTGTATTTTCTTTTCTCTTGCTCTATGGAATGCAACCTTAGTGGAAAGCATGCATTTTCTTCTTTTAGTAGGAAAAATTTTATTATGACCTACAGCATGCATTGAAATACCCATTCTTACCAGACCATTTGCAGGTAAACCTTACAACAGTTTTGAGTTCTGAAACAACAGAAGAAACGTTCACATTAGCAAATCCTCTTTCTCCCAACCTACCTTAGCTCCTTTCCAAATATGAGAAGATCTGAGGCATTATCAATGGCTCGAGAAGCTATCCTCTCCGCACGGTCCCGAAGCTTATAAAAGCTATTATAAATATTTCTGATGAGCTCCCTGCTGGCAGCAAACTGGGCCTGTATGTCAGCTGGAAGGAAGTCCTGAAGAAGTGCAAGAGACAAATCACAGGCACATTCACATACGTTAATTGTGGGCACACCATATAGTCAGCAGAGAGAGACAAGTTTCCCTCTTGCGCTCATTCTCTCACGCCATGCTGTAACAACCCTGAAGAGATTAGCTTCACAATTTAGGTGTCCAAGTCAGACGTCATACAAATACCCCTAATTTTCAGGGGCAGAAAGAGGTTCAAATACCGGGTGTAGACAGAGTTGGCGAAATCTGCAATTCTACTATGCAGTTAAAACGGGGTTTGTGAGATTTCAAGCTCACAGGTTCTGATCTGAAGCTACTGGTAACTGCCAGCCTGGCAAAGTCAAGCACGTACTGAAAGTTCAGCTCTTTTTGACCTGTGCATCACTGGTAAAAGCCTGAATTAAGCTCCAGTTGCAAAACCTTCTGCTAGCATTGCAGGAACTTGAACAACAACTTGCTTTAAAATTGCTCAATGAACACAGTGAATGTATATTTAAAATTTGCCATAGCACTAATCACTGGCATAAACAGATATACAGACAACTTATAACTGATTTCCCTGTAACAGTCCAAATTACTCTCCCACAGGGAGAAGATGACAGACAGAATGAGGGCATGAGCACATGGGGAAGACATCAATCTAGGTGTTAGCTTTTAAGTTGTGCAGTATGTGCATTTGTTTGTTATGCAAGTACAAGTAATTACTGAGAAACATGTTCTGAGCAGGATTCATTGTTTAATCTTCATCATATTCATGAACCAGCATATAGCTAGAAATGTCAGGCCTTTAAGAATCAAATATTTGTTTGATCTTTTCGATAAAATTACAAGTTTAAAAGTCCTTCAAATTTTGGAAACCACTCTCTCCTACCTAAGGTCTCCATCACTCAACAAATGCCATAATTGGTCCACCTAGAGGAGAGAGCCATTTGTTGCAAGAAATTCATATACATACCTTGGCCTGGGTAGCTAATCTGCAGGTCATAAATTCATCTCCTACTCCCTGGATCAACTCTCTTAGCTTATTCTGTACATCCTGAAGAAGATACAGAATCAAATGAGCATGAAACAATTAAGTAACACACAGGCAGTTCACACAGGTCTCAGATATATTGCAACAGTAAGGCACGACTTAGCAGATACAGCTTTATCCAGGTTAGGTTTAATTCAAGGAGAAGCATAATATGTATTCCCCTAAGAACAGTTATCATTTTCAAAATACTATATTCCTGGCATTGAGTGAAATTACCTTCCACTTTCCAGCTGTAGAAATACCTATTGAAAGAAAATTCTCCTCATCACGGGGAGCAATAATGTGTAGGTCAAAACCAATTCTGAACTCTGTGCCCAGCACAGCAGTTACAGGAAGACACGCAAACTCAAGACTATTGCTAACAAGTACTCACTGAGCCACTGAACGACAGAAAGAGTTTCAAGAGCACATCTTCTGAGAAAGGGGGATGTCGAGCCACCAGGTTTATAAAACGCTTCAGCGCTCTCCTCCTGGATTCTATGAATTCTCTATCAGCTGTGGGAAGAAACATTAGATTTCAATTAATGCACCATATATTACAGCTGCTCAGAAAGAGAAAGAAGAAAGCACTCAGTCCAATAATTTCTTTGTACTTAAAACCCTTGCTAAAGCACTGCAACAAAACTAAAGAATGATTACCTGTAGTCTGTCAGGTCCCTAAAACAGATCGTTTGGATTGACCACCAGAACAAATATTCCTTCAAGTGGTTCTTTACATCTTACTGAAATCCAGCATATTTATCTATGTGTGGTTATTTCCACAGGGTGCATGAGATAAGCAGGATAAACAAACAAGTCTAAGGCCTGAAGCCTCCACTTATAAACTGTGGGCATACAAAGATTCTTCTTCCTCTGAATCAATTCCACAGCTGGTCCCCAGAGGGGACCTCAGTCTGTTTGGGACTTCTGGGAAACGCAGCACAACACTCTGCTTCCTGCCACTGCAAAGATTACTGCCACTTGCAAAGTGATCACCCCACAAATAATTATGGGGTTTTTGCTCACTATTCTGAAGAACTAGCTTCAGTGTGCTGTACCCTCAACTGTCCCTTCTCCACACTTCTAAGCATTTTGGGGCTAGAGAGAGCATAAAAGGGGGTTTTTTTAGTTGTTTGTTCAAGATCAGTGCCCATCTTTTTCATGTAAGATGTCAGAAAGTACTTTGGAAGACCTGCACAGCAACCTGCCATACATCCACCCAGAGTCCTTACTCATCAAACTAAAAAAGTTCCGCTCATCTTCCTGAAACAGGAAGAATTTCAATCTGGTATTACTGCAGTAAGGCAGTAAATCAAAAATCCTGGAGTTTTTCAGGAAAGATGAAAAATTAAACTAAAATAAATTTGAAGGAAAGGAAAGCAGCACAGAGCGAAATTAAAGAAATGCACTTATCCGCAACAACACTTTCATATCACGAAAGGGTATTACTCTTTTGCCTTGGTTTTAAGTTGGGAGTTTACTGGCTGCATGGACACTCTATAATGATCCTTAGTACAGTATCACCCATCAAATCATTTTTCAGTCATTAGGTCTTGATTTTGCTTTGTTCATACTTTAACCTACGTGGAGATTTCTGAAGTCATCTACACACTTCCTACATGATCTGCTTCAGTTTGCTGCTGCCCTCCAAAATGAGTAGAGCAGACTATCAATCTTTCTTCAACTGACAGATGGGTGAAAGTAGACCATCATGAAAATAAGAGTGTAACTTAGTAGAGGAGCATACCGAGTATAAAAAGCACGTAGCTTTGCCCATCTGGCACTGGGACTAAGGAGGTTGCAAGAGTCACACATCTACACTAATCCATCAAATCCTGTGTCCTGCAATTCCATTTGTCAGTCCATTAACCTACTCAGAAACAAGAACTACCCATTCAATTTCCTTTTTCCTGTTTATAGCTTCTATTAAGACCACTTACACAGCTTTTCTATAAGCAGAGTCACAGGACCAAAGGCAATCATCACTCTCTGCCTTAACGCAGTTTTGGACTGCATTAGGACTGTACTCCTAGCACAGTTTGGGAACTAATCCTATCAGTTTTTTCTTAAACATATGATATCTGTGGGAAGAAATGCACCGGTGAATGCACAGAAATATCAACACACCGGCAACGCAAGGAAATAACAGTGACTGACAAGTGATACGTATTGGTAGCTTCTTTCAGGCATCCTCTCTCCACTGAGATTAATCAGAGACGGTCACTTTGCTTACAGGTGTTGCATGAAGTGGAAATTCTGGAAATTCTGGCTGAGCACACTCAATCAGGTCAAATTCAACAGATGGGTTTCGCAACCCCAGAAGAAAGGTCTTCACAATTCACATTCCATCATAAGAATATATGACCATTGACGTTTTTCAGCAATGTTATGTTGCTTTGTTCCAGTTCACTATACACCCTGCTCTGCTCACTGTTTACCAATTCCTCTTTACTGTAGCAATACATGGACTCCTTGATTGAAATAAATTATTTATTGAAAACATTATTTATTTATCAATTATTTATTGAAACACATTAAGCTTAGCAGCACGGGCAGGAGACAAGACAGTGAAAAGCTTGTTCTTTCACAGATGAAGTAGAAAACAAGACAGGATTTTATACAGTTATGCAACATTTGAAATAAAAGTTTAAAACCAGTGCCAATAGGTTTTGCTATTGGCAAAACCTTTTGCCCTTAAAGGGCAATAGCTACTTTAAGGCAGTTGGTTCATCTGCCAGAAAGACACCTTTTTGTACATGAACTGAGAAAGTGTAATTAGCATTGCCTGCATCATAAGGCTTCTGCGCAAGGTAATACTATAGTACGCAGTGCTGAAGCTGTTCGCTTAACATCACTGTGTTTGCCAGTCCCTTTTAGGTGTGTATGAGGTCCAGCACCCTATACTAACTCAACCGGATCAAGCACGGTCTCACCAGAGAAGCAATTTTGTCGTTTTTACACAATCAGCTCCTCTGCAGTTTTAACCTTTTAATATGTCCAGACAGAGATTGGTGATGAGTGGTGTCCTGCAGGGTCCGTATTGGGACCGGTACTGTTTAATATCTTCATCAGTGACATAGACAGTGGGATCGAGTGCACCCTCAGCAAGTTTGCAGATGACACCAAGCTGAGTGG
>NW_008796063.1:7005778-7016538 GCF_000699145.1 Aptenodytes forsteri
AGTTGAAGCTGTCCCTGCCCACGGCAGGGGGGTTGGACTAGGTGACCTTTAGAGGTCCCTTCCAACCCAAACTAGTCTATGATTCTAATATAGATTTTATTTTCTTTTGTTAATCTTTACTCTTCTCTTGCTGTAGAAAAACAATGGGATTCTCACAAATCTTTTCTATTCTTAACACTTCACAAAATAACTCACCACAATACACACCAGAGCTGTTCAACAGTATGGTAGCGATTTTACACTCACAGCACCGATCATCATAACCTATTTTCCAAAAAAAAAACCCAATACCTGCATCTCTGCCATGCTCTTGTGTAGAATTAAGCCTTAAATCTTACCAGAAAAGTCCTTAGATACTGAACTTCCACGGAAAGAAATCCCACTGAAATTTCACATTAATATCTTACCTATAGGGAATTTCTAGGATGGCAACAATTCAAATCTCCAAATTGTGTATTATAACCTCAAAGTTGTTTTCTGAGCCAAGCAGAAGGAAAGACTTATTTTCAACATTATCACCTTGATCCCGCTTGCACCACGACCCCTCCAGTCAAAAGAAAGACCCAGGTTTACCTCCCAGCATCCTCTTTGGTGGAAGTGCTGGCACCATACGATATGGGAACTTCTGAAGCAGCATCTCATGGAACACCACAAAATCATTGTATCGCCTATAGACTGAGCATTTGAATCTCTGCAATAGAGGAGGGGGGGGCACACAAATCAATATACAAGCTGGACAATCAGCAGCATTTCTGTAATTTCTTTTGCTATCGGCTGCACTAAAAACAACAGGAAGAAAAGAAAGAAATCACACTCAGAGACTGCAGAAACTACTTATTTCTTATCTTTAGAGGCCTTGTGCTGGGAAGGAGGGAGAAAAGACTCCAAAAGTAGCCACCTTTCGATTATGAATAGAGATAGCATTCTTCTAACTACAGTCCTTTTGAGAATAAGATTTTCAGTTAAAAACGGATTTCATTTACACACAAGATGAAAGAGACTACGAAATGGAGAGGAAGAGGTTTCCCAAGAAATTACAAATATCCCTAAATCTGCCGTGATTCCATATCATTACTCCCTCGAACTCTCTGGTCTTCCAAATTAGACAGAACATTGAGAAATAGTGTCAACACTCTTGAAGTGCTCTAGAGAGCTCTTTTCCTGAAGTACTGCCAGTACCTGACCTCTAGCTCCTAGGAACTTTCTCTAAATCAGTTTCAAATCCAGAGGTGGCAAAACAGTCTCAGATCATGTTAAGTATTAGCCCAAATGACTGATGTTTTAAGTGAACCTCACAGGAGAAAGAGAGACCTCTCACTGATGTTAGATCTATAAATAAAGATTGAAAGTTCCTTTAAAATCTTAGTCCTTCCCTCTGCAGTTCTTAGATCAATATGTAGAAGGGACCAAAGAAACTGTTTTTTCATTCCAAAAGGAGTCAGATAGCAGCTAGAACAAGACACTTAAGAGGCAGAAATCCTTTAAAAAAAATAATAAACAAACCCCCCCACACACACCCCACACTATTACTACAGATTCAACTATTGGAGCAGTTAATAAGAAAGACTACACAACACTATACCCATTCTCACTACATTTGCATTGCACATCATCCACCACTTATTGTGGCACTATCCATTTTCAAAAATAAAGCAATGAGGCATATAACTGGAGCACAACAGACACAGCCCCTAGGGCCTCCCTCTGTCTGCTTTGAAATCTGATGTCAATTTGTGTTGCAGATCTTAGATGAAGCTCAAGGCCAAGCTATGTTTCTTTTTGAGGAAGTATCATTCTACAGCTACAACCATAGGAGAGATGACAGCAACTGAAAGGAGCTGGCAATGGGTTCCTAAATTCAAAACCTAGAGAGACCACCAGGGTCACCAAGTCCTGTGCCCTGAAATCACAGGCAAAAATAAACACCGAGTGCTAGAAAGCCCACAGAAGCATTCACTGTGTCTGCCCTTTCCCCCTCACAACACTCTGACAAACTTACAGATGTCAATCTAAAACACCTAAAGCTCCAAACATCGCTACAGACAAGTGACCCAAATATGTCTCTGAATAAGTACAACAGTGACTACAACAGTTTGAGCGCTACTCAGTAACTGATGTTTTGGTGGCCTGCGAGATGTAAATTTCTTATGGTCCACTTTGAAGAGGACAGATTTCCTTCTTGAAAAAACACACAGAAGCTACTGGAGAGCTATTTCACTGGCCACTCTATAAATAGAAAAAGATACATCATCTTCAATCTTCTCTTACACCAAGAGAGGAACCTACAGATCAGGATTGGGGCAAGTAAACTGGCAACGGCCTAGACTCTGCAGAAGGATTTGCGGTATCTTTTCTGTTTACAAAGGATTTCAGTTTAGCACTGCCAATACAATTTCTTCCCTAGCTTGGAATAGTTTGAAATATCCAGTCGCCTACACCAATCCGTTATGCAAACATTCAGTTTTCAATGTTACACATCTGCTTTTGTACAGAGCTCAGGTTTCAAGTGAGTAAACTAGCAGACCATCCATCAGACCTCAGTTAGAAGATGCTCCATGCTGCAGAAGCCCAGGTCAAGAAGGCATAGTGCTACTGCATTTAAAGTAAGCCCATTCAACTGGCCTACTCACAACCAGCATGACCCAACACATCTATCAAATTAGACAAGACTTTGCCAACAGCAACTGCACAGACATTCTTAAGAAGATACATTCTCACTAAGACCAATGCTTGTTCACATTACCTTGCTGGAAACCTCATATTCCACATGTTTCAGAAAAAGGCCCTTCTTCTCAGGTATAAGCTCCACCTGCACACTATCCTTGCTCAATAGCTCTTGTAGGGTGTGGGAAAGCAGCAGCGGATTTCCCTGGGGCGCCTGCATTAGAAACTGTTCCGGTTCCCTCGGTTCATTTACCGGAGGCTTTGCCAAATCTAAAAGACAAAAAGGGAAAAACAGTCCAGTAGACCTGATAAGATAAAGTGAAAGAAGTAGCCTTAAAATACCCTGTTCCCATGCTCAGTGCTCCCACAGTGGTGCAACACAACCAGAGCAACAGTCAAGCCCCTCCCCCAGGAGGCTATACTACTTCGCACACGTTCAAGACGTTGGTACCTCCCTCTTCACAACACCCAGGAGCACCACCAATTATACAGAGTCAGAAAGACATCTCTACTAAGCAAAAGAAGAATCACAGGCCAAATTTGTTCTGTGAATCAGCTGAGAGGCCTGCATTTCCTGTCTGTCCAGCTCCCACCGCAGCAGGGTCTGCCAAAATGAACAAAACCCTTGCTCAGCACTTTGGATCCTGCCTAGAACAACTCATGGAAGGAAAGCAAATGTGTTATTTTACTGCCCTGCATTAAATTTTACATGTCATTACAAAGGAAGGAGATACTTCATTTGACATAATTTCATTAAACTCTATGACAGTATGCTAGAGTGGGCATGAATTACAGTAATTTACTATGTCAATATTCTTAAGTTCAAGAGCAGAGGAAAAAGGTTCCTAATAAGGGCCAACCCAGCAATTCCTCAATCACAGCAAGCTCTGGCAAAATCTTTCAAATATACCTATTCCACTGCTTGCAGCTAAAAAACCCAAACATATTTTTACAGTGAATTCAACCAGAGCTGGACAGTTTTGGACAGAGAGATTCTAATTGATTCTCAGCCAGATGCAAAAGTGAAAAAAGATGGCTCTTAGGAACATGGCCCTGGAGGACAAACTACATCAAAGGAGGGGCAAAGATGATGATTCAGAGTGCCTTCTTATCGAATGACTGACTGCAACCCATTATCTCAACTTGACTTCATAGCTACAGATATTATGCAACTGTAAACTAAGCTTACGTTGTTTTTCAAAGCAATCCTTTTTTTCTACACATTTCACACATAAGAAACAGGGTGAAAAATGTGGATATGACCCTGGAATCTATTCAGCCCATATCTGAGTTCTGTTCTCCAGTCTGGAACAGATGGGTTGCTTCCTCTCTGTATATGTCTGTTTAAGAGGGATACTGCAAGCAAGCTCTTTTACAAAGCAAGTCAATCCACTGATGAAAAGTTACCCAGAAAGGCTAGGCAGTATTAATCATTGCCATTGTGCAGAAGTTAGACCCCCTCTTAAACTTACCTAAAATTTTGAGAACACAAAAAAGACAGTAACACCATAGAAGCAAGAACCATTTCTTTAAGCTGTGATACATTGTTCAAAAAGTTGACAACTGTGTCAGAAATTAACTCAGAGAAGATAAGAACTCATATCCTTAACTTGAAAGCCCTGACCTCCTCCTGATAAGGATTTCCCACCTCTTCCTTCATGTGCTCTAGGCCCTGATAAATGGGGAAAACAGGTAATCTCCGATTCCTCAGATATACAGCTTCAGAATAGACACATCGTTCTTTGTTCCATAAAATGGCTTAAGGAAACCAAACCAAATCCAGGACAAATTACCTTATCCCACATGTCTCATCAGGCTTCAGATTCCTGCTAATGTGACTCAGAGAAGCAAGTCTTGACACCTCTGCTTTAATAGACTAATGTATCACCTACTAACCCCACCTACGTAGTAGCTTCTAAAAAGTTCCTGTTACCGGCCAGAAATTTGTGGTGAGATAATGCAAGCTAATTCAATGTTGACCTGGGATACTGCTGGATAAAGTGATAACATATCTGTATATCCACTTTTCAGATAGATGCTGAACTGAGAAGAAAAGGAGGAAAGAAAATTCAGAATACAGATAGCAAGGCAAAAGATTTTCTAGTGTAGAAAAATCCTTGCCCACCTGACCTTTCATGGGGCAGCAAGGTATAATAAACCACACTATCAAGAGTAAATGTCAAAAATACACACAAAAAGAACTATGGAAAGCACAAGACAGCCTCGCTCTTCAGAGCAGCGGTTCTCTGGGTGCACACCCTTGTAATTCTTGCTTTTAATTGCTCAAGACTAATCAGTGAAATGCAACATGACACAGTAGATTTTGTTACTCCTCCAATGCACACACTACACAGAATTCCACAGTCCTCTGTGTTGCCAAACCACTGGCTCACGTTACCAAGGCAGTCACAGCAAGCTAGCCTCCAAAAGAGGGGCTAGCCAAAATGCAACCCACCTATTTCCCCGAGAGCAGTGCCAATCTGTACTAATACAACACCCCTCCTGCCTACTGAATCACTCTCCCTGCTTTCCATCTTCCTGCTGGCCAACCAACAAAGCAGGACTTTCATGGCACAAATTGTTCCCTAAACTGGGGCTCAGCTACTGGTAAGCTACTGGGGCTACAGCTACTCAGTCTGGTAAGCTACTGAAACTCCCAGTGGCAAAAGGTAGGCATCAGGAGAAAAGATTTACAAGATGAACTGTGAATCCTTCAGTATTTCATCTGTAAGTCCTGGAACCTGCAGCACTATTAGCCAAACTGATGTTGAGGACTCTCAGATTTATTCCAGTGGTCTGAACCCACATTACCCCGTAAGACAACTACAGGGTGAAGCCCCATAGACAGATCTAGACGAGACTCAGCGTTCCTTTGACAATTCAGCCACGTTGCTCCTTTCATTTGTAATACTTTGTCAATTTTCATCAAGTTATTCTCTAAATTTGCTTTCTAAAATTCACCTACAGGAAATACCTTCTTTTTATCAGCAGTTCACACACTTGGCTCTTCCTGAAATATTCTGTAGCTTCTTTAGATCTCAGCCTTGTCTAAATGTGTGAAATCATACAAATCAGACAACCATATAAACAAGTTTGAATAATTACTGTTTAATTAATAATTTCAGCGTGTTTCATATCAACAAGACAGCTACTCAGGGTGAATTTACACCCTCAAACACTGGTCTGAGAACACAATAAGATGACTTTGAACAGCTGTTAACCTGTTTTAGAAAACACTTATCGCGGCATTAACACTAAGCCTACAGAGCAATATATACTGAAGCTATTCTGCAGCCCATTTTTCATTCTACTTACTAAAGAGTCAATTCAGGAACAGCCTCAGGAGCCCTGGCCAGGAATGGTGGATAATAGTGGAAACTCATTGGTATGAGCTCCTGTGTTCAACCAGTAAAAGGATTTACATGCATTGTAACAAAACACTTAACGCTTCCCATCACGCACTCTCTGCTCGAGAACAGCTAATTTTGAAAACATTCCCTTTGGTTTCAGCAGATCATCATCTAGCAAAGTGTATATACATAGAGCAGTAAGTGAATACAGAAATGAGGTATGGAATGGTCCCCTGTAGCACAGGGAAGCAGACAAAATAAAATCAGGGTTTTTGTGCAAGCTAGCCTTTTGCTACAGCAGAGTTTGTCAATCTGTTGTCAATAAGATACCAGGAAGTGGTCTGGTATAACTGAAAACGATTTGATATAAAAGTTAAAAAGAATACATATATGCATACATACGCAAACAAGCAGACAACAAGATGACAAGAAATAAAAGTTTAAAGAAGCGTTCAAAGCATAGCCTAATTTTTGTTTGGTTGTAAAGGAAAAAAAACTACGAAAACACTGCATAATACTCTTTTTTTTTTTGTAACAAGTTGGGTAGCCTTTGGACTGAAAGGAGTTGAGACACTTATCCAGAGAACAACTGAAATAGAAAGCTTCACTACTTTATACCACACATTTCATGCTTTAGTTAGCGCCCGACGTTCATTACTCCCATTCACACAACTAGACAGCAATCTGCCCTCCAGGGAGTTACCAGTTTCCTCAATCAAATTTTCTAAAAATCACACATTTATGAAACCCAAAGTAGAATTTCAAGTGTCTGATTAGCTGCACGCAGGTTTTACATGTGAGTAAGCACATATAGAAGAGAAGGGCAATGCAAGGGCTGGAAGCATAGGCGGTAAATCACAATACAGATCTCCCTACCCTATTTAAGTTCTGTCAAGTAAATTTGGAGGCCTTATCTCCATTTTACAGATGGCTGTTACTAACAACTCTTTATTATACCAGGGTGCCAATGAACTAAATTTATTAGACACACTTAAGTAGAAGGTGCCACAGAATTACTTGTTATATTAGTAGCAAATTTTCTAGAAGGAGAAAGGAGTTTGAAAGGAAGCAAAGCCTTTAGGAAAAATAGCTAAGATTTCTCCTCCATCATCACAGACCACGGCCTTGCGGAGCAGAGGTGATCCAACTCACGGGAAACGCAGGGGAGTACGAGAACTGACTGTTTTTGTACACAGATACCTCAGATTTCTCCCTGGCAAAAATGAAGGCTCCACTACAAACTAGGCCAGGAATACTAAAGGAGCAATGTAAATATCATTCATCAGCATTTTCCTTTCCTTTCTGTCTTCTCATGAAAAGCCTCAGGAATTATGGAAATGCCTTTCCCCCTTGTTGTGTCAAACACATTCCTCCGTAATTCCAGAATTCACTGTCTACATCAACCTCTCGGAAAGCTGGTGCAGATTTCAACTACAACTCCAAATAGATTCCCTTCCTTGCCTTTTTTTTTTTTTTTAAATTCTTACATAATTTGAAATCCCGCAAAAACAAGAAAAGAAAAACAGAAGTTCCACAAAAAAAACAAACAGCCCTTTCTTCCTGTTAAGGGCTTTACATATTTTGAGATAACTGTATGCAACTTGTTTGTTTGTTTTTTTAAAGAATTTAAAACCATGCAATGCTTATTTAGAAAGGAGCAATGCAAAGGATCAGTCTATTTTATCTAACAAAGCTAACTGATACACAGATCTATGTTCAACATGGAAGAGAGGTCTGTATTTCTTACTAGGTTCAAGAAAAGTAATCATATTTAGCTTCACTCTAATTAAGAGATGGTGCGATAGTGTCCTTCCTTGTCCCTCCCAGCAATTGACTTGTAAGTACAAGCTATCCAATGCCAAAACAACACAAGATAAAATAATACACATACTATCATAAAATTAGATGTTGGAAACGGCTCTAACATTTTGGTTTTCTCCTTAAAAAAACCCGCAACTTTCTCAGTGCAGATGTCAAATATGCATCCTGTGCTGGCTGGTCTGGTTTTGGGTTTGGTTTTTTTGTTTGGGTTTTTTTTTTTTCCTTTGTTTTTGAGGTGTTGGGGGTAGTTATGGTTTTGGGGCTTTTTTGGTTGGTTGGGGTTTTTTTTCCAACGAAGTTTCAGATTGTTATTCAGCACTTGGTGCTTTTCACGATGAAGCAGAGAAGTAATGGCACAACTCAAAAATAGTCAGGTGACATTATCAAAGCTTTATTTAATAATAATAAAAAAGCACTAGCATTTCTACATTCCCCTACAGCTGTAGGCCTCTAACTGCTTCTCAAAATATCGTAATCACATACTACAGCAGGAAAAAAAGCCCAACACCAAGTTATCTCCTTCCAATGTCACACAGTAAATCTGTGTGACAGAACAAAGAACTGACTTTAAGCTTAGTGCCCTGTTCTTTTAACTATGCTGTTAGATCATCAAGTGATTAATTAAGCGATTTCCCAAGTCTGGGAATACAAGGATCACATGCCATTGGCAAGTCAGCCACGGAGCCATAGTCCTAAGCTGTAGCAAACACAATAAAGTGAGATGGAGCTACACATGTTGAAGAAATAACAGGATTAGGGGAGAAAAGTCCATCGAGGAATGTTCCCAAAGATGACGGAGACAAAAAGTCAAATCCTCACTAGGGCAGTTTCCCAGCTCACAATGGAAGATTGCTAAACTATCATTTTTCACACACAGCTCTAACAAAGAGGATGGAAGTGTAAAAATTCACACCCAAAAAGGTAACCCAACAAGCAATAACACATACAACTGTTCTGCAGGAAACTTTTACAAGGGCATTGTAGCTTAACTATAAAATTGCCAAGTTTCTACAATCAACCTTCCTTATGCAGGTCAAGAAAACATCATCAGAAGAAATTGTTTATGTTTTTGTTTTGCTTCTCATCTTCCTTGCACATTTCTCACCCTCTTAATTACGCTGGGAAAAAACTTGATCTTAGTATTTAAGCATTAAAAAAATGGCGTGCCACTCCACACACTGCAGTCTCCCAACGGTCTTTTCACATGTTTTATAGTTGGAACAAGCTCATTCACATCTCAAATCCTGCTGAAAAGCAATCGTCAAAGCTCCCCTCCTTTTGTACCAGTTCCACATGTCTGTAACTGATACATTTCTCTCCATCAACCTGCACCAACCCACTAAAACTTGAAGATTGTGGGGGAAATCAGAGCGGTTATGTGCCAATTCTACTGTCTGCAACTGGCACAGCCCTCCCAACCGAGCCCTCCTACAGGCTGCACACACAGTTAAAGATTTACCACTAGAAGAAAAGGAGACACCCACCTCCCTCCCCAACCAACACACCTGGATTAGCTCCCTGCAATCATTGCAAAACAGCCTCAAATGGGAGCAAGAGGGGAAAAAAAAGTCAATACAAACAACTACAAAACTGACTTTAATGTATTGAACATTACCCTTTTTCTTTTCTCTCTTGATCATGTTAAAGTACTTTTAACCTTGCAAAATAAAAACACATTTGCATGTGCTGTCATAGGTGGGCATTGACAGCCCCTGTCAGGACTCTCATTATTTCTCAGATTTACATCCTCCTAGAATATTCACTGATCTCCAAAACATATGGGTGTCAAACTTCCAAGATCACTGAACCTGCATCATGATGCTAGAAATAAAAACATCCCTGCTTTCACACCATTATTTTTCTTTTGCTAAGACCATTAGATACCTTCTTTCAGTGCTCACAACATAAGCTTTGCCAAAGAAAGCCAAGTTTTCCAACTAAGGCTGAGTAGGTCAGACAGTTACAGAAGCACCACCAGTGCAGAAGTTAATCAGATCAAGAATACCCTCCTCAGAAACAACTATATTATCTCTACAAGGCTCCTGAAGCAGATGGTAAATCCGTAATAGACATACCTGAACAAGCTCTCTCTTTGGTACAGTAGGACATTTTTTTTCCACAAAGGCTGCTGTTCCCAATATCTTACATCAGTCCTGGACAGAAATATTCCAAAATAATTTATTTATAAGCATTATCTGCATCAGGAGCATCACAGGCATATCAAAAGCACACTCACACTGACTCCTGAATATAATCCAACCGAACCATTTTTCCCTGCGTAAAGCTTACCCACTTGTAACCTCTACTACTTTTTCTTTCCAAGCAGAGAAAAAAAAATACTATGCACAGAGCAGTACTTGCCAGTATGAAACTTTACCACTTTAAGAGAACTTTAGAGAACTGCATTACCCTGTTTCCCTCTAAAAGCTTCCCTCAGTTCAACTGTTATAAGCCTAGCATGTTATTTTCTTAATTCACCCAGGAGCTCCCTCCATTTCTCATTTCACAAGTGCTGGCAGCATTTGCCTCCAAGTTTTTTCATCTCCGATTCAGCTGCACGCTCTTAAAACTTCAGCGTTTCGAGCTGCTTCTTTTCATGCCGGATCTGCTTTTGGCTTGGGTCAGTAAGGAGAGGAGAGATGGCCTCTGTCCGGGGCTGACTGTGACAGTGCCTACCGAACCACTTCATAAATTGTCCCCGCGACCTTTAACGTGCCGCTGAGTCCATTTTAGCGGGCGGGGTACAAGGAGACTATTATAAAGTCATTTCAGCACCCACAGAAGCGCTCAGCCGCACGACTCTCGAGAGGAAAAGTTCTAAGCCCCGGCGAAAGGGCTCCCTGGAAAGCCGACCTCCTGCCCAGCCGGCGGGCACCGGGACGCGACCGGCCGACGAACGCTGCCCGCGGCGCCCCCGGGCACGCC
>NW_008796063.1:7017088-7020672 GCF_000699145.1 Aptenodytes forsteri
AGGGCGGGGGCTTCGCTTGCGGTCACAGCACGGGGTGAGGGGGCTTTGGCCGGGCTCTTCTCGTCGGAGGACGTGGGGTGGCCCTCGCCGGCTCCAGCGGTGCCACCACCACACGCCCCCGTGACAGGCGTCCTCACCGGCAGCGTGTCCCGGAGACCATGTCCCCACCAGTGTGGTGGTACTCCGGTGCCCACCAGAGCGGCGGGGGGGGGGGGCCCGCGCGGTAATACCGCAACCCAGCCTCCTCCTTCCGCAGCGCGAGGTCAAGGCCAGAGATTGCATCATGTCAAAATACCATCACTTGTGACAGCACTTCACGATAATGTCCCTGATGAGGCAACACACTTCAACACACGGTTCAGTTCTTGGGGCTCAAGGCTGCTGGGAACGTGTCGCATTTCTCACAAGGGCTCAGACACTCAGGGAGGCGATAAGCCGTCCCTGCTGTTGACTGGATTGCTCAAAGCGCTTCTAAACCACTTCAAGATTAATAATAAATCTTTCAAACATCTTAAAGCATAGAAAAAGAGGTGATTGGCTCATGGGCTTAATACAGGCTTTATTCCGAAATCAAATTAATTTTTTTTTCTGAAAACTGCAAAGGATGGTTGTTGGGAATGTGAAGTTCCAGGCAGATTTCATTGTGCGCTACAAAAAGTAAATAAATTGTTGGTAGTGGTAATAAGACAGTCCTTCCAGTCACGTGGCGATTGATGGAGAGGCTGTTTTGTATTTCAAGTCAGGTGAGATACTCCAAGACAACTTTTTGGTACATTTTCTTTCATTGAATTACCTTTTTTCATGGCATTTAATTTCTGCTGCCATCTAGTCAATCAGTCAGGATGTTTCCTATACTCAGTATTTTTGATTTTTGGGATGCATTTGGATTTTTATGAAATATTCTTGAAGATAAGTTAAAGCAGATATTTATTTTTTTCTGAAGAAAAAGCCATTATAGCATTTTATACTACGCACTAGAAGGAATGCACTAATAAAGGTAAATATGGTAGAAATGAACATTAACCTCTTCAGGAAAGCACAGAAACATGAGCCTTTGGAATGCAAATACACTTTCTAAAACTGCATAAAAGCAAGAATTTCAGGTATGAATGCCTCTCATTTTATTACTTTTTTTTTTCCACTTCCTGTACTTTATTAGTCAGGAATTACATGGTTGACACTGGTGAAAAATAAGGCGTATGTTTTGTACAGTGGTTTTCCTGAAAACACCATCAAACAAGCAAGACACAAAAATATGTATAGATTCTGGACCTCCAGATTAAGATGCTACCGATCCATAATAATGCTTTATGTTTTTAATATCCAAAGTATTGGATGTATTCACTAATGTTCCTCATATTTATTAATCTTGGGAAGATAAATAATTATCTCCACTACATGCATAGAGAACTAAACCAGAAAATTATAAAGTGAGAATTATTGCAGGTGTAAGTAATTACAACCATAACGCTCTCCCTTGAAACTTTTCATGCTGCTACAAAGATGTGAATGACTTCAGTGATTCTCCTTTTCCTTCTGCCTCTTGCCTCAGTGCTATTTCAGCTGAGATCCCCACAAGCGTGGGTGCAGACTAAAGCTGTGTGTAAAATTAAAAAAGCATGGCATGATTTAAGCTGAGAGGCCCTCCAAATCATGTTTATACAGCAGCCGAGTGGAGAGTTTTGCATGCTCAGCACTTCTGAAAACTAAGCGCTACACAATTTTTCGCCAATATAGCATTTTTTGAGAAAATGAATGGAGGAATCAACATGTTCTCATTTAGCTATGGATTTTTGATTGGTCTATACTTAAGCTAATAGCATAACTATTTATTTGGTATAAATAAGACATTCTCAAGTGAAGATTGCTTTTGCAATCCATGGGAGGAGTCTTGAAGAAAAACACTGTGAAAAATAATTCAATCGCGGAAATAATTTTTTAACAGGGCCAGAAAGTTTGTGCTTGACGTAAGTTATTGAACACTTCTGTATTTGCTGTAAATGCAGCAAAAGCTTCTGGAAAACCTATAGCATAATGGAACTATAATCACTAGAGGAAAAAAGAAAGGGCACATGTCAGCAGGTTCCAGGTAACAAATGTAACGCAAAAGTACGTGACTACCTGAGGGCCCGGTCTTTCCATGCGTCGTTCTGTGCACGTCCTATCAGTATTAGATAAAATTTCATACAGACCATAAGAGCTTGCTTACTCTTTCAGAATTCAGTTTAGGAATCGGTGCTGTCAGCTCCACTATTCTCAGATCACTTGCACTCTGTAAAATTCATGAGGTATTGCTGGTTTGACAGTTGTGTTACAAAAAGCTATTCCTGCTAGATTTCTTTTCCCAAAATTTCCCATTGATTGGGAGTTTTGCATGTGGAATACTTACAGGAACAGGCTCCAGCTGCTAGTGCCAAAATGTCTAGTTTTAAAAGTTGTTCCACTCACCTTCAGATTGCTGAGTAAGGACTGGAAGACAAAGAATAGCAGTGAGATAGTGCTCAGGGACTGAAGGGAAATTTCAATAGAAGAAAGGAAAGGGGGAAGGACAGACTGACAGACAAACGGAAGGAAGGAAGGAAAGATAAATCAAAAGTTGCTGTAAAGTAAGGGAAAGTGCAAATAGCAGACTATGCAAAGATAGGAAAGGAGGATCCAACATTTAGGTTCAGTGTTTAACCAAAGTAATTGTAAAAGCAGTAGTTAGCTTGCAAACAGGAAGAAAGGCAATATGCAAAAATTGCATATTCCAACAACACGGACAATGTGAGAGTGGTGAAGCATAGGTGAGAGAGACCACATACATGCTCCTGAGAGAGCCATGTAATCTTGAGGACCCAGCTGGGCGTATGGATTGAACCGCAGCACGTCCTCACATTTGGAAAAATGTATGGTTGTGATGGCAGGAGAGGTAACAGCATTTTCTTTACCCTTTAGCGTGTCAATGCTGCTGCAAACCAGGAAGTCGAATTCTGGACAACTACCATGATATAACGAGGGAAAAAAAATAACTGCACAAAGTGCCAGTCATCATTTCCATTCATAAGCATTACCCATAGCTTAAATAGGGAATTGACAGGCTCAACCAATTGAATTTGAATGCAGTTAGGATGCCATCTTGTGACTAGCTGATAAATTACAGAACTGGGGTTTCTTGCCTTAATTTCTTAAATATCATAGAATCATAGACTAGTTTGGGTTGGAAGGGACCTCTAAAGGTCATCTAGTCCAACCCCCCTGCCGTGGGCAGGGACAGCTTCAACTAGATCGGGTTGCTCAGAGCCCCGTCCAACCTGACCTGGAATGTTTCCAGGGATGGGGCATCCACCACCTCTCTGGGCAACCTGTGCCAGTGCTTCACCACCCTCAGCGTAAAACATTTCTTCCTTATATCTGGTCTAAATCTACCCCCCTTTAGTTTAAAGCCATTCCCCCTTGTCCTGTCGCAACAGGCCCTGCTAAAAAGTTTGCCGCCATCTTTTTTATAAGCCCCCTTTAAGTACTGACAGGCTGCAATAAGGTCTCCCCGAAGCCTTCTCTTCTCCAGGCTGAACAACCCCAACTCTCTCAGCCTTTCCTCATAG
>NW_008796063.1:7021413-7022795 GCF_000699145.1 Aptenodytes forsteri
GGTTAGTCAGGCAGGACTTGCCCTTGGTGAAGCCATGCTGGCTGTCTCGAATCACCTCCCTGTCCTCCGTGTGCCTTAGCAGAGCTTCCAGGAGGATCTGTTCCATGGTCTTCCCAGGCACAGGGGTGAGACTGACTGGCCTGTAGTTCCCCGGGTCTTCCTTTTTTCTCTTTTTAAAAATGGGGGTTATGTTTCTCCTCTTCCAGTCAATGGGAACTTCTCCAGACTGCCACGACTTCTCAAATACGATAGATAGCGGCTTAGCCACTTCCCCCGCCAGTTCTTTCAGGACCCATGGATGGATGTCATTGGTTCCCGTGGACTTGTGCACCTTCGGTGCCTTAGATGGTCTCGAACCTGATGTTCTCCCACAATGGGCAGCTCTTCATTCTCCCAGTCCCCACCTTTGCCTTCTGTGGCTTGCACGGTGAGGCTCAAGCACTCGCTGGTGAAGACCAAGGCAAAAATATCTTCTCTCAAGACTTAATCAAAACATGAAAGACACTGCAATATAAGATAGGGTCTAAATTTAAAATGCTAAGTACAGTACCTGTTCTGCTCTTCTCATGAATTTTTTATGCTGGCGTTCATATTCTGTATGTTTTGATGATGTGATTGAAAGCTCTGGGCTGAAAAAAAGAACAAAAAACCCTACACAAAATGCAAGTGTTCATCTCGGAAGTGAACACAGATGAACTATTCCTCAAGAACTGTTCTGATCTTTTTCCTCTAAAAATGTCACTGAAACCTCAAGATGGCATCCAAGATAAATTCCAGGTTCCCTTTGCCACTTTGAATATATCGTATTAGCATGCATGCTGAAAAAGTGACACTCCACATATTTTTGCATCAGCCTGAAGTGCCCTAGCCAGAAAGGAATGGTTTAATCAATGAAGAGGTCAGCTCTCTCAGAAAGTTGGTCACGTTGGTAGCCAGCATGAGAGAAGAGAACTTCACCCGTTTAAAAATCATACTAAGATGTTCGGATTATGCAAGGTAACGCTTCAGATCCCCGGAAAACACTAGAGAGGGATACTCGTCTTGTCCTTCTGCCTGTACCACTGCACCAAGAGATCACCAGGATCTTGAGAGCCAGGTTCACTGCCCCTTTGGAAGGCTTCTCTCGCTAACCAGTGTCACAGCGGCGGTGTGGGATGGCGAGCGTTATTTTTTACCTCATGGAAAACGTTATTTAAAGCCCCTTTGGGGCTTCTCTCGCTAACCAGTGTCACAGCGGCGGTGTGGGATGGCGAGCGTTATTTTTTTACCTCATGGAAAACGTTAAAAACCACAAAGGTCTCGCAGAGACTATTACAACGCTCGGAGGCGGCCGGCCATATTCAACCCACAGCTGGCCTGGACGTGGCTCGCTGTGAACTAGC
>NW_008796063.1:7024381-7043450 GCF_000699145.1 Aptenodytes forsteri
AGCGGGCGCCTGGGGGGTGCCTTGTGTACGAGCGGCGCCTGGTCGTACCATCCCGGGAGAGTGCGAGGGGAACCGGGCCCTCTGCTGGGAAACGCTCGGCTTTCCCGAGTCCCCGCGGGCCTGGCAGCTGGCCGTTCCCGTGTGTGCCGTGAGGGCCTCTCTGGCGTGGTAGTGGAGTGCTCGTAACACGAAGTACACGTCTTCACCGAGCAGTGTTTCTTAAATGAGCCTTCTTCTGGCATATCTGTGCACCGTACAATACTGTTTAATAACTGTTCTTAAATTTACTATTAAACTTCAAGTATCGCTCTGTGGGCTACCCTCATGAAGTGGAATCATCAGCTTGTGTGCTTTCCGTTTGCCTCCATTAGTTAAACTCAACTGTAAAAACAAGTTTCAAACTGTTGACCAGATGTTTACAAACTAGATTTCATAATTCTATTTTTTCCATGCATCCAGAGTGAAATCCATAGATAAATAATATGGGTTTGAGAAGAGTTACGGCTCGTGAAGATGTGTCATAGGTACTTTGTGACAAGAAAATACGGAAAAACTATTTCTGGCAGTTGAAAATTCAAACTGAGGCTCTTTTAAAAGGATTGGATATTGACTGTCTTAAAATGGCTAAGCCATTATGTAGCTGCATCGATAATTAAGGGAATACCTAGTTTTGGCATACAGGAGTTAGAATTCTATTTTAATATTTTCCAGATAAATCTTTGTAGCTAAATCATCTCAGTTCTTGGAATAGCAAAAGTACTTATTTTGCCAATACTTGCTCTAGCATATGTGCTGTTGTAGGGTCTTACATACGTATATCCTACATGTTGTAGGGTCTTATGTTACACATATCAGAACTGGAAAAATGTTTCTTAAAGGATGTGATTGTAAGTCAGTCGGTTATTTCAATTGGCAGTGGAATACAGGTGTTATATGTGCCTTCTAGTGTCCCAGTCCTGTGTTTAGCTTAATAAAATGGCAGAAAAATATCTTAGGTTAAGAAAGTGTTTTCTATTCTCAATTTAGCAGTCTGTATAGCTCTTTGAACTTATACATTTGTTTCTTAAAGAGACCTTGGCAAAATTGTCTGCAAGCACATAGTTGGATTCTTTTTGTCTAGTTAAGTGTTTGTGTGATACGCTTTGTCTACATCATTTCTGTCTATTCAGAAACTAGGCAAATTTTCCATCCTCACCTATTTTATTGTTAAGGATTAATTTGGTTAACTTTTCAGCCGTGTGAATAATACAGTGGTATTGTCTGAATTACAGCGTTTAAGTTTAGTCGCTCTTGCTGGTCTGGCTTTCCACCTGTGTGTTACTTCGTGAGCTTCCTTATTCCTTTAGCCTTACCCTGATGACTCCCCAACGAGAAAGGCAGTCCATCAGTTTCACTGAGCCAAGGCAATTTCAATGCTTATGATAATATTACATATTCAGGAACACCTTTGAGCTGCACGGACTTTAGGATTGGGCCATTTTAGATGCATTACTTCAACTTTCTTTTCCAGAATGGTGTTGGCATGGCAGGAGAAGGGTTGTGTCAGATAACCACTTAGGTGCAATGAAGCTTTAGTTCAGATAATGATAGTGGTCCTTAAAATACTGCCAGCTGAAGATAGCTGTGTACCCACCACACCCTGCTTTTCTTGTGGGTGGAATAAAAGCTGGCTAAACCAGCTTCTTACCCTTTGAAGATTTCTTTGTTCACAATTTTGAATTTAAGGTAGAGGAAGGGTACAATGTAGGTATTTGTCTTTAATCTGTTACAGTTTTGATTCAATACAGGGTATTGTATTCTTGCACATGAATCTAAATATGCATTCCTTGGTTTGTAGGCCTACAAAGTCATTTGTGAGAAGTGGTTATGAAAAAATTACTAATAGAGCCTAAAAAATTACCCTTTTGTGTGTTTTTTTGTGTTTTTTTGTTTTTGATTTTTCTTGTGGAAATGTCCTTGTGGGACATGCTTTCATTTTATATGCAGGGAAAATCTAAGGTATGGGATTATAAGGTAAATAAGAAATTTACATGTTACTTTACTGTAATACCAGATTTTTAAATTCCTCCTTTCAACCCTTACAATTTTTGTAGGCATAGCAGACACTGCCTGTGTCCTAAATCCTAGGCAAGTGATTACCTATCCACAACTTCAGTGTATTATCAGCTACCTGGAGAATGGCTTACTCCTGAAAGAATATCTTAAGATCTGGTATATACTAGGAAGTTAACTTGCAGCAGTCATCTGTGTTCTCCTCTTCTGGATCTGTAACAGTTTGAGTCAGCGTTCAGTTTTGTAGCAAGAAGTTAAAGAAGGAGGGGAAGGTGGTCCAAAATACCTTTGGTAGTAACTTAAAGCACTTTTAATCTATGTGGTAGAATACTGTCTACAGAGTGATTCCCGATAGCCACTGCTGTACTTTTGAAAGAAGTCAGGTTTTTGCTGTATGTTTCATTTTCCTTCTACTTCTTTGCCTACCTAGTTGTTCCAGATAGTGCTCTTAAAGTTGTCATCGTCTGTGATTGTGCATATTGGGACTGGTGCCTCTATCTTCCTGTCAAGTTTTTTGATCGTCCTCAGTCATCTGTATGGTTTTGTGCTATCAGAATATCTGTTCTTAACTCTGTTTCTTTATGAACTTTTCCTGTGCTTGACTTTTTTCTTTTCCCAATTTTCAGTCTGCTGCTCCCCACTAAGGGCTCTCTTCTAACTTGTTTCTTAAACATTCACTTCTAGCAAGTCCCCCTGCTCTTCACTAATCTTTGTGTTGTACACTGTTCACTGAATATTTGACTTGCTCTGAAGCGTAAATGTGGTCTTAGCCATTTTTGAATAGTTGCTACAAACTAGTAAATAGTTGCTATAAATGGGAGAAGTTTGTGGGTATAATCTAAAGTGTGTGGAGTAAATAAAATGATGTAACATGGAGGACTGTTCCTCTAACCTCTTCAGCTTTCTTTAGTTGCTACAATTAATAGTAGGTTTTCACAATTTCTGGGTCTTTGTTTTTATTATACAAGTTAGCATCTTCTAACTTTTTTTTTGTAGTTCCTACATGCACATGGAGAGCATCTTTTTCAGTAATAAGTACTCCAAACAGCAACATTCTGTGAGTACTACATAATCTTGGTGGTGATACCATCTGTTTATGCATAAACTTTTGTGAAGCATATTGCCCCGAATCAATGGAAAGCTCACACGTAATAACCTGTTGAAGCTTAAAGTTATAGAAGGCCAAGGTTTTTTGGTAGTTTGAAATTCAAAGTAAGCATATTTCTTCACTGCTAGAGATCTTTCCAGTGCTGCTTCTGGGCAGAATAATTTCTAGAATTCCAAAATCAGCAAAATTCTGTAAAAATATCTTGAAAATATCAACACATCTAACACCCTTTTTCATTTGTTCTCCTATTTTAAATGTTTCTACATGTGTTTGGATTTTTTTTTCCTGGTCTATGAATGCTGTATATAGTCTGACTCTCCAAATGTTATCTTTATATTCTAATTCAGAAGTATAGTGGCATGCACTTATTTTCTGTCTAGTCTTGCATTTTATAGTGGTCTTCACATAAGCTTAAAACTTACTGCAGATATGCATGTATATTTTTCCTATTTATATGGCATGTCTGAAACTTTGCCATTCATTTCAGCACATTCGGCTTTTTTTGTTAGCAGAATATCTATCCTGGTCCATTTAAGTACACAAAAGTAAAAACGTCAATAAAACAGAAATAGTCTGCCATTTCTAACTGATGTTTCTTTAGAATACAATAATGTAGTCGTGTTAATAAGTTGCAGGGGCATGACTGATTACACTGTGAAATGATCAGCAGTCTAGACAAGAATCAAAGTATATGTTTGAACAGGATAGCTAGGGATAGTGTGGGATTTTATTCCTGGAAAGGTTTAAAAATAACCTTAGGTTAAAGTTAGTTGAGAGATTGTTTAGCTATCCTTGTCTTTAGCAATTCTAGTTCAATCCATTGAGGATTGAATCATTGATGTAATTTTTCTGACTCTTCTTGGATCTACAGGTCAGTACATTTCTGTAGTTACGTAATGTTAGTTTGAGAAGTGTGTTTAAATCTGTGCATTACCAATGGGGTTTAGTTGGTGGATACAGAACAATCTGATAGAATTGACTTGAGGAATAGGTTGAAGTTAGATATGTCTAGAACTCTACAGAATGTATGTCTAGAAGCCTACCACATAAAAGTAATGCAGCGTTGTTGTTGAAGCTCCTGATTTTGTGCACAACTTACAGATGTACTTTGTACCTTTAAACTGTTTTCATCCCAGTGCGTGGTATGCAAGCCACAGCTGCAGTTAGTCATTCTGAATGTTCTCCCTTCTGTGTAAGGGAAACTTCAAGGATATTGTAAGCAATCTCTTCCCAGTAGAAAGAAGCTTGAAGCTGACAGTGCAGGGACTGAACGAACCATCCCACCAGCAAGTACTCTCAAAATTTGTAAGATGATATAGGAAAGGGGAATTAGTATGGTTGAAGAATATCCAGCGTATGAAACAGTGTGTGCTTGTCTTCACTTGCTGCATGCTTAAATATGGCTCCAAGTGTCTTGTCTTAGACCTTCATTTTTGTGTTTAATTAAAGGTTTAGACGGAGTGCGAGTTCTCAAACGTAATTATAGTGATGCTAAGACATGCAGAGCTTCCAGTATGGCAGATAGTTTTGAATTATGCTAAAACTCGTGATTTGGGAGGGAGGTACATGTTACACTTCTTTTTATCAAAGTCATCCAGTTATAATTTGAGCAAGGCTACTAGTCAGAGCTGGGGTAGTAAATCTTATAGTTGTCTGCTCTATCGTCAATTTTGAGGACTTTGTGAGCCAGTTCCAACTCCTGAAACAAGCTTATAGTGCAAGTGTTGATGTCCTCAATGTCAGGTATTTCTTCAAGAAAGACATCAAGAGTTAGCTGCTTGAAGTTTGTCAAGAAACTGCGTAATCATGCCTCTTAGCAAGGTAGTACTGTTGGAGAGTTGTGTATTCACTTCGGTTGTTTCTCTGATAGAACATTCATTCACTACCAAGTTTCTTACATGATTCTTGAAATTTCCTGAAATTTGAAGTCTTCCTGTTCTCTTACTATCGCTATTCTTTTCATCTTTCTGTCTTCCTCCTTAATGATGTTGACTAGTGCCTTAGTTTCTTGTATGCTTTTTCTTTGCAGAATTACTTGGCGATGTACTGAAAGATCGGCCGCAGGAAGCAGATGGAATTGACTCAGTAATCGTCGTAGATAATGTTCCCCAGGTTGGACCAGACCGACTGGAGAAACTGAAGAATGTCATCCACAAAATATTTTCCAAGTTTGGTAAAATTATCAATGAATTTTATCCAGAAGCAGATGGGAAGACAAAAGGGTAAGTCATGATAACTCCTACTGGAAATAGGATTGAAACACTGCTCTGACTTACCCTTGATTGTTAGTGTCAATACTTTATGGCCAGTTTTTATGGTGACCTCATAGTCATGCTCATCACTTTCTTCTACCTTAGTCTGTACAATCCTGACATCTAGTGTCGGTGACAAACAGAAGTTCCCGAGGGAGCTGAGAAGCTTAATAGCTCATTAAGCTACAGTGTGTATGTGGATTAATTATGGAAACAGTTTAGCTGGGTTTGGAAGACAAATTTCTGTGCAGTACTAAATGAGGTTTTTTTGTTAATTTTCTGCCATCGCTAATAAATAGGTTAAAGGTCCATTTTAGTTAAAAACTTAGTAGCCGTGGAGGTACTGTTTATTGCAAAATGGACTGTCAATATTTTGTCTCTGGTTGTCAGTGCTTATGCTTACATTAGTGACTCCAACTTCCTTAAGTTCAGTGAGCCCTTCTCAGGACCCTTTTCCCCTTTGCCAACTTCTGATCCCTGTTCCTGGTTAATTGCAGCATCTGAAATTGAGAAGAAAGCTAACCAGAAATGATCAAGTCCAAAGGGAGAGGGCAAGGGAAAGAAAGTTTTAGGGAGAGAAACCAGGCAAAAATCAATCTGATAAATATGAGGTTTTACTGAGTCTTGTTACTGTGGTTGGAGTAGCGTATGTTCCTGAGTTTGGGAGGAACCCATAGTTTAGAAAGCGTAAAAAAAGTGTATTTTCTGGAGTGGAGGGATTGTTGGTTCTGTAAGGTCAGCGTTAGAAGCATGAGAAAATTACTCTGTCTCTCTGTGTTCATGCCTCTCTTTGAGGCAGTGTGTGATAGTCTTCAGGAAACTTAATTTTAAGACTGCTGGGCTACAAGCTAGATTGTATTAGTGGCAAGAAGGAAGCTGAATGATATTCAGTGTAACTGAAAAATAAGAGTGGTGCTTTGAGATGCCTATGACAGCAAGATTTACAATTTCTAAACATGATCTGTCCTTCAGCTGGGAGGAGCTGCATACTTAACCTGCCTGTTACTGGCTCTCATTGTTGTTCTGTGTTGCGTTGAACTTGAATTCATCACTTATCCTTTCTGTAAACAGGCTAGACTATCAGCTTAATTCAGGTCGAGCCCATACAGCTAAAAAGTGTGTATGTGCCTGTGGCCAAAATGGAGATTAATTGCTTTTGACCCTAATTGGTTAGGGACAAGACAAGAAGTTATTTTGTAGATGCTCTGTACTGAGTTCTTAGTTCATCCCCATTGTTTGTTTCTCTCTTTATTTAATTTCTTTTTTATTATGAGCCTGTTATGTAGTCAACAATGACTTCCAACTTTAATCTTCCTTCATTGTAGGTACATCTTTCTGGAGTACATGTCTCCATCTCATGCAGTGGATGCTGTGAAGAATGCAGATGGATACAAACTGGATAAACAGCACACTTTCAGAGTCAACCTTTTCACAGACTTCGATAAGTGAGTGCAGCCATCGTGTGTATGTGTAGATTTGGGGATTCTAATCAAGAGTGCCTGCACGGAGTGTAACCAATCAAATTGCTCTTTCAGGTACATGACAATCAGTGATGAATGGGAAATCCCTGAGAAACAGCCATTTAAGGATTTGGTAAGGATTTTTTTTTAAAGTGGGAAGAATATTCAGCATAATATGAAATGATTACTTCATTGCTGGAGTGTTCATCTGAAAACAGAAATGGTGTGTTAATAGTGTTGTTATAAGTGGCAGTAGTGATTGCACGCTCCTGTTCCTTTGTTCTCACTGTCACAAAGTGGCAGGAAGAACTTAGTGGTTCTGCTTAGTGGTCCCACACGGGGTAAAACTTAAGAGTAAATAATGATTTTGCACAAGTCATTTAAAAACAGAATTTTGAAAGCATCTTCTTACATTTTTAAATGTTTCATTTCAGGCCAACTTCTATGTTTGTTACTACTAGCTTTTTACAAAGCCCTGTGGAGGAAGGGATAGTTTTTTTAAAAAAAAAAAAAAAAACAAAACACCAAAAACCTCCTTAAGTTATTTTAGGCAAGAACTGTTAAACATCATCAAACCACCTTGAAGGTCCACCTTTTTATGCTCTGTTCTCGTAGCCTCCAGTAACCAGTAATTTGAATTATTTAATTTCACTTTAAAAACTTGTTTGCAATGGTAAGACTCCAAAGTTGCACGCTCCGTGTAAGGCCGACTTCCACCTGCCAGATAGGTATTAATTTGGGGAACTTTTCATCTTAGCCTTTGACTCACCAATAATCTTTTTCCTTCTGTCTTTCTTAGGGGAATCTCCGATACTGGTTGGAAGATCCTGATTGTAGGGATCAGTACAGTGTGATCTTTGAGTCAGGAGACCGGACCTCCATTTTTTGGAATGATATCAAGGAACCTGTTCAAATTGAGGACAGAGCAGTGAGTGTCCTGGAAGTGCTGTACATTGCAGATACACTGTCAGTCTCATTCATTTTATGCCATTTCAGGTTTTTCTTTTTTTTTTTAAATATTTTTTCCCCATTGCTGAAATACTTTTTTCTTCCTTTTGAAGAGGAGTGGTGAAATTACATGCTTTAGAATTAGACTTAGCTGCTTAGGTAAAACAAATATGGTGTTAACTTGTTTGTGTGGGGTTTTTTGGTTTTTTTTGGTTTTTTTAACTGGTCCATGATGCCTATTAGTTTCCTTCATCTGTATATTATAGATGATTCAGAAAGACCTGAAAATGCAAAGTCAGAGTTTGAGGAGTACTATTCATTAGAGCTGAGTATGTGCTTAAGTATGCTGCTTCTGATCACTTTTTGCTTTTTTGCTGACCACAGAGGTGCTAAAGAGGAAAAGCTGGTTTGGTAATAGCATACAAAAGGGAGAGTTAGTGTGCCTGTCTGCTGCAGGCAATTGACTTGCTGAGAACTGTTGGTACCCAGAAGCATTTTCTTTAATAACCATTATGCATTACAGTAGAAAGAAGTTGGCTCTGGGATGATGAGTAATCTTGCTCATCACCATGGTCACTGGCCATGGTCTATATTGCTGAAACCTCTCTAACTTAACTGAAGGTCAAGAGCTGTATTGTTGTTAAGAAATTTGAAATACTTACCCTTACTTCTGAGAAGAGTATGTTCTTACCAGGGCTGAAAGACAACAAGGAAACCCAGGCCTGTTAGGTGGGTTTAATTGTTATCATACAAAGGTTGTCACTGTACCTGGAAAATGTTTTTGGTGATCAGTAAGTTGAAGAGGTCTCAGCTGACAGTTTTCAACCTGAAGAATAAGTACTGTGCATTATGTGCATGAAATTAAACTCCGCAACTAGTCCAAGTTATCACTAATTCTGAGATCTTCACTTAGTAAATGGATTTGCAAAATGTGATGCTACAAGCAACACATTAATTCTTTCCCCTTTAGGAATCCAGCATGAAATTAAGCCTTTGTGTATACTTTTTTTTAAATCCAGCGGTGGACAGAAACCTATGTACGTTGGTCCCCAAGGGGTACCTACTTGGCTACGTTCCACCAGAGAGGCATCGCGCTTTGGGGCGGAGAGAAGTTCAAGCAGATTCAAAGGTTTAGTCACCAGGGAGTGCAGCTTATTGACTTCTCGCCCTGTGAAAGGTATGGAGTATGACATTGGTTTGGGCCAAGGGATCAAAAGCATGAAGCGCACTCATTCTGGTTGCTATGCTTTCAAATCTCATGTCGTTGGGGTCTTCTGTTCTTCTTTGCCTTTGGAAGTACTGCTTTTCATGCATAAATCCTTCTTAGAATGAGTGAAACTCTGCATGACTTCTGTTTGACTTCAGGAAAGGTACTTAGCATAATCTGGAATAATTGGTCTACAAAACTGAGCTGACAAGTTTCCTCAAAAACCTTATTATCCCAAGGGAGAAGATCGTGTTTTCTCCTCGGTAGTTGGATGGGATGTCTGTAGTGTTAGTTTTCTACTTCTCTGAAAAGTTTCAGTTGGGTAGCGCCCTCCAAATCTCTAGTACTGAAATGAATTCCTTAAGCTTTCTTTAACGTTAGAGCTCTTTAGAGAAGGCTAAAATAATTTCAGGACTGAGATGCATCTTGTTTTGCTAGTTTTCAAGTAACATATTTGGAAGCAATTAGGTTTTATATTTTATTATATTAAAGAGAGATTATTTATCTTTAAATGGAGAAGTCTAGCATACCTATAGTTCAGGTTGGCTAAGGTCAATGGATTTATATTCGGTTTGAAACCAATGATGTTCTCGTGGCAAAACTATATAGTAGGTAACTGTGTTTGAGTTCCCCTTTCTTGATCAGTATGGGAAGACTTGCATATAAATCTAGAGTCTTTTCAGCCAGAGGGATGCCAGGGAAATACTGTATCTTGGAAGCTTTCTCCCCCTTTATCATACTGTTCTTATTTCTTCCCTCCTCTCCAAAAAATCCCATTAGAGAAACTGCTGTTTGAAAGTGTGTTGTATTTAAATATTATTTGGATGAAAGCCTGCTTGTACTGACATATTAGATGAAGTTTCGATAGCAAAATTGATTATTTATTTTGTAGGTATTTAGTGACCTTCAGCCCTTTGATGGACGCGCAGGATGACCCTCAGGCTATTATCATCTGGGATATTCTGACTGGGCAAAAGAAGCGAGGATTCCATTGTGAAAACTCAGCTCACTGGCCTATTTTTAAGTAGGTTGAGAAACAGAATTAGAGAGAAGTAGTCCCAGAATTCGTTTAATAAAAAGACAGTTCCTATCTAATACTATTTTTTTCTTTTTATTTGCTTAGATGGAGTCATGATGGTAAATTCTTTGCTCGAATGACTTCAGATACCCTCAGCATCTATGAAACACCTGTAAGTTCTTGCTTTTTTTGCATAACGTTTGTTGCATTACAATGTCAGTCTTTCCCATGGTATCTATTTTAAAGGATATATTTTAATAATACACTCTAGAGCTGGGCTTAAAAGGGGAGAAATCCATTTGTTCTTGTCTTGTTCTTTCCTGGGTGAAAAACTTTAGCTGAGTCTGACAGTAAATTTCACACCACACTTCTAGAAGGCCTAGACAGCTCAATACACTACTTGTAAGAGTCAATAGGATCAAGGTTATGTGATGCCTCCCAGCTCTCAGTAGCAGGTGAGTGCCGAAGTATCCAAAACGCACTATAAATTGCAGCCTAATCTAGTCTGTTTTGCTTTTTCATTATAATTCAGGCTGCTTTACTCATTAATTCTGTACAGCAGTTTTTATTTTATTTGTAATTGTGGTATACATATGTTCATAATAAATAGGGGTACAGGACCTCTGAAAACTGTACACAATTTCTTATGTGCCCTAATAATAAGAGTAGAAGGCGCATGTGTAAATATAAGAATGTTTCTAACTTGAAAATTCACACCTTTCTCTTCCTTTAGTCTATGGGTTTGTTGGACAAAAAAAGTTTGAAAATCACTGGGATAAGGTGAGTATTCCTTTGTAACAATAACTGTTCTCTTCAGTTGGAATCTTTAGACTGTTGACTAGAGCAAATGGCCTCATATGCTGAAGTGGTCAAATTAGACAAACTGGCAAAAAGGAATGGAAAATTCTGCATTTATTGATGTCCACAGTTGACAGCTTGTATGCTTTGAAATCTTCTTTGTGGTACTGCTTAATCCAGAGTCTAGCTTGGGAGTCCTGTTCCTTGTCTACAAAACCAAACTGGAATGCAGTTTGTTAGGGATTTGTATGCGAACTTAAAACGGTGTGCTGTATACTGCCTGTTGGCAAGGAACGGGTTTGGTTTTATGTGTGTCTGCACAATAGACACTGACTCCTGTGAGTTTTTGAGGTACCTCTCTGTAAAGCAACAGGAAAAGTAAGTACCCAGGTGCAAGAAGGTTGTCTCCAGTGTAACTTAATAGGGATTTTTGCTCATTGGTTTAATCAGCCTGTTTCTCAGATCTTTGGCAGTTATACTGGGTGTAACCCCTACTCTGTAGTGAAATGTACTGTTTTGATAACATTGATCATACAGCAAGTTTAAATAGCAGTTTAAAAAACCTGTTTTGGTATGATATGTGTAAGGTTATTAAATTGTCCTCAGTTGCTTGTCTATATGTGTCTTTATTATTGAGAGTTGATACTTGTCTGCAACTTTCAGATAAAATGATGAAAATGGTTTCTGCTTGTAGTATCTCTAACTAAAAATTAAAATGGCATATTTTAAACTTTCTTCCCGTAGAGACTTCTCATGGTCTCCAGGTGGTAACATAATTGCTTTCTGGGTGCCTGAGGACAAAGACATCCCAGCAAGAGTGACTTTGATGCAGCTGCCTTCTAGACAAGAAATTCGTGTGCGGAATTTGTTCAATGTCGTAGATTGTAAACTACACTGGCAGAAGAACGGGGATTACCTGTGTGTGAAGGTAGACAGGACTCCCAAAGGCACACAGGTATGTGGATTCTGATTATAGTAATAGAATTTGGTTCTCTCTCATGCTGACACTTCATTTTCTTACAGTACTGTCTTTTAATATAGACAGTGTAAATTATATGATGTCAAAGTTATGTTTCATTTTTCCATTTGCATTTGAGGCATGTGGCGAGCAAAATGTATGTAATGTTCACATCCAAGATTTGCTTTGACTTTAGTGGCATCTTGGACTTGGGTGAGAGCTATATGCCTCACCTCTCTTCCTACTCACTGTTAAGCAGTTGTTGAACAACCCATAGGTCATGCTGCACAATGTGCCATGTGTTACCTGTCTTAATTAAATTTCATAACAGTCTGAAAAGAAACAAATGCTTTTGTACAATTCTTCAGTTATTCTTTATCAGAACAGAAAAATTTAGAATGTGTTCAGTAATGAGGTATACTGTATCTATCTACTCTCATTAAAGAAACAAATCTTGACTCTTGTCTCTCATCCTGCATCCTGACAGGCTAATTGTGTAGTTGTCCTTTTGTGCCTAGCAATAAAATTATTTGCTCTACTGCTTCTGTGCTGGATAATGAGCTGATCTTGGCCTTTACAGGGAGTAGTGACCAACTTTGAAATATTCCGAATGAGAGAGAAACAGGTGCCAGTGGATGTGGTGGAAATGAAAGGTAATGCCAAGTATTTCCTTACTTTTGATCTTTAACTTTTTTGAGTAGACACTTGCGTGTTTCTTAGAGATTCCTGTCAACATGTGACGTAATTGGGAAGTTAACTCTTTTGATAGGAGCTACAGTATTCATGTAAAAATGAGAAATCGAAACTTTTGTTGCTATTTATGCTTGTGACTGACTTGAAAAATGACAGAACTGAAAATCTGTTATTAATAAAGATGGTAGGGCTGATAATATGAGTGTATTTTGTAGAAGATGGGAGACTTTGATGCTATTGTTTGACTGAAACACTTCCCATAACTCCCTGCATTTGCCTTACCAACCTGTGTTTTAAAAGATAGTCGGTATGGCAAAGTCTGTTAACTGATGGGTTCCCTCTCTTCAGCGTCTTGGTTTTCTTTGGTAACTGCTTGAAATCAAAGCTTTGTATTGTCTGTTGACAGAGTTTTGACCCCTTGTTTTTGTTACAGAAAGCATCATAGCCTTTGCTTGGGAACCAAATGGAAGCAAGTTTGCTGTGTTGCATGGAGAAACTCCACGAATTTCAGTTTCCTTTTACCATGTTAAAAACAACGGGAAAATAGAACTCATAAGTAAGCGACTGAAAAACAAATGAAAAGTGCAGATATTAAGCATTTTGCATGGCAATAGGTGCAGTAAACTCAAAATTGTGGCTGTTTATGGTGGATAGTATGGCAACAGGTGCTATGCCTGACATTGTATTCTAGAAATCTAACTTTCTGGTAACAGCTAAACTGTTTTCCCTTTGAATCAGTCCAGAGTCTGGGAATAAAAGGCCTACAAGCCAGAATAATTTTGTGGCCTTAGGGTTCACGTGAGGTGATAGCACAGACTTGGCTCACTTTATCTAAAATTTATTCCCAACTTGGGTGTTGGGGTCTTCTGATCTCCTCTTTCTTCTGCTAGCTTTGGATGTTCTGGTGCTACTGGGTTTTGTCTTTAGAAGTGTAGAGCTAAGGGCTGTTATTAGGACTTGCTTGCAGAGTTCAGAAATGTCTTTTGAGGTATGGATGGAGTTGACTGTAAGCTAATTGATGGCATTGGATTGAGATCTCTTTCTGAATTTGTCTTGTTTCTTTCCAGAAACGTTTGACAAACAGCAGGCAAACACGATATTCTGGAGTCCTCAAGGGCAATTTGTAGTGTTGGCTGGCCTCAGAAGGTGAGTATTGCACAGGTTACTGAACGCCACATTCATTTTACGGAGGAAAAAGACTAGACTATCTCATCAAGAAGTGTTTGGAATCTCCATGAATGTTGCATTACTGTGTAATCCTGATACAGCTTTGCAAAAGCAAAGGAGAAGAAAAGATGCAATTCATGATGCAGCTTAGTCCTTTGTAACTTTTACTTGATATTTTGCCCCATCAAATGAAGAATGTGTTTTTCAACAGAAAAGTGGATATTTAGAAACACTCTTCAGCTGTTTAAGTTAAATACTGACTCTCAGCTAAACCAGTTTGCACCGTGCATGTGGCTCTTATAATGCATTTGTTGTTGTCATAGCCTTGTGCCTCCTCATGGGCCATACCTCCTAATGACAAAGCTGTTTTGTAAAAGAGTTACCAAGAAAGTTTCACATTAGAGTGAGTGAAAATGATTCTTATTAACCAGTTGAGTAGTACTTGCCTTTACCTGCTTTCAGACAAGCACTGCTGTTCATCTTAAAAATCTGGGTTTTTTTCTTTAATCTTGTCTTCACTACTTAAATATGTCTAAGCATATGATTGTTAAACTTTGATTGTAACTTGCCTATAGTATGTTTTCACTGTGACTTTAAGAACAGAAAGAAAATGGGTTAAGGGTCATTGAACATAGAAACAAAAGTGTCATTCTTACTTGGATTTTTGTTTTTATTCATCACATTGCTTTCTAGCCACAGAAACTGGTATGAGCCTGTCTCTTGGTTGCTGTGAAAATTTATCTTTGTAGCGAGGAGTTGTAAAGATGCAGCTTGTGAAATGTTTTTTTAAAAAAACAGGCTATACTAGTGTGTAAAACAATCTGTCTTGTTTTGTCTTTGCAGCATGAATGGTGCCTTAGCATTTGTTGATACATCTGACTGCACCATGATGAATATTGCGGAACACTATACAGCTTCAGATGTTGAATGGGATCCTACAGGCAGATATATTGTGACTTCTGTGTCTTGGTGGAGCCACAAGGTACTAATGCTTGCTTTCTTTTTTTTTTTTGCTTTATTTTTTTTTCTCTTCCAGAGGTATTGGAAAGGGCTATTGGTTAGGAGGAGAAAATGGACACCCGTCACTGGTCATATGACTTAAAATCTGCACCATAGTTTTATAAGTTAATTTCTGAACATCAGTATTTGTTTGGGCCATTAGCTTCACCGGTTGTCCAAAATAAGTTCTGGAAGGGCAGTTCATGAGTCTAAACTGAGTGTCCTTTTTCTGAATTTCCGTTGTCTTTAGCAGTTTGAAACTTGATTTCCTTGTGGTCCACACAGAACAGCAGGATTTATTGCACCTGTCATTACTTTTGCACTGTAATCCTCTCCTGTACAAGTATAGAATCCGAGACTTAAGAATATGATAGAAGGGCTGGCTTAGTTTCAAACTGTTGTGATCCTCCAGAAGGTAACTTCTTGCAAAGCTTCAGTAGAACGAATATTTTGGTGAGGAATTTGACTTGTGCAAGGAAGGCACTAACAAAAAGAGCACCCTGGTTCTGTTGACTAATGGTGCTGATTTTATAAAAAAGACCCTTACGACATGGAGTGAGAACTACAGTGTTAAGTTATAGCTTATCTTGACTGAGACGGTGCACTACTCTTCCAGGTGGACAATGCGTATTGGTTATGGACCTTCCAAGGCCGTCTACTTCAGAAAAACAATAAAGACAGGTTCTGTCAGCTTCTCTGGAGACCACGACCAACTACCTTGCTCAGTGAGGATCAGATAAAGGTAGTGTATTCCACTGACTCTTTCTGCTGACATTGATTTGGTGTGTAAGCATACTTGGTTTACTCCCTCTTCTTGAGGATGAGGCTTGAACTGTTAGAGTTACACAACTGCCTTTTGCCCTGAATTTATGAAAAAACATATTGCTGTAGGGGACGTCACTTCTGGGAATGACTGTAAATATTAACTGTTCTTTAAGCTCAGAATAGAAATGGTTACCAGTTGTTCTTACAGTTAGGGTACAGTGAAAGGGTATAAAGAATAACAAAAGTGAATTTGGCTGTCCAGACTTCACTAATTGCATGTGTACAGAAGCATTTACATGATCTGTAAGCCAGGAAGAACAAACAAAATTATAGCGAAGGGAAATTGCCTAGAAGAGAGATTTTTTTAAAAAAATGCATAGCCTGCTTAGGCCTACCAAAGGAGTTCTTACAGAATGTGATGGTTGTGATTGGTAGTCTGATATCCTAGCTGAAATAAAATTCCCTGTTTTACAGCAAATTAAGAAGGACCTGAAGAAATACTCCAAGATATTTGAGCAGAAGGATCGCCTGAGCCAGTCCAAAGCTTCAAAGGCAAGACACTTTTGGAATATAATAATGTAGATGAAACTCTTGTAACCTGTCCTTAGTTATTTTTTAATGGTGATATGTAAGTTAAATTTCTTTTATAACAAACATCTGTGTTCATTTGAATCCAGATGGTTAGAGTTAGTTCCAATAGATAGTTCAGACAGATGCTACTAAACTGTCAGGTTAAACAGTAATGAATCTGGAGAGGCACTGGTGTTACCTCATTAAGCAAAGGTGGTAAAATTTTGGGGTTCTTAGTGAGTTGCTGCATTAGCCAGTCTTTAAATTAAGAAAAGCTCTTCAAATTAAACAAAACCTCACCAAAACAGCTTTTTGATTACGTAAGAGAAAAATCCTTTTTCCTGTGTTTAAGTTAATAGAAAGTATGTTTATGAGAAAAAAAATTTGACTTGCTAACAAATGCATTGCATGTGGATTTGATTTATTGGGGAGGCTTAACGACCTCTTCCTGCCTCCGTAGGAGCTAGTGGAAAGGAGACGTACAATGATGGAAGAGTTCAGAAAGTACCGCAAGATGGCACAAGAGTTGTACATGGAGCAGAGGAACGAGCGTTTAGAACTTCGAGGAGGTAAGCCACACATAGTACTTGTAAAGACTTGCTGCTAGATAACTGCTGTTTCTTACCAAATAACTACCATGTTCTGGGGATTCATCCACTTCTTCTCTCCCTCCGTTTCCTGCCAAAGCTAGTCCCTTGTTCTCTGAAGGTTATTTATACTTTTTATCCTGAATCACAACAGGATTTTTTTTTGTTTGTTTGTTTTTAAATTATGGGAGAAAGCTAATATTGCTGGCTGCCAGAGTCTGGTATCTGTGTTTTACCTTACCTCTTTACACTTCAAGGCAAGCATTGGCTTGGCCTTGGGATAAGACCATGAAGAGATTTGGGTGTTGCATTTAACCAGAAAACCCGCAAAAGCCCTGGGGTGGGAGACAGTAATGCCTTGGTTGCCATTTAATGAATTTAGCATGTACTTGTTATGATTTAAAGCACCAAATACCTCTTATTTCACTGCTGGTTTAAGGGCTGTTTCTGCCATAGCATCAAATCTTTCCATTGCTGCCTTGTTTGATTCATTCCGTGTTAATGTTTTCTCCATTCCAGGGGTAGACACAGATGAGCTGGACAGCAATGTTGATGACTGGGAGGAGGAGACTGTTGAATTTTTTATCAATGAAGAAATTATTACCCTTGCAGAACCAGAGTAATTAATAAAACCGTGGTAAGATAGCATACCTTTCAGTAGAGAGAAACTTTTTCTGTCAGCTATTGCTATAGATTCAATAATTTGCTTGAGAAAGTTAGGTGTGTTTGTTGCATGAGTGAATGTGGTGTTCTCTGAGTTGGTTTATGTTTTCTCCGTGGCTAGAGGGGAAAAACACTTTTTTTAAAAGTAATCACAGACTGTCAGATTCATGAGTTACACAGTATTCTGCTCAGTACATGTCCTATCTTGCCAGAGTGATCAAACCCACAACAGAGTCAGGGTCAACTTCTAAACACAGTTTATTGCAGACTTTGTAAGTTCTGTCAGCAGGAGGAATTGTAGTTAGTATGAGATATACAATTCTTCCAAAAGGCAAAATTTCTGTTAGTTCAAGACTGGACAGAGTTTAAATACTATACTAAAGATTATACAGCAAGTTGATTGTGGGCTGATAAAACTTTGAGTAGATGTTTAAATATCCACATGAACATTTTCTAGAAATGTTGGGTAGAATTCAGGTAGTAGCAGATTCTTGTGTACTGACTGTCACTGCTTGTAGCTGAAATCTTTTATTTAATCCACTGCTTTTCCCAGTTCCTTTTTTGTGAATTCATATTATATATTTGTATGTTGAAAATAGAGGCTACTTTCAGCCCCTGCTGTAGGAAATGTTCTTTAGGGAGCTTGACATTGTTGTATTGAGGAGGGAAAAGATATTTCGATAGTGAAGGCACTCATGTAGGACTTAAAACCTGGAATGGGTTCCTGCTCTGTCATGTTTAGGACTTCACTTAAGGAAGAGTAAGGGGAGACTGGAAGTATGCCTTTTGCAGCTGTAAGTCACCCTGCAGCTCTTCAGCCTCCAGATATCTAAGGAGTTCAAGTTCCATGGGTCCTGAGGGAACTGGCGGATGAAGCTGCTAAACCACTGTCCATCATGTTTGAGAAGTTGTGGCAGTCCAGTGAAGTTCCCATTGACTGGAAAAGGGGAAGCATAACCCCCATTTTTAAAAAGGGGAAAAAGGAAGACCCAGGGAACTACAGGCCAGTCAGTCTCACCTCTGTGCCTGGCAAGATCATGAAGCAGATCCTCCTGGAAACTATGCTAAGGCACATGGGAAATAAGGAGGTGATTGATGACAGCCAACATGGCTTCACTAAGGGCAAATAGTGCCTGACAAATTTGGTGGCCTTCTACGACGGGGTTACAGCATTGGATAAGGTAAGAGCAACTGACATCATCTGCCTAGACGTGTCCCGCACGACATCCTTGTCTCTAAATTGGAGAGGCATGGATTTGATGGATGGACCACTTTGGCTGGTTGCACTCAAAGAGTTGTGGTCAATGGCTCGATGTCCAAGTAGAGACCAGTGACGAGTGGTGTTCCTCCTGGGTCGGTATTGGGACAGGCGCTGTTTAACATCATTGTCGGCGACATGGACAGTGGGATTGAGTGCACCCTTAGCAAGTTTGCAGATGACACCAAGCTGAGTGGTGCAGTCAACACGCTGGAGGGAAGGGATGCCATACAGAGTGACCTTGACAGGCTCAAGAGGTGGGCCCTTGCGAACCTCATGAAGTTCAACAAGGCCAAGTGCAAGGTCCTGCACATGGGTTGGGGCAATCCCAAGCACAAATACAGGCTGGGCAGAGCATGGATTGAGAGCAGCCCTGAGGAGAACGACTTGAGGGTGTTGGTTGATGAGAAGTTCAACATGACATGGGAATGTGCGCTTGCAGCCCAGAAAGCCAACCGTATCCTGGGCTGCATCAAAAGAAGTGGGTCAAGGGAGGAGATTCTGCCCCTCTACTCTGCTCTGGTGAGACCCCACCTGGAGTACTGCGTCCAGCTCTGGAGCCCTCA
>NW_008796063.1:7043814-7069452 GCF_000699145.1 Aptenodytes forsteri
AGGCACTGGAACAGGTTGCCTAGAGAGGTTGTGGATATCCCCTCCCTGGAAGTGTTCAAGGCCGGGTTGGATGGGGCTTTGAGCAACCTGGTCTAGTGGAAGGTGTCCCTGCCCATGGCAGGGGGGGTGGGCTAGATGATCTTTAAGGTCCCTCCAATGCAAACCATTCTATGAATCTATGAAAATGTGAGCAGTATACCTCTTGGACCTGTAGAAAAATTAATAGCCTTGATACCTTTGAATATATTTGGATCTAGCTTATCTGTGTCCCGTACATGGGAGATCCTTTTATGGAAGGAAGAGGGGGAGAAGCTGCTTAGTGTATGGATTTAAACAAACATCAGTTTAAGAACAGGTGAAACACATGCTTATGTAGCCTTTCACCAGCTAGCATCTGTGGTGAGGTTGAGCTGTTTGTATAAAAGCAGAGTAACTAACTCACCTCTTTTTTCCTTTTCTGCAGCACCACCATATCTTGTGCTGAAAAGAAGTTTGCTCATTTTCAGAAAGCCTACATCAACTTCGGAATTTTTAATCCATATTCTTGCACTCTGGAAGGGTGGATGCACCAGATTTTCTCCATTCTGACACATTGTAGTGCCTTTAAGTCTTGCTGCCTGCTGCAGTGAGATACTGGAAAGGCGCTGCTTTTAAATTTTTATTCTTTTTTTAGGGTTTGTTTTTTTGTTTGTTTTTTTTTTTTTCTTTTTAAATCCACTACTACCAGTATTTACTTCCTGACTCCCGTGCAGTACTTAGCAACTGGCAGTTTTTGACTATTGCCAGTGAGGTGAGATTCATCAGCCTCTGTCTTACACACACGCACGATGTTTCTGTTTCAGGACTCTTTCTATGTCCCGAGTGCATGGACAGGTGTTCATTTTGTTTGGGGAAAAGTCAACAGAACCATTTTTCATATGATGTGTTTTAGTGTGCTGAAGCAGCACTACAGTGGGCTATATCCTCCTCCTTTCAGATTGTGAAAGGATGTCTCCCTCAAAGAGCTGAATATGGAAATAAAAGCAGACCTATACTAAAACCAGGCTGGCTACGCGTTGTTTGTAGGGAATCTTTTCCTGAATTATGAAAGTCAAACATATCCACAGTAGTAGGAGTGTGTTTGCTATATTGACTATATGGTTCCTTTGGATTTTTTTTAATCTCAGTTCCTCATGGCTCTTTTGGTTTTGCGTTGTGGTTTGTTTGTTTTTTACAGTGATGGCATGGCTCATTAATCTGACAAGTTGACCTGTTCACTATAGTGGAGTGACTAGAAACTGAGTGGATTTCTTAAACCATTTGCAAACTGATACGAGCCTCAGGAATTACTGAATTAAGTCTTATTAGTGAACATTGCAAACTTTCAGAGAAGTGCTCTGTGTCCATGTTACAGTACCTAGTTTCGTTTCTAAAGCCCTCTGTGCTCGGAGGGGAAAAGTGTGCTTAAAGCCAGTGGAGCAACTTCTCTGTATTTGTATTTATGAGTAGAAATTCTTTTCTGGATATTGTCAGAGCAGGGAGGGAGATTGGCCTGCTGCTTGCCCTTGGAGGGGCAGAGGAGAATGAGGATGGTCCCATCTCCTCTCCTGGACTGGCTAGCGAAATTGCTAATGTGAGCCCTCTTGACTGGCTCTTTTTAAACCCGGAGCTCACTTGCATAGCACTGTCTGACAGATCTGAAGTGGAAAGCAGAAAGTACCCTTTGGGCAAAGGGCAGCCCCACTCGGCTGGACGCAGCCAAGGGACAGTAACACATTTAGCACTCACTTTTTTTTGTCCTTAGGTGAACTTGCTGTGATAGCAAATGCACGAATCCTTCAATTAACTCCCATGTTCTTTTCACCAGGAAGACTCTTCAAAATCATTGTTCCATAATGATGGTATTGACTTGGTTTCAATAGTTCACTCTTAAAGCAGCAGGGTTTTTTTTTCCAGAGGTCTATATTAGTTTCCAGTTTTCTGCATTTGTTCATTCATAATCCATATATACAGATATATAGATGATTAAAGTTTTGTCCACAATATTTACCAAGCTCATCTCTCAACTGGACTGGAAAAAAATATTTAATTTATAGCGAACCAGTCTAGAAGAACTTCTAGCACATCAAAGTTCTCCAGTAATGGCTTGAACTTCTATAGCAGGAATCATTTTGATTACCCTTTAGTTGTGAAGAGGTGACTCCTCAGCCATTTTCTAAGTTACAAATTGAGTTGAAAGGTTTTTTTCCCCTGTGTATGTGTAATGAAGTTTTAATAGGCTACTGTGTTTTATTCCTGGCCATTTTCAAAGTAAAGAAATGTAATGCCAATGTTAAATGTATTAAGTTCTCTTCTAAGATGCTTCTCTGAACTGTGGATCATCGGGGGGGGGGGATGGGACCCCACCCAAAACTTGATGCTCCTGTAGGAGCTTTGGAAGCTGACAAGATGTTGTTCTGACCAGCAGTTAAGGCCTGTTCTCTTCTGTTAGCTGGCATTTCTGACACTGCTCCCTTCAATTACTGTGTCTTTTCTGTAATGTTTCTTACTTCAAATGCTTTTTATGTGCTGCTGGAATTGCTTTATGGCTATGTATTTGGTAAACTAGTCTGTTTGGCATATCTTGGAATAACACAAGGAGCTGTAGTAGGGAGGAAGGATCTTGTTGGATTGAATCCATGTTGGTTTGTAGCTTCAAGTACCCTATGCTACTGGTTTTCAGCCTGTGGCCCTTGTAGGGGCTTCTGAAGGATGGTCAAAACAGAAGCAGGTTTGTAGGTACTGTACAGAAATATGTATGGGTGGGGAAAAAGGCTTCCAACAGCAGTTGTACCTCCACTGAATGCCTTCAAGGGTCCAGAATTTGGGCAGGGAGGGAAGCAAACCTTAAGCATTAAGTAGGATAATATCTCTCATTGTGTTTGAAGTATTGTCTTAACTATTTTTAATTATTGTTCTTAAATAGCAAGATTAACTGGAACAATTCATATAATCCTGGGCTAATCTTCACTTTCACAGTCTTTATTTTGAATTTGTAATAAATAAACATTCTCATGACCTTTTAACCATCTACAGTCCTTAATGCAAACTTCATAGAGCAAGTTTTATTCACTTGCTATGCTGTTTTAACTCCTTAAATTCTAATATTTTTTAATAAAGCCTTACTGTAACTTTTATGAGCTTTGACTCGTTTACTGTCAATAAATAATGAAGACAAAAGGTGGTCTTGTGGTTTTTTTTAATAGGTTATTGTAATGAATGTACTGACACTAAAAATGCTGAAGGATTGCCTTCCTGAACGTAGGAGTCACGAAATGCCACTGTGCATGAAGTGACAATACAATGGAAGTTTGCACTTAACTCGGGGAGGTTGTAAACTGTTCCCTGACTGTCTCGATGGCTGTTGTCATTTCTTGTGCGAGACTGGAGGGGCCAGGGTGCTCAGCTTTTGGTGAAGCTGTGGTCCCCTGTACCTGGTTGTGCTGCATGTTTGATCTTAGGGGAAGGAGAAATCTGGCATCCTAGAGGGCAGAAAATGAAGGCTGTGGCCTGCTTGCCAAGAGCGTGTGCAGATGGATTTGCATGTAAAGAACTAGTCTGGGCTTGCAGGTGGGTCACTCTGCTTATCCCGACCCCTTTCACCATGTCCCATGCAAGGTGCAGTGGTGGCACACTGCTTCCTGCAGCCTGGGCTAGCAGGGAGCTGCTGCAGCCCCTTCCTGCCCTGGGGCTCAGCGTTTCACTGTTGCCTCTCCTGCTGTCCCTGCAGTCATCTCCCACCTGGGGGAGCGCAGGTGTTGCCTCTTTTCCTTCCCTGGGGTGATTGCTGCTGCTGCCTCTGAACTGTTCAGTCTCCTGCCTGTGCAGTCTCCTGAAGGACTCCCAACTCGATGTGCACCTCCGTGGGCAAATCACTCGGCCCTCAGCTGGCGTCATCTTGCAGCTTGGCCATGAAGGAGCAGCAGCTTACAGTGAGTCCACTTGCTTAGGGGAGGACATGGGATGGGGAGGAGCAGCTGGGTTGTACCCAGCCCCGACATCCTTCCTATCATGTTTGCCAGCTGTCTTCTGGTGTTCCTGACCTCTCTGGCCCAGCCAGAGGAAAAAACCCAGACTTGCTCTCTTTGTGCAAAGGTCTGTGTGATTTAAAGCCAAAGTTGGGTATAAGTATCCTGCAGAGGACAAAAATGTATAGTAGGGGAGGTGAGGCTGGGTAACCTGGCAGGTGGTAGTTAGTCCTTGAACAGTGATTTTCAGTGTGCCTGTCTCTTTGGGATCTGTTAGAGTGACAGATTCATAATAAGCAGCTAAAAGCAGCTGGGATTATAGTCCTGTCTGAGTCAGCACCATTGCTCCAGGACCTCAGCATCTCTGTGTTGAACAGAGTAAGAGTGCTTTGAAAATGTAATCCTCTCCCAAGTTTCAACCTTCAACCCTGTGGCTCTCTGTTAACTGAAGCATTGCTCTCACGTTGTGCTGAAACACGACTGAGGCAGACACAGAAACCTCTGCTCAAAGTGGAATCACTTAAAATAAAGTCAATAATATCTAGAATACCTTGCATTCCTCTCTAATGCAAGAAAAAGCCTTAGTACTTGGTGTGACCCGTCTCCACATGCTGCTTATTTGGGTTTGTTTTCTTACCCTCTGTGGCTAGGGCTACCAAACACAGTGATTAACTGGACTATTCTGGAGGTTTAAGGCTGTCCAAGAGAGACTTGCGCTATCCCCTGCTCCTCCTTGCAGGACTTTGGATCATGGTGTGCAAGATAATATTTTCAAATGCTTCTAAGATGAGTTCAGCCCATGGGAATGAGATGCTCATTAACGGTGTCACTCAGACGTATATACGGAGATGATGAAGCTAAGTTAATTGTTGCATTCTTGTGAATATTAAAAGCTCTCCAAAGCCAAGGAGCTCACCTTATACTCGGAGATATTCACAGTGAAGAAATGTTCCCTTGCTGTTGCTGGAACTACTCAAAAATGTCTACTAGAGTGCTCGAGACTGGGAGCTATTCATGAAACACTTGTTAAATTGACAGGTAGTTTGGCTTGTTATTGTGGAAATAAATCTGGTTCCTATAGAAACTAGTTACTTGTGACTGGTGGGGCCGTAGAACAAGTCTGTTTCAATAATTGCACACCCTCCTGATGAGGCATCATTTATGTGCATTATGCAGTGTTTTACCAGCATCAGCTCTCCTGTCAGGAGCTGCTAAGGGGATGCTGCTGTAATTTTTGAAAGGGAAAATAGCTATGGAAAGGTGAAAATAGAATTTTTCAAATGTCTCTTATTAGCTGAGACCCCAAGGACAGCTTTTAGGTGGGATTTTGAATAGACCCTCCACGAGGCACACAGGTTTGGGATTGTGCAACTCACAGCACAGCTGCAAAGTGAGTCAGGGCCAGAGCAGGACCCCAGCTTCAGGGGGCCCGATTAACCCCCCAGCCAATCCATGACACCACATTTTCTCTATTGCTTCACCTATAGGTTAAACAGGCTGAAATATATGTGCTCTTGTATACTATTAATACTGACAAATACAGCCAGTGTGTTTTAAATCTTCGAGTCAAATTATCATCTGTGTTTCAAAATGGAGTGCCGTGTTTCTGACTGATTGAGTTGTGGCGCAAGGCACTGGCAGTTACTTGCTACTTTATAATTGCTCCAGTCCTGCGATGAATTCCAGCTTTTGAGGAACCCCGCGGGACCTGCACAGATCAGGGCCAACTTGCTCCGATCTGGTTGTACAGGCTCATAATGATTGCTACCTGGGATTAAACGAAATGGGTACTTAGTGAAATGCAATTCCCTTTCTTTGTCACGGATAACTTTAATCAGTGTTTTGGGAACACCGGGGGAATCTGTAAGCCTGCTCAGCTCTATGGCTGTCGGTACCACGGTCCCAGATCTCCAAAGGTTCCCGCTGGCAGCAGCAATGACACGGCTGACTTCATTCTGCCGCCTTCTCTGTCAATCAGTTGGAGTCTTGCTGTGTTAGAAACAGGGGAAGAGGGAGGAAGAATTTGTCAAAATAAAAGTGCAAATCATGGGAGAATTAACTGGTTTAAACTTTAGAAACTTCCTTAAACTCTCCAGGCCCTAAGCTTGAGGTTTTAAGATTGATCAGCAGAAGAGATGCAGCGAGAAGCTGTAGGTAGTGCTGGTGCTTGCACAGAGCTGAGCCCTGTTGCAGGCAAGTCTGGGTGGCCTCAGCACACGTAAGCCACGTGTGTCTGCTGTGTGTGCAGGTGGCCCTTCGCATCCGTCCCATCAACGAAGCAGAAGTGGAGGAGGGAGCTGCCCTCGTTGCCCGCAGGGTGGGTGAGCAGGTGAGCTGGGGGGGCATTGCGCGTGGGCTGCAGGAGAGCCCCCATGATGGGGAGCGGGGAGTCTGCTGGGTACCACGCGGACCGCCACGAGACTCCGGCTCTTCTGGTTCACATGCACACACTTGCTTTCAAATCCCTTGCTGTGACACAGCAGGGACACAGCTTCCCGTGCAAATGGCACTTCTTTTCTCCAGTTCTGCATCTTTCACCTCTTGCTCCTCTCTTTAAGAGGCAGGGATTGCAAAAGGTTCCCACTCACCTTTTCTACATTGCTACATCTATTTACATATTTTTATTGTGTCCTTGTTATTTACCTTCTTTTCATATGTAAATCCCATTATTTTCTATCGTGCTTCAGCTGGTCTTTCTCTGAACCCTTTCTGAATGCACGCTGATTCTGTAATATATCTTGTCTCTTGTCTCCACGCAATAGTCAAACGATAGCAGCCCTCAGAAGCAAAGAGAGCATGAATCTCTTTCCTCTTTATGGATTATCTTAGAAATGCAATTTTTGTTTAGCATCTTACTGGTGAAACATCTTTTTTTTTTCTTTTCTTTTTTTAAAGCAGCCATTAACCTCACAAGGATATGAGCTTTATTTTTATACAACTTATTCAGACTTGCATCATCTGCCCTGAGATCTATTTTCCCTAATGGAAATCTGGGAAGGAAATGTGCATTGCATTAGTCTGAGTAACTGCTATCTGTGAGAATGAGTTTCTCTTAATGATGCAAATAACTGTAATTACGAAAGCAAATTAATTGACTGGGCAGTTGAAGTACTTAGATTTCTTGGTGTATTTTGATTTACATAATGTTCCCTGCTATTTTTACTCCCGGCCTAACTCATTTAGAGCTGCTTCTGTCTGCTTATTAATCCTAACTCAAAATTGACTCTGTTAGTGTCTTGTTATGTTTTAATGCTTCCGTGCAATAGCAGAAGAAGGACTCTGCAAGCAAAATTTGGATGTTACAAGGACTCAGTAAAAGGGGCCTGAAGGTGTTACAGACAGAATTTCTAAAGGAAACATGCTGACCTCATTCTCCAAGCTCTGCTCTTGGCTGTCACACTTGCATGTGCACATGATTACGTGTCAGCCCATCTTTGCAGGCAAATGCCGCCGCTGAGGATAAACCAGGAGTTGCCTTTGGAGTTTGTTCTTGTGTTGCTTCAGGTTTTAAGGCCTGAGCTGGACCAGTGAAAACGAAAGAATTAAAAAAAAAGTCATTCTGGTAATTGAAAACTTATGGATCAAAACTAGAGATACTTGTTAGAGACTTGGAATTTAGCAGGAAATGCAAAAGAAGAAGAAAAACCAAAGTCTTGACATTTTCTGAATGCCCACGGGCACTTGTCCTAGATACTTGTCTCTCTCCCATGCCTGGCACGCCAATGCAGTTATTCCGTAGGTCAAGTGGTGGTTGATCTATGCTCTAATTGCTTATCTAATGATCTGTTTACCTGAGAGAGAGTGAAAGCCGCTCTGGAGTAGGAGGCACAGGGTTCTCTGTCCCTTCCCTTGAAGCTTGAGCATCTCCCTATGAGTCGTTTCAGTGGAGGAGAAAGAATACAATTCTCCACAATAATTATATACTGTGATAATTATGTACTAAAATAGATCCTAAGGGACTGAAAAAAACCAGAACCAGTTCTGTAACCTGCTGCAACTCCTCTCCCACCTTTGTTTTTTCCTTAATAAAAGCCAGAAATGGAATGAAACTTCTGTCCTTGAGCAATGCGGATATTTCTATCAGTCCTTCGGCAGGAAAGGCTTTGGAAGATGACTTTGGGCACTTTTGCTCCCGAGGAACTTAACTATTTTCTTTCACAGCTCCTCTGTCTGAATCTTGGCTGAAAATTGAGGTAAGAGATCCTGTCCCCCTCCTGCTTGCATGGGAGTTGGTCGGGTGTCAAGTCCCTGCAACCACCGCTATTACCCAATGTCAGCGACGGTTTCACTGCACAATGGACCTTCAAAGCATTTTGCAGCAGCTGCTCGTTCTCCAAATTACAGAAGTTGCGACATCGGTTACGAAACAAAGCTTGTTGGCCTCCGCATTGTGCATATAAGTGTGTTTTCCACACAAAGCTGTAGCGCAATGTTCCTTTGGCCAAGAGTTGCGATGGTGATAGTGCGGTAAGAAATCCCAACAGGCTGTTAACCAAACCCAGACATAATGGTTTTTCTTCTGACTTTATTTTATAACAGAGGGTGGTCCTGATGGATCCAAGTGAAGATCCAGATGACATCTTGCGAGCTAACAGATCCCGAGAAAAAACATTTGTATTTGACATGGGTTTTGATCACAGAGCAACCCAGGTAATATCCTTCCCTTTTTTTTTAACCAAAAGGCTTAACGTTAGAACTGTTTTCCCTGCTTAGATGAATGGTTTTGGCAGGTGACTAGAACGGCACATCCCAGAGGCCACATGTCACCCAGAAAAAAGGTGATGGTGCTGAAGGTGAGAGGACTCTGAGGGTTTTCCTTTTGTCAGAGAAGCGGGGAGATGTGAAGTATTCAGCCTGCCTCTCCCTCCCGCATCGGGACTCCCCAGATGCAATACACCTGAGCAGAGATGAAGAGCTTTGTTTCCCAAGGTCTCTGGTGAATGAGATCATTGTCACATTACTTGGCTCTCTTGCTCACACACTTCTTCCCTGTGCCTCTTTTGTTTTAAGCTCATGAAGTGAGCTCTGGTGCCCTTACTGAGCCGTGTTTTGGAGACAGATGTAAGGTGCAGTACGAGGATTTCATCAGCACCTGCATTTTGTGATCACCGTGATGTGACTGCAGCCTTGCTTCTCACAAGCAATTCAGTCACCTGTGTTCTCTTTCACATGAAACTTCAGTGTAGTGCCCTTATACTGCCTAAGACATTTTTGGAGGCCCAGTGGCACCTCTCAATAAAGGATAAGGTTAGGGAGAGAATTTACTCTCTTCTTCAGCAGACACAAAGAAAAAACAAAGCATTCCATGTTCAGAGTCCAAGAAAATAATCAAATTTAAGGACATTTATTTTAGTAAGCTCCTGCATCTTGCCTGCCTTTAGAAAATTCAATAAACCTCTGTGGTTTTTTGCTCATTTTGATGATGTGTCAAAATTCAAATGGTTCACAAATTGTTCCAACGCCCAGGAAATTTGTAAAACATAGTGAGAAAATCATGGGGAATGCAATTAAGTATAGATTGTCTGGACAGCTGTTATGCCTGACCATAAGTTTATGCTTTTTTGGCTGAATTAGGAGGAAGTATATGTGTCCACGACCAAAAGCCTGATAGGAGGAGTCATTTCTGGCTACAATGCAACCATTTTTGCATACGGTCCGACAGGTAAAGTAGTCCCTGTAGCTGTACTGCTCCAGATGAATAAAATGTATCTGTACGAACCAGAAATGAACTATAATGCCAATTAATTGCTTACTGTGAGGACAAGACTGAAGCATTAAAATACCATTTTCATTGGGAAGTGTGGATCTTCCTTTAATGCTAAAGTAACAGCAAAGCTGCCCTGTTTGAGAAGTCACTTAATTGGGGTGGAATTCAGTGGAGACAAATCTTCCCGTTAAGAGGAGAATGAGATTAAGGCATCTGTGCAATGCTGGAGACTGATCTCAGGAGAATAGATGCAGCTGTAGAAAGCAGCTATAGACTACAGACTGTATGAAAATACACTTTACCCTAGCTCTGAACACATAGGTGGGCAGTTAACCTACCTATCTGCCCATCTGCAAGTCTTCTTCCTACCCATTTTGAATGGCACATGCCATGTCTTTCCTGCAGCAGTGTCGTTGTGGGGTGAGAAAATGGAGTAACTGGAGGAAGTTAGAGGGTGAAGGACAGAAATCAGTAGGAAACCAGGCTTTATTTGTTGTGGAAACTTGCTCATGTGGAAGTTGGTCTTTGCTGCTCTTCTTTGTATCTTTAACGGGAGCAGGAAAAACCTACACTATGCTAGGGACGGACTGTGAACCGGGGATTTACATTCGCACTCTTGATGCCCTCTTTAAGGCCCTTGAAGGTACCGCTGAGGAGATGGATTACAGAGTCTCCATGTCCTACCTGGAGGTGAAGTGTCTCAGGAGATGGAGATGGCCTGTTGCCCTGGATCCAGGCCCTGTGGGAATTCAGCAAGTCCCTGGGAGCAGGCGTAATGGGAAGTGGGGTGTCCAAGTCTGTCCATCGTGCGGCACTCCCCTTGGGTTGTGCAGTTCAGATCTTCCCTTCTTCCCTTCCCCCCAAAGAAATACAGGATCAACTCAACCCTCTTTGAAGATCTAAGGACCCAATACTAGTCTCACACCAACCCCTCATTTCTTACCCTCAGATCTCTAACAAAGTGATCCGTGACCTCCTGAACCCATCCTCAGGGCTCTTAGACCTGAGAGAGGACCCCAGAGGCAGCATCCAGATAGCAGGAATTACGGAAGTCTCCACTACAAATGCTCAGGAGGTACCTTGAGCTATGGTCCACGGTGAGGGGAAAGGGAGGGGGTTTGTGCTTTCATGCATCAGTGCTTTAAAATTTCTTGACACTTTCCTATTGCCTCTGCCTTACTCAGTAGCAAGGAGCTTTTGTAACACGACCTTGGTGGAACTGGATTAATGTGATGAATTGTATGGAAAGGGCTGATGATGGAGCCACGTGAGTGGTAGCAACTAGGCTAAAATCTCCAGCTAACCTCCTGCTAGCTCTGCTTCCCCAGGGTGCATGCTGCTTTCCTGGAAGGACAAGAGTGCTTTGATTTGTGTACACGTGTCGTCAAACCATTTGGAGAGGGAAAAGAAATACCGAAACCCCCTTGAGCTACACTGATGTGTACTTCTACATGTGCCTTGGACATGAAATAAACAGGCCTCCCAGGAAAACAGCCCCAAAACCAACAAACCTGCACTTCCAAGGTCACAAACCTGCACTTCAAAGGTCACAAGCCAAAGGGGAAGATCTGGGGAAAATCAACAGCAAAACCCCTGTTAGCATGAGCGGGACCAGAGTTTGCCTGTGCCCTGGGTGAGGGGTCCAGTCTGCGGGGAACGCCATGCTATGGCTCAGGCAGAGCTGTACATCTCTGCGTGCTTTTCTGCATCGTTTAGATCATGCAGCTGTTAATGAAAGGAAACAAGCAACACACCCAGGAGCCCACTGCTGCCAACAGGACATCCTCCCGCTCACATGCAGTGCTGCAGGTGACAGTGACGCAGAAAAGCCGAAGGAAGGCGATCGGCAAGGAAGTGCGAATTGGAAAGCTTTTCATGGTTGACTTGGCGGGGTTGGAGAGAGCAGCCCAGGTACGGCTGGAGCTCGGCAGCTTTTGGTGAGACCAGGCTGGATTCCCTGGCCTGCTGTGCAGGGTCTGCATGCCTGTCCTCATCCCTGGGGAAACCAGCGCTGTGTGTTCCTCTGTTGCTTTAGAGCAGGAGTTTGTACCTGAGACAACCTGAAAGTAGAGACAAAGTTGGAGGATATTGGTAATATCTTTTATTAGACCAACTAGTATAACTGGAAAAATGTAAACCAGCTTTTGGGTGCAGCCTTTTCTCAGGTCTGAAAAGCAGCAGCGAATTTCACATCTAAAGAGAAGCTGAGGTCTGTTAGGCAGGGATCGGCTGGGCTGTCAGAGAAAGCTGGTACCAGTGGAATAGAGGGATGCTGGTGGGTGGAAAATAAGGCAGCTGGCTCCTATGGGAGGGAGGAAATGCTGGAACTCAGGGAGGTGATCTGAGGGAGAGAAATTTTACATACCCAGTATTTCTGCTGAGACCAGGAATTCTGGAGTGATGTAGTTATGCAACTTAACTTCTGAAATAATCTTTAGAAGATGGTTCTTAACAGATAGCTATTAATTAAGAGAGGGCTCATCTTTTCCAAGAAATGTATTCCTACCAGCACCTCAGTGCCTCAGAGTGGGGTTTAACCCTGCACTTTCAGGTTGATTTTGCAGGAGGCATTGCTTTGACATCCAAACCTTGACCCTGATGATGCCACACGTCTTCCCCAGACACAGACCCACCTGCATGTGCTTTGTCTGTCTGTCCCCCCTCCCTCCCTCCTCTCCCAACATACTCAGAACCAGGGCAAGAGGATGAAGGAAGGAGCCCACATCAACTGCTGGCTTTGGGCAACTGCATCAACGCCTTGAGTGAGAAGGGGGGGAGCCAGGCCCAGTTTGTCAATTTTCGAGACAGCAAACTCACACGCCTGCTGAAGGTACTGTACACTTGTCCTGGTTTCGGCAGGGATAGAGTTAATTTCCTTCCTAGTAGCTGGTACAGTGCTGTGTTTTGGATTTAGGGTGAGAACAAAGTTGATAACACACCGATGTTTTAGTTACTAGCCAAGACTTTTTAGTTTTCCATGCTCTACCGGCTGAGAAGGCTGGAGGTGCACAAAAAGCTGGGAGGGGCCGCAAGGACAACTGGCCAAAGGGACATTCTACTACTGAGGTTAAACCACGACAACACTGCGGGTCAGCAAGGAGCTTGGTGTGTCTGTTGCTGGTATCACCGCTCAAATCAGACAGGGCTTGAGAGCTGATCCTTGAATATCTACGTGCATTGTCTTTATCCAGCTTGCAACGCTCCTCCAGGATCTTGCATGAGCTTTGCAATGCAATCAGGGCTTGACTTGGACAGTGCTGTCTCTATAATAAACATGTTGTCTTATCTGCGCTGTTAAGGAAAGACCTCCTACAGGGTTAAGGAAATCCTACAGATTTGAGTTGTATGTCTCTAAGCTCGCAGATAAGTGATTTTTTTTTTTTTCTTTTTTAATGAACTTACTGCTTGTGAATGTTTCATCCCTTCTATAAGATTTGGCTGAAATTGGCCAATAAATTTGGATGTTGTTGGGGCAGGAGGAAGAGAGACTGAGAGTGATTATGTGCTGTCATAAGTCGTCTCTCCCTTAGGAAATCAGGAAGGTTGCAGACAGGCTCTTTGCTACACTGGTTATTTTATGGATCCTTTACAAATTCATTTATGAACCTCGCCTCAAGCCTTGGTGCTGAGCTACCGCTGTCGCTGCCTGACAGACGTGTTTTCTAGAGGATGGTGGGGAGGACCACGACAACACTGCGGGTCAGCAAGGAGCTTGGTGTGTCTGTTGCTGGTATCACCGCTCAAATCAGACAGGGCTTGAGAGCTGATCCTTGAATATCTACGTGCATTGTCTTTATCCAGCTTGCAACGCTCCTCCAGGATCTTGCATGAGCTTTGCAATGCAATCAGGGCTTGACTTGGACAGTGCTGTCTCTATAATAAACATGTTGTCTTATCTGCGCTGTTAAGAGGAAAGACCCTACAGGGTTAAGGAAATCCTACAGATTTGAGTTGTATGTCTCTAAGCTCGCAGATAAGTGTGTTTTTTTTTTTTCTTTTTTAATGAACTTACTGCTTGTGAATGTTTCATCCCTTCTATAAGATTTGGCTGAAATTGGCCAATAAATTTGGATGTTGTTGGGGCAGGAGGAAGAGAGACTGAGAGTGATTATGTGCTGTCATAAGTCGTCTCTCCCTTAGGAAATCAGGAAGGTTGCAGACAGGCTCTTTGCTACACTGGTTATTTTATGGATCCTTTACAAATTCATTTATGAACCTCGCCTCAAGCCTTGGTGCTGAGCTACCGCTGTCGCTGCCTGACAGACGTGTTTTCTAGAGGATGGTGGGGAGGAGAAGGGATGGAGAAAAAGGCAGGCTTCTGTTGTGAGCAGCATTGAGAAGCTGCCAGTGTATTTGTGGAAATTGCAATTTTCTTGCAAAAATTCTTCTTCTGTAGAAAGTTAATTACTTATTGATTTTGCTGTTGATGGAGAGAGGGCCTAATGAATGGTCTTCTACCAGCACCTCCTTCACTCCTAATTGGGATTCTCCACCAGAATCTCAATGAACCGCAGGGGTACCCAGCCATGGTGGTTACCACCGAGCAGCAAGCCCCTGTCATGTCCATGCTAACCACATCAACGTTGCATTCCTCTAGGACTCATTACGGGGCAACAGCAGAACTCTTATGATTGCACATATCAGCCCAGTCAGTACCTCCTTTGAAGAATCTCGAATGACCTTGATCTATGCCTATCGAGCATCACACAAGACACAGGTAAATGAGCAAACAACTCACAAGGAGGTGGGGGTTAGAGATTAAAAACTTGCAAAGTGGAAATAGAAGATGTAGTGGATGAAGGGAGAACAAACTCCTGGAGGGCGCAGTGCAGGATGGTGTAGAGCCTCAGTGTGAGGGGTAGAAGAAAAGCAGATGAAGGGAACAGTGGAAAGCAAATCGTGTGGCTCGTGGATGAGAAGAGGAATATGAGGGTCAAAACAAGGGAGCAGAATAATAGAAAGGCAGAGGATGGTGTGCCTGGTATGGACCTGGGTGCAGAACATAAGCAATGATGGTCGGAAGATGACTGTTGGGAGGACAATGTATGGGGAATGTCCCAGTGCAGATGCTGGGCCTGGAAGAGGAACTGAGGGGTTGCAGAAAGAAGGAATAAAATGGAGAGGCTTGTGGGGTGAAGGAAGATGAACAATAATCTACAACAGGGTTTTCACTCTTTGTGGATCTCTGCGTTTTCCCTGTGGACACAGGCTCCCTGGCTTTTCTCTGTTACCTTTTGGGAATTTCCCAGAATTAGGGAAAACCACTAATTTACAGCTTCCCCACTCATGAGGGAAAATTCTTCCCCATCACAGGATTCAGTGCCCCTCCAACTGAAAGCATAGCTTTGTTTGCAGCCATTGTACCAATAATGGACTGTGGGACAAATGCTCACGTATTCTGGCTCACCAGGTAAAATGTAACCTGCGGAACGTCTCCTGCCACATCAACCAATACACCAGCATCATCGCGGACCTCCACAGGGAGATCGAGCATCTGAAGGCGAGGGTCAAAAACCAGGAGAAGGAGAAAAGTGCAGTCAGCTCCAACCTCGGGGATCTGCAAGGTAGAGCCAGGAGCAAGAACTGTTCTGGGGTAACTGGAGGGAAGAGAACGGGGAGAGGAGCTGTGTGGACAGGTCGTGGTAGTGCTTGGTGGGCCTCCATGCAGAGGTAGCTGGGGGAAGCCGGTTCAGCAATGCTTGTAGAGAAGCAGCGGAGAACACAGTCTGATGGGCAGTGGAGGCAGGCAGGGGAGTTGATGTTGTTTCCTCTGTGTGAGCCTGTCTGATGTACTGTGTGACTCTGGACAACACATTCAACCTTCTCAGCATCTTCCCCAACATTAAAATGTGTTAAATTTTACAAACCTGCCCTTGAAAAGAGCTTTGACATCAAGTGGTGGCATTTGCTGTGGGAAGTCCTGACTCTCACAGAGAGGTGAGCGAGTTTGTAGCCTGCGTCACTGTGGGCTCCGAGGCTGTGTCAGGACACGGAGCTCTGTTGTATGGTTTGTTGCGCTTAATTAAAAAAAAAAAAAAAAGGGAGGGGGGCGAGGGGCAAGCTTGAAAAAAAAAAAAAAAAGGGGAGGGGGGCAGGGCGAAACTTTTAAAACACTGATTGTTCTGCCCTGCGGATTGTTCCTTTTATCAGTGAATTTGGCAAGGAACGAAATAAAAAACATCAAGTTCTCTGACAGACAAGGCACAAGGTATAATAGGCCTCTGCTACCAATACCCAAGGTCATTCCTAGGTAACAAGCACAGAAAACGGATACCTTTTTCTTTTTGGCGGGTGGAAAGGTGGAAGAAATGTCCCTGCAATGCAGTAGCCTCTTAATACTCACAAAAGCAGTAGCAATGAGACCTATTTATTGCTAATAATACAATCATAAAGGTATATCTGATTTTTTTAAGCACAGGATTAACTTCAAGAGACTGCAGAATGAAGCAGAGTCCTATAAATGAACGCCTTGTAATATGTGGACTGAGTGGCTTTGTCCCAGAGTAGTTTTGTGGAGACTTGGCAGAAGTTTACCTGGCCTAACGTCAGATCAGAAATGTCGTCTTCTGCAGCAGAGGGGCACCAAGGGTCTGAGGTACACAGTGGCCAAGTAATGAACACCTTGCGGGCGCAGCTGATGGGGGCTTTCAGCGAGCAAATGGAGGTGCGTCGCAGCCTGATAGAGCTGGAAAACACCAACATTGAGCTGCATGTTGATACCTGCAGGTACGTCCTAACAATCACAGAGCGAGTACCTTCCTAGCTTTCAGCACGATTTATACGTGGACCTCCAAAATCATCATGAGAAATGTCAATATCCCATGGTCCCCCCAACAAAAATGACAAAAGGATGAGATCAAGTGTAGGTTTCAGATTTATCTATGGGATGAGGAAAAACTTGGGAGGGTGGTAGTCTGCAAAAGGTACCCAGGGATTTAAGGTAGATTAAGTCCATGCGACTCTGAGCCTTAGATTAAGGTGCTATATTTGCAATGGGTGATTTCTGCTATTGAGAAACACATCCCTAATCCCTCCTGGTGCTTCTAAGGAGGCAGCAGCCTGCACATGGTGCTGCACTGCAGTGCAATTGCCTGATGTAGCTCCGTAAGGCAACCAGCTACCTCTAGCATCAAGTTTAAGCTCAGGACTAAAAGTATAAATGGTAGATACCTCACCTCTGTTTGGACCTTATTCTGGACTTGTGTTTTAATGGAAAAACTGGATGGCAGCACAGACTGGGATTGTTGGTCCTTCCATGGTCCAACTTTGTGAAGCGGTTTCCGTGCAGATGCACTGCATCTGGGCATGATTGCATGTCAGAGATAGCAGCATCATCCCTTTCTTCTGGATAAACTATAACAGGTGCCAGTTCCCTCTCATTATCGCTGGTCACCCACCTAATGCCTCTGTAAGTTTTATAGTCCCTTAGGATTTGGGTCATTTGTAGTTAAAACAGTCTTCAGGACATTAAAGATATTCAACAAGTACCTGCGAATAGGCAACAATTTGTGATGAGGTGGGGAAAAGCGCTGTTCTCCTTGCCATGGAAAGATCACGTAGGAGGCCTGTCTTATAGACTTCCAAATGGGAGGAAGCTAACTGCACTCTTCTGCATGGTTTGTCCGGCTCCAGAGCAGCCTGGACTAATTAGTTCTGCTGCTGCCATGCAAGAAGAAGTCGGACAGACACAATGACGGGCTATGCATGCATCGTTAGAGTTATGTCACCATGTCCCAGAAGTTCCTTTCTTTTTTTGCTGGCAGCTGGGAACGAGGGAAGGCTCAGGGTGCATGCAAGTATGACAAGCCAGCAGAGGAGGAAAAAGATGAAAACACAGAGGAGGAAGACAAGGAAGTGGATATCATAGATTCACCTGAACCTCATGAAGTTACAGTAGCAAGAGATCAACCTGCTGCTGGCAGAACAGCGTAAGACGGCAGCCCTGAAGGTGAGGAGGTGAAGGTGCCCTTACAGTCGCAAGTCTGACCTCTGCCCAGCAGGTACTTGGGGGCAGGATGGCAGCAGCGTAACTCAGAGAGGTTCTTGTGGGTTTGGGCTAGCACCGCAAAAGCAGTGCGGCACCTGTATTGCAGCTGGACTTCTAAATACTTTTGGCTGCTGAAGGAAGGAGCATGGGAACATTGATGTTTGCATCCTGCCTCTGTCCCTGTCTTTTTTAGGATGAGGGAAAAGCACCCACTGGGCTTGCGTACCCGTAAGTGATGTAATTCTTCCCATTTCCCCTTTCAGGGACATTTTGAGGGTTTGTCACTCACTGGTTGTTGAATGTTTTGGTAATCACTTTTGGTGATTATTTTTTTGGTAGCTAACGTTAACATTTGTGAGTTCCTCTAGGCAAGGACTGTGTGTATGGATATATCTGCTATGACTGAAACATGGTGGCTGCTAGTAGAATAAGCAAAACACTTTTTGTAGATGTTACTTTAATCTCAGCGTGAAGGACGCAGCAAAGAATTGCTCAGATGCCTTTGTCATCCCAAAAAGCTGAGCTGCCTTGACAAACCCCTATCTATCTTTTTCAGACAGAGCTGGAGCAGCACTTAGCAAATGCCAAAGAAAAAGCTTCCCAGATGGAGGAGTTTTTCCCCAGACAAATCACCAGTGAGGATCAGCAGGAGGTGCTAAGGCTCCCCTGCATAGCCCATGAGCTTGAGCTTGAGCTTGGCAACACAGAGCTGCAGGCAAATACACTGTACAAGGAGAATCTATTGTGCCAGAAGGATTTTGTGATCCAGCAACATGCTACTCTGCGAAGAAATTATTCAGCGGCAGCAGATGCTGATAAAAGGTAAAGCAGTACCTTTGCTGCTGCTCTGTCATTATCTCCAAACTTTGTTTTCTGATGGCAAACTGCAGAACAATCCACCCAGAAAACCTTGTCTTGGATGTCATGACTCCACAGTTCTCAGCTGTTTCTCTAGGAGTGATCTTTAACTCTTCCTCCCCATCTCTGCTCCAGCCCAGAACATTCCTATCCCAGAGACACTGGAGAGGTTACACCACCTGCACCTCTCTGAGTTGGAGGAGGGGATGCTGAACTGCCTGCCTCTGCTACATTCAGTGATGTCCAGCAGGCTCAGGGTAAGGCAGAGCAGACCCTTGTGCCGGAGAATCCACGCTGTCCCATGATCTTGTGTCATGGCCATAGATTCACACACACCCAAAGCCTGGCTGGGTCCTGGTGCCAGTCAGGAGCGGTACAGAGCTTTGTTTTATGAACATGTTGTCTCTGGAGCTCTGCTCTCCTTCCCTCCTTCCCTTTGACTCGGAGAATTAATAAGGCTTTTGGCGACAGAAAAGGACCCAGGCAGTGCTGTGCATGAGCCAGCATGTTCATCTTCCCAGTTGCTGTTGCGTCAGGTTTGAGAGAGATAACTGGCTTGGTGGCAAACAGAAAAGCAAAGGTTAGATGGCCAAACATGCAACTCTCCAAGTGACTGCTGAAGGAGACGATCTTATCTGGAGGCCTCTGCTCACTCATGGCACAGTTGTTATTGAGGTCCTCAGGTCTTTCCTGCCAGATAGGAAAGATGCTGCTGGCCCCTTTGTCTTTGGAAAACTTGTGTGTGTTTTGAGACAGTAAGGGGTTGCCAGGAAATTGCCAGTCTTCAGCAGGGAGTCCAAGCAGCAGGGTCTCCTGTTTATTTTGATTGCCTAGAATGAACAGGGCAAGGAGTTGGGTTTCACCTTGAATAATAAACTTAATGCTAGTCATGTTGTTATATAAGAGATTAAACTACTTTGGGTGCCCTGCCACAGGAGGGGAGCAAATAGCAGGTGGCTGGAACTATGGAAAAGCACATGAGGTGTCAAGAGTGTCTTTGTGACCGCAGGCTGGGAGCCAGGGCTAGAGGAGGGGCTTTACAGTGAGAAAAATCTGCTGAGGATCTCATTCTTCGCTCTTCCTGCAGCCCCACAACAGCCCTTCTCTGGATGTCAGTCAGCATCTGGATCCTAATAAAGAAGAGATCAGAAAGGGTCTACCTGCGAACATGAAGGATATTCCCTGGGGGGTGAAGTTTGACATTCCCTCCATCGCCCTTGAGTCAGACAGGTAATGTGAATCTTTCTCATTATTAGACTTATTCTCTAGGGCATGGGGACCTGGCAGCTCCCAGCTAAGTCCCCAAAGCTGGGAGATATCAAACTGGAAGAACCTCTAGAAACTGGAATCTGTTAGAAAAGAGTTTCCTGGTATACTGCTCTTGCAAAGTAGCTCTGTGTTTTAGCAGGAACCTTCTCTGCAGAGAGGGCTATGGGAAATGTTTGGATTTGCTTCGGTTGACTGGCAAGCATTTAAACCAAATAAAGTAGCAAAGTTTGTGAGGATCAGGACAAAAATCTCTCTCCTTCATGAATCCTGAAGTCCTCCCTTGTTGTGTTCTTTATTACCACATTTACCAGGCTTCTGGCTTTCCCCACAGCTTGAGAGTTCTCATCTAGACATGTTTTCTCTCTCCTTGTTGATAAAAGGCCTGTGCTTTCATCTGTTAACCTCTTGACATATTCTTTTCACAGTGGCAGTTGCAGATCATCTAAAACAACACCGTGTAGGAAGGAGGGGTCTCTGGATACCCATCTCAGCCCAACTTTCTCTGGTTTGTCAAAAAGCCCAGTTCAGCAGGTCAGTATGGCAGGAACTGATTTCAAGGTGCATTTGCTGTGGATAGCACCTTCCTCTTGCGATGACAGACATGCACAGCAGCTAAATCTATTGTATGTGAGGAAGGTAAACCTTGGCAGGCAATAAAATCACTCCTAGAGCACTGGCCTGGGGTTTACTTAAGAGGCCAAGGCTTAGCTGCCACCTCCAATCTGGGCTCTCCCTCTGTGTGAATCACAGTGTCTCCAATGTGTCCAGTGGAGTGACGGGAGTTGTAAATAGAGATGCACCATGCAATCTGCTGTGAGGGGACCTGTGTTGTCCAGGATGGTCACCTTTTATGCCATTAACTGATCTGCTGGGCCCTGGTTTGATGACTCTGGTGAAACTGATTTCACTCGGCACCCTGGAACAGGAGGGAGAGTTAGGAGCTCATTAGTTTCTTGCTTGCCGGCTGACTCATTTTGTAGCCAAGGCTCTATATGGGAGATACACAGTCAAAAAGCTTTGCCTTTGTTTCTCTGTACATAGAAGTTGTTACAGTAATATTTCAGGTGAAATTTAATGTCTTCCACATGTTTGAAAGTGCTTTGAAGGGGAAAAGTATAAAAGCTTTGAATGAAAAGCAAATTATGCGGCAATTGCTTTGATTTTTAGCAGAAACTAGCAGGTGTTGCTGCAGGAAAGATGACTCCCAAGCTGCGTTCCCCCACCCCTCTAGACTTGCATGGGAAAAAGTCAACTGCAGACATTGCTGCTGTTCCACTGAGTCTGGAGACCTTGGAGGAAATTGCTGCCAACACCAAAAGCATCTCCCTCATTGCAGCCAGTCGCCGTTCCAGAGCCCAACACAGAGACCCTGGGAGCAAAGTCTCCTCAGCCCACTTCTCTGAGGAGGATGTGCTTGAGCTGAAGTATCTGGAGGCCAATTCCACCCCAGATTGTCAGACAAGAGACAGTGCACATATTGGGGGTTTGCAGTTGGAGCCCGCAGCTGGCAGCCAGCTGCGCTCCCCAGCCAGGGGAGTGCTGAAGAACAGGAGAGACCAGGAGCTGTCTGCTGAGCGGACAGCCAGAAAGAAAAGATCTCGCACTCTCGAACCAAACTTCAACAGGGTAGGACCTTTGTTTCGTTCTAAAGGGGATGGTTGAGCAGAAGGCATAGACCCAGTGGAGCTAGGGTGGTTTTTAAATACAGTAAGAGAGAAACATAGTATAAACTGCATTAGAAAACAAGTTAAATATCTTTATTCTTCTATAATGCCCTTGACCTCCTGCCTAAACAGCAAACTAAGCCAGTCAGGTGGGAAGGGAATTTTTTTGGTACAACGTGGCAACACTCAGAGGTGAGAGACATCACCACTGAGGTTAACTCAACTTGGTGTCTTTCAGATCTCGAAAGCTAAGCATTGGACTCCCTCAAGCCCCAATACAGACAAAGCTTGTGAGAACCACCTGCGCCGAGCTAGACTCTTCCATCAGTCAAAAGCTGCGAGTAGCCTATCCATTGCCACAAAGGTCAAGGTTCCTATCGGCCACCATTCAGGTAGGGGCCAAAGAGCCACTGGTGACATCCTGCATCAGCTCTGTTGGAAAAGATGGATTGTCACGTGAGAAATAAGCCAGACTAAAGGCTAATGATCAGAACTATGAGTAATCGGATCTTTTTTTTTTTTTTTTATATGGTCTAAGTAGCTTTTGATGGGTAAGAAAGCACATCCTTTGTAGACAACTGCCTCAGCTATGCCTCTGTAACCTAGGGGGAAGAATTAGTGTTCAGCTGGATTCACATGCAACAAGTTGCTGATCTCAGTCTAGTCATTGACAGAGTTTCACATCCAAACCGAGCCTCAGCAAGGAGACCAAGACATGACAGGCTGCACTGACCATCTGTCAGCTTCAGTTGTTTTGCTTTGTGCAGACACACAAGGCCAGGATGAGTTTAGGGGAACTGGATACCCAAATCCTATTGAAATGTAGCTAGAATCCTTCCCCATTCTGGCAAGGGGTGCTTACTGATGCTAATTAGTTTTTCTTACTTATTTTTTTACTAAAAACCAGTTAACTTTTGATTTACAATGCTATAATTTATTTTGGCTAGCTATTGCATTGCAAAATGTTTTTAAACTGAGCTCTGCTCCCACTGTTTATAATGAAGCTCTCCCTGCCTTTGATAGCGGGGACTCCACTAGAGGTGCTGCCAAAAGACAATGTTCCTGCAAGCACCATCCAGCAGAGCAATGCTGATTGCGTCAAAGGACAGGTCCTACAGAAAAGCAAGCCGAGGGTGAGTACATGAAATATCAGGTTGGCTGGCTCAGGAGGCACTACTATATTCTTCAGCACTTGCTCTGTTGCAGTCTGAACCTAAAGAACTGTAAATGCAACACAAACAGTCCAGCTGGGAAAGCAGTCACGTGGGTAGGGGTTTTACAGCCAAGTTTTAAGCCTTTTTTTTTCTTTTTTTTTTCCCCAACAGATGACACGGGCAATGTTCCAGAATGAGTTACACTCCATCTCCCTCTTAGCCAAAAATAACCTCTTAGGAAGAGAAAATAACGTTTTCAGAGGTGTTCATAATCCTAGTCTAATCCATATGTAAAGTACAAAGTTTAATCTGAGTTAGCCATCTGATAACATACTGCTTCTACTGAAAAGTGTCACTTTGGGATTTTCTTAAGGTAACGATGTGCAGATCCTAGGACCTTTGCCAAACTCTCCCCTCCACAGCCTGTGGCAGTCTGTCTCTTCCCCACTTAGACTGGCAATGAGACTCAAATTGAAGCATGAGAAACTTGACCAAATACTTCATCCTCCCTCACTTGCAGGGCCTGCAGATGGTGCCAGCAGTCGGCAAAAGCAGCAGTCAGTCGCCCGCTTGGGGAACCAGCCGAAGACTAAATAGAAGTCGCTGGGAGAGCAGGACTCTCTTATGACCCCAAGGGATCGCAATTTTGAGACTGCTGGAAGTCGGTTGAGTGTGCCTTAAAATGTAATTTAGCTTCTGTGTTGCGATGCTGAAAAGCAGAGGGAAGGCTAGCAGGGGGAGAGGGACCTTATACCTTGTAGATTACTCTTTCCATATCCATACTGCAAGTCTTTCCCCTCTACTGTGCGGTCTAGCTGTTAACTTCAGTTTAAGACAAACAGGATGTTAACAGAGTCCAGGAGAAGAGGAAAAACCTCATTTTCCCCACAGTCTTCTCCCAGAAAATGTCAGCATGGAGCCCGAGCTGCCTTTTTTCCTGGGGCAAAAGTGTGGATACCACCCATGCATCCAAAAGGCTCCCTGACTATTAAAACCAAATGTAAATGCCTGAGAAATAGTTTCTTCCCCGCTGTCCCTGTGTATTGCTGTGAAGGTGGGAGGTGTAACGCACGCCTGGAATGCTGTTTGGGTGAGCAGATGTTTGGCTGTGAGAGCAGCTAGCGATTGCTCTAAGCTCTTTTCCACCTACAGAGCATTTCAGATCTGACTGCAGCCGGGAGAAGCAGCGTGGTGATAGGTGAAGACCCTGATAAGAGCTAGCCTGGAGGTAAACCTCGGGAATGTGTTTTTCTTTTTGGAACAAATGCCTCCAGCCAGCAGCCTTTTCCGTAAGGGGCTTTTTTAAAAGTATTTTCCCTGCTTTTTAAATATGCTGCAAATAAATTGGTTCTGGTCACACCACTGAATAAATAGTGACTCCATGCCTGAGACAGGAGTGGCTTCCCTCCTAGGTCTGCTGAAGTATCTAAGATGACAATCTCAGGTGGGTTCATGCATTTTTCAAATGGATGAAGAACCCTTTTTACAGCTGCAGCACTTGCAAAGAATTCTCCTGTGTGCTCTTTCTGACTTGCTGTGTGGCACCAAGCACGCTGCCTGTCCCTCTGTGCCTCTTGCTTTACTACCTGTCAAGAAGATGAGGGATAGCTCACTCCAGGGATGAGAAAACTTAAATTACTTGCATTTATAAAATGCGTCTTAAACCCCTGAAGTGGGGATGCGATACAAGCGTGTAAGCTGGCATAAGCAAGCGGCCGACTTTCTTATGAAACAGGAAGAAGCAGGAAAAGGTGCGATTGCGCAGTCGGAAGGTCAGGAAAACTTGTTCTCTGGGGCTGACTCTTTCACATAAACAAAGATATAAAAAAATTACACACAGATAAAATAAGCACAGACTGTGTGAAACAAACCTGTGCCAGCAGGTCTTGAGCCAAGCCTCTATTTACAAGACCTCACATGACCTGCAAGCACTGAAAGACCAAAAGTGAGGGAAAACGGAGTTTTCCAAGCATATACATCTCCACTAATTACCTTTGGGCTGAATCACCATGAAAAGTTGCAGTGTTCGGAACTATTTCATACAAAGAGTGGGACATTTGAGCCAAATGCATCAGTTTGAGGATGTATCTCTGAAGGGAGGCTGTGTAACAGAGAGTTTGATAATTTGCCATGACTGTTGTGAAGAGCACGGAGCCCCATGGTATGCTAAGTTCCCTGTTTTTAAAACCTACATTTCAAGTCTGTTAATAAATCTAAAAGTTGGGGATATACTCTCAGAGGTAGAATCTGTAAATTATCATTTGCAGCTGTGAGGATGGCTGCCCATCTCCTGTGCAAAGCAGGACCACGCTTGGTTTCAATGCTGGGCTAATGGCTTTTTCATTTGGTTCTTGATCACAAATAATAAGAGTAGCAAAGGGAGCTTACACTCTTCCGGGCTCTTCAAGCAGCATTTTCTAGCCTTGCTGTATCTAGTTATCTGTACTTCGCTCCTAATAAAGACTGCTGGGCTAGAACCCGAAAGGCTGGGTTTTCTTCCACGAAACAGCACGAAACTGGCTACATCTAACTGTGAGCTCCAGCAAGCAGCGACGTGGGGTCTCGGGATACTGCATTCATCTCGGGCTGAGGACTGCTGCCACCGCATCCATTGCTGGCTCTTCCTATTCCCCATCCTGTCCCTGGGGCAGGGCCGGTGCTGGAGGGGGGGTTTCTCTCTGCAGCCCCTGAGCCCCCAGTCTGCAGGGAAATTACATACCCACGCAGGGTTACGGTGTGGTGCGAGTTCTCCGCGCAACCTGTAACCAATTTAAAAAGGAGTTTTAGGTTAAATTTTCCTTGTGTAATTGCTCGAAGGGGGGTGGGCAGGTGGCAACGCAGCCCCATTTCAGAGCGCTTTGAGAAGACAGTCATCTCTTCAGCGTTCGCTACCCCTGGTTTTCTACAGCGGTCTCGGTCTCGTTCCGGCTGTGGGAAGGAGCCGGGGGCTGCCGTCCCCCGGTGCCAGGGCAGCCCCCCTGCTCCCGGCCTGGCCCACGGGCTCCTCCTGGCA
>NW_008796063.1:7070387-7096829 GCF_000699145.1 Aptenodytes forsteri
GTGGCGCGCTGCCCGTCCTCCTGCCTCGGCGGTGGCAGGGAGGCGGTTGGGTCTGTGGGGTGGCGGGCGGCTCTGCGAGGCAGTTCCCCTTCTCCAGACCATGGAACGCTGGCTTTCCCCCGCTCTGCTGCCAGTGCTGGGCCTGAGGCTTGATAACAGCCCGCTTGTGCAGTTCTTGTGTGTTGTTCTGCAGTCTGTGTTGCTTCTGGACTCGGGAGCGTCTGCGGTCTGAGCAGCTACAAAAGCAAACCCAGGAAACAGCCTCTTCGTTGGAGCGTTTCTACTGATGGTAGAGCGCGGCTTTTAACGTTGCTTCGCAAAGACGGCCGTTAACGTGATTAATCCTGCTTCAACTTCATGCACAGAACTTCAGAGCAGAGCTGAACTATAAACAGTAGAAAACTATGCTTAAATCAGGTGTTTGCAAGGCAGAGGCAGGCGGTGCGAGTGGCAGGGTCTGATTTCTGGCCCCTGTGTTGACATACGACAAATGTCCTGTGGTTGTTGGCCCAGGCTATAGGCACCCAGGCTTGCTGAGGCTCATCCTGCATTTGTAAGGCCAGGAATAAGGGGTGTGCTTGAAGTTTGCGACAAAGGTAATGAACGAAGAGGACGTGCTGCATTTTGGGAGTTTCCTTCTGGAAATCTTAGAAATATGGTTATTGAGACAACTTCCAAGTATGGATATTAAAAAAGAGGTGACTGGTGCTGCCAAGCCTGTACAAACCAGGCTTTGTGGCAGCGATGGGAGGGAAGGCGCTGGGATAGCTACGTAGGTTAGGACGTTCTTTTGCTGGTCTCTAGCATATATGTGCTAAATGGGAGTAAAACGCAATGCAAGCCCTACTTTTTGCTTAAACTGTGCATTTATACTAACGTAAGCGCTGATGTCATTACATGGGTTAAAACTTCCCTGCTCTGCAAAGGGTGCTAGATTTTTGGAAAGCTGGGGAGAAGCAATTTATTGAGTGGTGGCCAAGCGCATGAAATTCATTTCTGGTTATTGGTACAGTACTTTGTCTGCTTTGACTGATGGGAGCTCGTTCTCCTGCACGTGCAGGAGGTTAAACTGGTTCCACTTCTCTAGAGCCTGCTTCTTCCCTAAGCGTAACTGGTAGCAGGTGTGTACCATGATACGTGGGTAAAGAAGGCTGCCTGGGTCGAGCAATTGCTGGTGAATGCAGGTGCCCCAGGGGAAAGTATCCACTTGAATTTGGTTTTTTTGTATGTTTTTAAAAGTTCTCATTCCACCTCTTTCTGTCTTCAGAAGCAGGCGAAGCCCAAGTAACGTACCTGAAATCCCTTCTCACGTTAGAATGAGTGGGCGCTGGAGGAGGTGAGCTGGCGCTTAATGCCTGACCTATGCCTTGCGCTTCCCCGCGGGGAGTTAGGAGCAACGGATAGGGACAAGCCTGGGGAAACACAAAGCAAGAAGAGGTGGAATCTGTACTCAAGCCTTTGGAGGCACAGCCCCTTCGAAACCATCCCTGTTCATAGAGAGGGGTTATTGTCCTCTGTCTCCGGTACATACCTGTGTGTAAGCTCCTTTATGTTCTGCAGGCCTTACTGCTCCTGTAAGTGAGCTGGAGTTACTCTCTTTTGCAAAGAGACGCTGTGAGAGAGTGTAGTCGTTGCACCAAGCCAAGAGGAGAGGAAGAAAGAGACAGGAATTACTTAAGCTGCTGTTTGCCCTGAGAACAAACAGTTCCAATTGGGCTGTGAAGTGCAAATAAGGTTTCCAAATCCCTGAGGAGTTGCATTTGCAATAGCTTTTGCAATAAGAGTGCTGGGGACACATCCCCCCTTTCTGGTTTTAAATGAGAGTTTGAGAGGTGGTTATTTGACATGGCAGCTTGTGATAGGAGAGGATGGGACCAGTGACCTCGGACCTGTGTCTTTCTCGGGCCTGGGATGGGGAGAAGAGTCCTTGGTTCGCATCCAGGCCAGGTTCAGGATGGAGATGATCACGGAATGGCTGCTCAGGGGACTCTGCAGGGTGATTATAGCGCTTGGTCTGTTTCCCGGTTTGCCAGCGTCATGTCACAGAAGCAGCTTTGTGTGGATCCTGGTGCACGTTCTTGTTGGCTGGTGACTTTGGGTTAAACTTGAATGTAAATTCTTGGCTCCTCTTGGAGGCTTTTCCTTTTGATTCTGGCAAGGGGAGGATGGAGGCGCATTCCCTCTGATGTGCACAGAGACCTCTAATTTGTGTTTTCAGTCTGGTGTCTTTTATGAAGTGCTCGGGAAGAGGATGTATCATAGTCAATAGAGTAACTCTGTTTTCTGCGGCGTTTTTCTCGTGAGGGGGAATTAAGCTGCATTATTGCTCTTTTCCAGGGTTCTGCTCTGGCACTGATAGAGTTAACAGAAGTGGAGTCATTTCGATTCTGTGCTGCTTGCTGCTGTGTGTCTTGGAAAAGCCAAATGCTCTGGCAGGCCTGTGTGCTGTGTCCTGGAAAGCAGGCTCGAGCCCTTGGGGTGCGCCCGGTAAAGCTACATTATGGTGGTGGCTTTGACAAAGAGCCCTCCTTCCGTCTGCCCGAGGAATGCGTGTGCTACACATGCCTCGTTTGCTTCTGTCGTTGCTGCCGAGAGGGTGATCTGTCCACGCCGGGGTGGGACAGCTTTGCAGAAATGCTAGCAGGCTGCTGTGCTGCCTGAAGCTGTGGAAGCTGCTGGGAATAGGGATGGCAGAAGGGGATGCTCCATGCAGCTTTCCAGGCTTGCTGCATTCCAGCCAGCCTAAAGGTCTCAAGCAGCGCTGGAAACCCAGTGTGCTAGGAATTATGTGCGCAGTGGGCACCCTGTTCATCCTGAATAGGAGGCAGTCCCTACCCCGAACAGCTAACTGTCTCGAAAGCAAGGACAGATTCAGGCAAAATGCAAACCCAGAAGTGTGCCAAGCGGTAGGCTTGGCAGCATCACTCCATTATCTTCTGCTGTTGGACTGAGATGCTTGGCCTGAAGTGCTGACGCACATATGTAATTTGCCCCTTCTTTAACTCCATGCTCATCTCTCTGGGTGTTTCTTCTTAGATCTGCTCCATCCTCAATCGTGACTAGCTAAACGTAGAGAATTACTGCTGAGTAATATCTGCTTCTTGCTCTGCAGAGTACAAAGTGTTATGTCTGCAGTTCCTCCAGCTCCTCTTCACGTGTAGAATAAGAGCCTGGCTCCAGGAAACACAGCATTTGGTGTTGCAGTGCAAAGCCATGTGTTAGGCTTACAGCTACACTGAATTTCTGGCTCTCCCTACCTCTGAAGTGTACATAAATACACCAGAGTGGAAAACCCCTAAGCCTTCGGTTCTGCATTTTATGTATTTTGGGACAAGATGAGTTAATGCTTTGATATGGAAACGTAACTGGTATTGTTCCTGTTTCTTACTAAATACCGGTCTAATGCTTTTGGTCTAGTGTTTGAAACCACGACTTTGATTGTTAAAATCTGGCATCCCTGAGGCATAAGCACAGCTACGAAGATGGCTCTTTAGACAAGTCATTCAATGCAAGGCTGCTGTGAGCTTCAAAGGCGCTGAGCAAATTTCCCCTGGGAATGACAGGGCTCAGCACTTTTGCATATCCGACTCTCAGGTTCTTCATATCACTGTACAGGGTAGGGTTGGTGCTGTTTAGGGGTGGCGTATGAACTGGCTGGGGAGGAAGAGAGACCCAGCTATCATTTTGAAAAGCTTTTCAGGGCAGCTTGCCCTGAAGTGGTTTTGTTTTCAGAGCTGGTGTTTGTAGGGTTTGTTCTGAAGTCGCTAGAAAGAATGAGCATGTCTGCAGAAAGGGCGGCTCTTGTTTTCTATCTGTAGGTGCTGTTCTGTGCTTATAATCAGGGTCTGGACTGTGCTTGGAGGGGAGGAGGAGTTTGGAGTGACTACTTTTTGCTTGTCTTTTGACGTTAAACCTTGCAGAGAGAGACTGTAAAACATCAAACCTTGGTTTGTCTCTCAAAATATCAGATAGCTGCTCCTCACTTTACTACGTTGTTCTTCCCTGGCTGTAGGCATTGGCTCCTTGATCACTGGGGAGAGAGCAAGGCTGGTTTGCCAGCCTGCCTCTGTGCAGAGCCTTGGACCAGAAAACATGCAGCAGCTTGGGGAGACGGATCTCCCTTGAGGAGCTTGCCAGTGGAAAGGGGCTGGGAGTCAGCAGGGAAGCAGGTAGCAGTGAAAAGATGGGACTGGTTGAAGTAAAAAAAAAACAAACCTGCTGCACCCTCCAGAAAAGGTCTTACGAGCTGCCCTTTTAACAGTGATTTCTCGCCTGTCTTTGGTGATCAAGAGTTGTTAGGGATGAGTGCAACAGAAATAAAAATTACATTAAACCAGGAAAAGACGTCCTGACTTAACACAGTCTGGACACGGACAAAGATTTACCAGAGCATCTTTAATCTCTGAAATCATACAGTTAAAAGTAATTATTCCTTTAGATTTATGTTGATGCGTGGCTCTTACGGCGCTATGTCCCTTTGGGGGTTTTTGTAGGAGAACTGTTTGTGTAATCTCTGTTCTTAACAAAATGAAGTAGCTACCAAGAAAGATCGTGGAGGTGACATCTACTGGGTGTCTTCACACAGATTAAATGAGATGGTGCATTCAGGTCAGTGATGTTCTCTCAACAGGGGCTTGCTCTAGCCACTGAGGCAATGGCATCTTCAGCTATGTATTTATAACTCTGATAAGGTCTTTGTTTTCAGCACAGTGGTACAGAGCATCTTCATGGGAAGATGAGATGACAGTGTGAATACCACAAACTAAAATCATGGATTGAGCCCTCTTTCTTCCTGTGGTGTGTTAGATACGTTTAAAAAGCAAGGAGGTCTGAAAGGTGGTTGGCTCTGCATGCTTTCTGAATATAGTTGTATTTTTTAATACTCTCAAACTTCCCTCTGCAAACTCTAGACCTGAAATCTTTATATTTTATTTATTTTTAAAATGAAAACGGAGCTTCTCTTGAAATCACATGACTCTAGAAGCTTGAGATTGATAAAAACCCCATGATTGCTATGGAAACTGGTAAAATTGCAACACGTTATGCCTCCTTTTGTCCAGTCATTGCTTCTCCACGGGGTCTCTATGGGTGCCTCAGACTCACGTAGCTGTCCCCATGTGGAAACGGATGGTCAGCCCCGTAACGAGTCTTGATTGTGCAAGGTCATTCTCTCCAAACCAGAGCGATTAAGGGTTCAACTAACTTTTTTTCTGGTACCTTTCCAGGCTCCTGGTCTGCAGCACCATGCTGGATCCCAAGCCTCACTCTGCAAGTCAGAGGTGAATCCAGGTGAAAGCCAGCTATCACAGTAGGTGTCAGGATGACCAAAGCACGGCTCCTCCGTCTCTCTGTGGTGCTGGTCTCCATCTTCATGATCCTCTTGATCATTGTGTACTGGGACAACGTGGGAACGGCTCACTTCTACCTGCATACATCCTTCTCCAGGCCTCATTCCCCAGGAGCCATCCCTGGTATCACGGCAGGTGAAGACTGGGAAGCCTTGCCAGATGTGGATGAATTTTTGGCAAAGCTGCTTAGTTCGAGCCTGAAACAGAATAGCTCTATCCCCCGAAAGACAGAGCAGCTCCTGGTCCAGGGCTCCAGCAAGCCTGTGGTGAGCAATTTGGAGGAGAACGTGCGGGGCTACGACTGGTCTGCACACAATGACAGAAACAGCTTGGACCAAGAGAAACTGCAGATAGAGAGGCAGAGAACGTTGCGGGAGTTTTGTGCCAATTCCAGCTTCACCTTCCCCACCAAGGAGCGCTCCTTTGATGACATCCCAAACTATGAGCTCAACCACTTGATCGTGGATGACCGCCACGGCATCATCTACTGTTATGTCCCCAAGGTGGCCTGCACCAACTGGAAACGGGTGATGATTGTGCTAAGTGAGAGCCTGCTGAACCAGGGGGTCCCATACCAGAATCCTCTGGATATCCCCCGGGAACATGTCCACAACACCAGCACCCACTTGACCTTCAACAAATTCTGGCGCCGTTACGGGAAGTTCTCCCGGCACCTCATGAAGATCAAGCTGAAGAAGTACACTAAGTTCCTCTTTGTACGAGATCCTTTTGTCCGCCTCATCTCTGCCTTTCGCAGCAAATTTGAGTTGGAGAATGAGGAGTTCTACCGGCGTTTTGCCATCCCCATGTTAAAGCTGTACTCCAACCATACCAACCTTCCCACCTCCGTAAGTGAGGCCTTTGGGGCAGGCCTCAAAGTCTCCTTTTCTGACTTCATCCAGTACTTACTGGATCCCAGGACAGAGAAGATGGCCCCCTTCAATGAGCACTGGAGGCAGGTTTACCGCCTGTGCCATCCGTGCCAGATAGACTACGATTTTATTGGAAAGCTGGAGACGCTGGATGAGGATGCTGCTTATCTATTGCAGCTCCTCAAAGTGGACAGGCTGCTTCGCTTCCCCCCCAGCTACCGGAACAGGACTGCCAGCAGCTGGGAAGACAATTGGTTTGCCAAAATCCCACTGGCTTGGAGGCAGCAGCTCTACAAGCTTTATGAAGCAGATTTTGTACTCTTTGACTATCCCAAGCCAGAAAACTTGCTTAAAGACTAAAAGCGATTGGGCGGTGGGTGTGGGAGGGAACATCTGAAATACCAAAAATGTTTAAAGCCTCCTCATTTTTGCTCTTAACTCCCTTCCCCATACAGGTTGGTACAATGGAATATATTTTTTCTACCGCTTCCCCTTCCGTTTTTGCAATAATGCCAGAGTCCAGGGTATTCCAGCCAGCTGTGCATATGCAAAAAATGCCAGTTTTTTTTGTTATCACTTGTTTTCTGTTTTTTAAAATGTCCCCATGTTTTGCAATGGGTCGCTGCCCTTGGTCACTCTGCCAGCTGTGTCCTTCAGTAGCTTTTTATTAATACTTTTTAAAAATTAATATATTTAAGATATTTAATACAATGCGTGTGGCGTGGCAAAGGAAGGGAAGGAATAAAAAAAAAAAAAGTAAAAGAAAAACCCAAGAAATTATGCAGTTGCCTCTGTGTTGTCTCGGGGCTGCTGTTTCAGAGGTCCGAGGTTTGCAGAGCACTCAAATCTCTTTAGGACCTGGTTTGTCGGTGGTGCCTTCGCCAGCCACGTCTGCTGGTGATCGCTCTGAGCTGGGCTCAAGGCAGATCGGATGGGTCGGTGCCCGATTCTGCCAAACAGCCCTGGAAGAATACCAGTGCTCCGGTGACGAGCGCTGCTCACAGCTGGTGAGCGTGACGCCAGGGTCACAGGAAGGAAATGGTGGTTGGGAGCAGTGATGCCAAGCCCCGTGGGGTGTTTGAGGATGTGCACGTGGCCAACGCGGTACCTCTGCACTGCTTCACTTTTTGGCAAAGTGGTGGTGGGACTTTACTTTCCAAAAAGCTGAGTTTCCTCAGCCCTTGTATACCTTGCTAATGTGGAGCATCTTCTATGACATGTCCCATTCCAGGATGGTGCCTGAAGTTCTTGGGGGTTGTGGCCAACCTGGATGGGCAGAGCGTGCTCGTGGATGGATGTGCTGTCCAGAAATTGGCATCCAGGCTTCACACTGCCTTCACACACACAGCTTAGGCAGAAACACAGGTCACCATATCGCAGCCGGTTGCAGGATGGGGAGGTGGTGTGCTGCTGCGTGGCCTGGTCGCTGCTACATACAGTACAGGTCCCTTGAAGTGTGCTATGTCCTCATTCCTATGCATGCTTTAAGGGGACATGGCAGGGATGCAGATGCTTATCCCTGGAAGAAGAAGATGCGAAAGGTTTCTTTCAATCAGCAGGCGTCAAGGTGAACTCAAAGTTCATTTGCTTTCAGAGTGCCAGCTACTGCTCGTGACGCTGCATCCTCATCCACTGCTTTTCTGTTTATACCAAATGACCGATGCAGATTTAATCATCTGCCTTGCTGGGACCTGCTGCAGGGGTGATGGTTGCCCACTGTGCTAGGAGCATGTGGGCTGCTTCCCAAAGGAAATTAATGCTTTTAGAGAGACTTTTTGTGTCTCATCAGCTGAATCTGCTTCTCTTTTTCTCTCTGAATTGCTCTGCAAAAACTGTCTGCATAGCAGATTGGGCAGGCAACTCTTTTAGAGCTGAAATGCTTAATTATTTCCCTGGGCTGTGGATGGTATCAGTGATGAAGGTCTAGGGTCAGGCCTTGGGAGGCAGCCTTGCATTTTGGGCAGACTTCTTTATAATGGCCTTTTACTCAGTTTCTCTCCGAGACCATCAGCAGGCATGACTTCCCCTCTCGCTCCTTGCTTCCCCAACCTCTGTACACATACATCTTCGTGGCATTGCATGCTCTTCCTAGCAAATATGCTATATCAAGCTTTTTAACCTATAAATGAAAGGTAATTTAGTAGTTGAGCTCGAAATGAATAGTTTGTTTCTCATTGTATTCACACCACTCTCCTGTAATTTCTGCAGAGATATTTGCAGTTTAAATGAGCCTGAAGCCATGATCAGGGTCTTGGTGCTTAACTTTTCACAGCTTGGGGAAAAAGGAAGTGCCTGTTTCTGAGTCATTATTTAAAACTAATAATAGAAAAGTGTTGATCTGTTCAATTTTTTTTCCAGTTACCAGCTAATTGCTGCAAAACAGAAAGATGTTGAGAATCTCATCTCCTGTAATGAGTAATCCCGGGAGTCTCTTGGTTCCTGCAACATTTACGTTTCTTCAGGGTGGGTTCATCTCACTCTTCAAAGATACAGCATGGATGTTTTCATCTCTTGTCTTTACAAAGTGTTTATTTTTTTATCTTTTAATTTAAATTTAATTGATGTTTAGTATGTGTAGAGGTGGGTGGCTGGGACCGTAGCACAGTTGCTGTGCAAACTTCCTTCCAGCTGCTTCCCCTGCACCTCTTGATCTGGTCCTGTCTCTTCCTGCCCCGCCGGCCAGCGCTTGGCCGACGTACCCCTATGACGCCGGCTCGCCCTGCAAACTGGCTGCTGCCTTCTCAACCGCAGTTGTCCCGTGATTCATGGCCATGGCTTGTCCCAGCCAAGAGCCCGGGAGCATCTTTTCAAGTTCACAAGCTGTCAGTCAGTCATCCGGGGCAGAGGAGGAATGGGTTGCAGAGTGTTACCTCATTTTTGGCAGCAGGGTCCTGGTTGTGCAATTGGCAGAGAAGGTGCAAAATGGCTACAAATCCTGCACAGCAGCTGCTCCATGTGATGGGAGAGCGTATCCTCTCCTTATGGCTGCCTTGTAATTTAACAGCAATAGAACAAAAAGCCCTCCCTTCCCTTGCGGACATTGGGTAGAGAGGGGAGACTTTGAATGCACTGACTTCTCTCCTCTCTCCCCATCCAAAGCTGGATAAAGGGGATAAATTCCAGCGTTATGTGCTAATACCACCCTATGTCATGCTAAGGTCCAAAACACCCCATAGCCAAAGTTCAGCGAGCTGCCAGCAGGCTGCCTGCATCCCAATGGCTTCATCAGCCTCCGTAAGAGCTGCAGTCAGGAGGATGGATGGCATAAGGCCACTGAGGGCTCTGTCTTCTGTACTTTCCCTCTTTCACCCCATCGAGTCCAGCAGGCGTTGACATTTAAGACATTTTAATGTTTGTAGACCGATACCCAGCCAACGTGCTGGGTGCTGTTGGCTCTCTCCTCATTTCCCATTGCCACGCGTCAAAGCGCTTGCCGGGAGGAGCAGTAAAGCTCAGATGGAGAGGGTTCACGTTGCAGTGGATGGCTTCTGGGTTCCAAATAGCTTGTTCCTTGCTGCTCTTTTCTTTTGAAGCCCTCCCTCCCCACCATTCCACCACTGTGAATGTATTGTTAAGAAGTCAAAGGGGGTCCAGGCTGCGCTGAGCTTTGTGGTAAGACCACTGGCTTGCCAGAACTGGGACGTAGCCTCTGGCTTTGGGAATGTGCATTTTTTGTGGGTTTCTTGCTCTCTTCTTATGATGTAAAAGGGGGAGGAGTGGGGGGGGGAGAAGGACAAAGAGTTCAATCAGCCATGCTTCCTTACCCCCTGGTTTCCTAAAGGAGCTGGAATTTGGTATTTGACAAATAATAGCAGAATGATTGCAAAGGGCAGGCGGTATGCATCCGTGCTGGCCTGAAGTTAGAAGAGGGCTAAAAATCCTGGAGTGTAGATGGTTATGATACTAGTACTGATTTTATAAGGGGTGGAAAAATGCTTTGAAGTGACCTATTTGAGTCTGAATAAACCTGGCTTTGTCATTTCATGCTTAGCCTGCAAAGTTATGTCCTGTTCCCCCCCAGCTTGCTTTTCCCTGGGGTTGACCACTTGGCCAAAGTCAGCACAGAGTCTCTAACCAGGCAGAACCGATGCACAGATGCAAAAATAACCTGGGGATTGACCAAGCTGTTTCCAGCTGGGTAGAACTGAGACCAGCTTTAGTGCTCGCTCAGCATCGAAGCCGAAGCCTTTACACAACCATTGAACATCGGTCCCTTGCTGTTTGATGCCGGATTCACTACTACAGTGGGATGCGTGTGACCTGGCCCTGCAGACCCTGCGTGCTCCGGGGAAGGACTGTCAGGCCTCAGAGCTCTTTGCTTTTTGAGCAGCGACGTGGCTTTGCCAGGGTATGGAGTGTCCTTAACACATGGGTACCTTTGCATTTCAGTAGTTTTTGCCTTAACCCTTTAATTCACTTGCGGTTTAGGGGGACAAAATTGTAGACCCACTACCCACGGACAACAAAAATTTGCCCTGGGATGACATCTGGGATGAAGTGTTTTGGCTGTGTGTTTTGCGTCCCTCAAGGTGGCACTGGGGGGATGGAGGGCAGGGGATGAATGGCAGCGTTGAAAGGGTGGCGAAGAAAAGCTAGTTTGTTCCTTCTTATGTAAGCTGGACTTCCGCGGCAGCCCGCGGTGAAAGCCGGTGACTTGGCAGGGTGCTGCGTGGCTGTGGTGCAAAACAGTGCCAGGGAGGGTGTGGGGTGTGGTGACTTACAAGCAAGTCGTGTTGCTTGAATTTAAGGGCTTGCCCATGTTGGTCTTGCTTGTAAACCCTCTAGTCAAGGGCAGGAGGGGGAAAAAAAAAAAGCAGAATTTAATAAAGCCATCGATAACCAGCTGTTTGGGGAAGAGATGGGGAGGGTGGGTGGTGCTGGGTCTGGAGCAGGCATAATGCAGCTCTTCTGCTCTCTCCTTGATTAAATCAAATTGGGGATTGTGGCGGTGGGCTCCCCCTGCCCTGCATGAGCAATGACCACCAGTTGGGGTCGTCGTGGCTGCATCCAGCTTATGCTGGACTTTGGGGATGGATGGCAACATAGTAGCTAAGGGCTGCCTGTAGCAGTGACCCAAATGACTTGCTGATATGCAAATATGACTATAAGTCAATCATCTTACGCTATAAATAGTGGACAGCCCAGGGCCCGCTGAGCTCTCCTGCACGGCAGCGGGCTGCACGGCGGGATCTCCCCTTGAGTAGGGACACCTCTCGAGGTTACTCCTCGAGGTTTAGAGATTCCTTGCCGCAACAGATCCTCGGTAAGTGACTAATAGCATGCTAAACTTTGAAATCTTAGCTAAGTGATATAAAGGATTGATTGCGCATATATAATCCTTTAGACATAAACCGTTGACCAAGTCTGGGACTAGGATTGGATCCAGCCGCACCTAGACTCCTCTCTGAGAAGTTTAGAAAGCAAGGGGGTCCTTTCTGAACCTCATGACTCAACGGGAGGGTCTCCCTGACAGTTTTGTCTGACCCTGTCCTCTATGCAGTAAATAATCAAGTGTACCTTGCCATCGAATCTTGTTCACTGTCGCATTTACCATTGAACCTTGTTAATTCACACTTTAACTCACTGTTTTCTATCAATAAAGTATTGTTGCTTCTCTCTTATGAGTGAAGTGCAGTCTCACTCCATCCGTGACAGGCATCTAGCTCAGACTGTGGAGGTTGAGGCTTCTCCTTGCAGGAGCTGGGTAGCGTTTGGCCTGGATGCTGTGGGAGAGCCCTGTGCCGGGACAGGAGCGATGCTCAGCAGGCCGGCGGGGCTGGCTGAGCCTCTCGCTGCAGTCGCTGTGTCTGTGCAAGGTGCCATGGGAGCCAGGACCGTGCGGCCATTCTGCAGTGGCCCATCTGAAACCCATTTTCTGTTCCTGGGCTCTGACAAACGCCACTGCTGCTCCCCGCAGCCTGGCTCCCTTGGCAGCAGGGGTCCATCTCTTACACCCGCTGTCAGCGGCAATTCCTGTCACGGTGCCCTGTGAAACGATTGAGCAAAGCACAACCAAACCTGCAGTCAGGCTGTTGCACCCAGCAGGAGCTTTTATTTGTGCAACCTGTGTCGCAGGTAGTGCCTAGCCTTTGGGTCGCAAAGGGCTGGAGTATGGGGGGTGTGAATACACTTAAAAAGTGAGTGACCCTCCTCTCCTCCTGCCTGCTGGCTCACTGCTGGAGCTGAGAATCAGGCCCTGCTGCCTTTTCCCTGCAAGATATGAAGCTCCTTTCCCTTCGTCTCTTCTCAGTGTCCCCCTATGTCTAGCACCGCCAGTGTCCCCTCAAGCGTCCCGACGTGCCGTGTTGCCTTCCTGCAGGGCTGGCTGCGGTGGCCTGATGTCCCCGCAGCCCTGCTTCGTCTTTGCTTTTTGTGGTATTGCCTCGTTCAGGGGTGGCTTAAAATAAAATGTTTTTTAAAAAAATAAGAAGTGGAGCAGTTGTAGCAGCTGGTTCCTGTCGGGACGGAGGTGCGAGATTAGCAGCCTGACCTTTTACAAGGAGGGAGGGAAGTTTCCATACCAAAACCCTCTGGCTGTGGGTTTGGGCACCCTGAGCCAAACCTCTTTGAACTTGGGCCTTTCTTGCTCTTTAATGCTCATAAAACCCAGCTGCCCCACCTGAAGATGGTGTTGCCTCGCCTTGGGAGGCTTTGGGTCGCAGCCTCAGCTTCTCTTTTGTGTCTTGTTTCTGCCTGGGGGCAGTGCCTGCCAGCAGTGGGGGGGGGCAATGTGTCTGCCGGCAGCAGGGTGCAAGGGTTCGGGCTCTCACCATTGACAGGCCAACAGAAACGTGGTGAATTCAGGAGCAAACCTGACGCTGGAGGCCCCTAGGGAAAGCTGTCGTGGTACTCAATGGAAAGCAATCACCTTTCTGCAGGCTTTTTGTTTCTTTGTGAGCCTTTCCCTGAGACTGGAAAATTAATTGCTGCCACAGAATACCAAAGCCTCCGGAAAGCCACACGGAAGGTGGTGATTTAAAAAATAATCTATAGGCGCTAATGGAGAATGGCGCAGTAATTTTAGCAGACTGCCCCAGAGGGGAAGCGGGGCAGGTGAACAGGGCTGTTCAGCAGTCTTTGCTCACCATTTATACCTTAAGACTATTGCTTTTCATTTCTTTGGCTTTTCAGGTGTTGGCGTCCTTGCCATCTGGACCGTGAGGTTTGGACTCTGCTGGTAGGGTCCATTGCATTTGGAAAGAGATGGTGACCCCCAGGCTGTGGTGGGATGCAGGGTGGCGGCAGGAGTTTCCCTTGCAGAGGCTGCTGTGAATACAGGTGTTACAAACCCAGGGACTCATGCAATGGACCGTGTTCTCCTCAAATGACAAGGCAGAGCTGAGGAGCATGTTTTTAATTAGCAGTGCTGCTAATTGTTTGCTGTAAGCCCTTCGGTGAGTTATGCAAGCTGTCTTCTGTTTGTCCCCCGTAAGGGGGGAGTGGGAGATACCTGTTTTCTGGAGGGCTCCTGGGTATGAGCTGTGTCCACGGGAGGTTTGGAGGTCTCCAGGAGGAGCAGTGCCTTGGGAGGGTTCGAAGACAGGGCTGCAGCATTCAGCAATGAAAACCAAAACTGCCTCAATCCAGACTTTTCTTGTCACAGGGTGAGTCTGGAAGCTGCTGGCATGAAAACTGTCTGTATTGATTCAAGAAGTATGTACCCTTTGGAGAGCTCAAGGGCTTGTATGGGTCTATGGGCAAAACTCAGCTATGGAAATGCACAGAGTTCATGGCTCACCGTCCCGCTCTGTCCCTGGCTGGCTTCCAGGCAGCTCGGGATGCAGGGGAGGTGCAGAGCATGCCATCTCTCTGAAGAAAATGTCTTTCTTTATCTTGGAAAATGCTGGGCATCCTTGAGCAGATGGTGCTCAGCCAGCTGAGATGGCAGTGAGCATTAGCGGGGCTGTTGCTTTTCACCTAATGAAGGGGTTTGTAATTTTGTCTCAGGTTCTCATCCTCAGACTGTGCCAAATCTGGGTGTCAGACTGTACCAGCATCAAAATACTCCCAGCCCTGCCCAAACTATTTGTTAAATAATTGAGGGAGGCTTTTCCTGATCCACCAGGCAGTGCCTTCACGAATCCCGTGTTTTATCCCCCAGGCGGATGGATCACGCGCAGCTTTGGCAAAGACACATTTTGTGGCAGAGAAGCTGCAGTTTCAGTGTTTATTTCTCTGTCATTGCAGGAATTCAAAATGGATGGAAGAAAATGCCATCGAGATTGACTCTTGTTTTGTTTGGACCCTGGACAGGTCTCTGTGGAAAATATGGGAGGAGCATGTGGGACAGAAAAGAGCCAAGAAGACGTGTCAAAAAGACAGCGGCGGCCAAAAGAGTGGTCAGCAGGGAGTGGAGCAGGGCTGGGGATGCATTTCTGAAGGATAAAAAGGGTGGGGGGAGTTGAGGGCATCTACAAACAAAATGGGGGTGCTACAGAGTGGGTAAATGCTGAGATGAGCGAGAGGGGCTGCTGAGAAACCACGTGCCATCTGCTGCAGCATGGAGACCTGCCCTGTTTGCTTTTCCGGGCTGGGAGCAGGGGCCAAAGTAGAGGAGAAAATAAATAACTGCATAATTAAGTGGAGAAAGCTTATCAGAATACAGCGGGCAAAATCCAAGGGGTTCTGACACATGATGCGGGGTCAGATTATCTGAAATAGGTGTGACTTCGTGAATGGTGGTGGGACTTGTAGGCTTGGACTGAACAAGCAGTCATTTAGAGGCAGACTAAAAATAGCAGTGGGCTAAGGTGCTCCTTGCCTGTGCTGGGAGAGGAAGGCTTGCAGCTTCACCAGCTGTCGGGCTCTGCAAGCAGGGCCATGTCCACAGGGGATGGAAGTGCAGGAGAGATGGTGCCAATGACCTTTCACATGCTATTGGGCACCTCTATCTGTATCCAGTTTTTCTCTCTCTTGACCTTTGCATGCCTTATTGATTTCAGACTCTCTATGTTTTGGCTCTTGGGTAAATCAGAAGTATTTGTCACCTAAATCAGAAGTATTTGTCACCTAGAATGGTCATGCTGAGAGTATAAAGCTTTTTACAAAGCCTTCAGTGACCTTTAGCTAATGGGAAATCAATGAACTGAGTGTATATAAGCATTTCCCAAGTGCTGGGTAATGATGTGCACAGTGGGGACCCACCTTGGCATAACACGGCTACCCAACAGTAGTCTGGGCATGCAGGTCTTCTGGATAAAGGTTCTTGCATCAGGTCAGGATGACCTAGACTTGTGTTTCTTGATTATCTTTACTTGTGTCTCATATATTGTGAGTGTGAATGTATGTGTATGTAAAGTCAAGTGGCAGAATCAGTCCACAATCCTGGGGAGGTGAATGCATTTGAAATGTTTAAACAAACACCTAAGTTTTTGATAGGGTGAAATATATGCAAGTTACGGCCTTCTGTTTTCTATAAGCAGAGGATCATTTTTGTGATTACAATTAGTATGTTGCAATGAATTGACATTCCTAGGATGGTCACTCCTCCCTATTAACGCAGTTTCGTTCTTCAGTTCTCCTAAGCAAGCCCCCGTTGTGACCGGGGGATGCTTGTGCTGTGCAACCACCGGGCAAAAGCGGGTGTTGCGTTGGATGTGGGACAGTCAGGCTCTAACAGCAGCTGTGGACATCCCTCTGGCTGTACATCCCTGAGCCTGCTTGCTTTTTTCCTGTTCCAGCTACCGTTAGCAGCCAAAGCGTGAACCCAGCACACGCAGACACAGCTGCTGTGTGCACCGACCAGTTTTCACTGCGTGGATCCAGGGATTAGAGCAAGTCCCCGGTTAGTGGGGCTGGGAGCTAATCCCTGCTTCAAAATTATGGAATCGGGATCGTGTTGGTTTTTCCCTCTTCTCATTTAGATGCCTCAAATCCGAGCTTTCTGGATTTCTTGGATTCTCAAAATAGCATCAGGTTTCCTTCTAAGACTTGCCAGCTGCAACAGGAGAAAGAGCATAGTGTATGGTGGACAGTAAAACTCGTAGCGTTATTCCACAGGTACTACCGAATCAAGGCAATTCTCAGATTGATTTTGCATCATACACACAGATTTTCCTGGGGAAAGTGAGGGTGCTAGGAGCCAGCCTGAAAACAAAAGCCCTTTGTAAGACCAGGACAAACCGTGTTTCTGTTCCGCCCCGCGGCACCAGGTAGAGGCAGAGTAGCAAGATGAAGCTGTTGCATGGTGAGGTCCCCTTCACGTACCAAAACTGGGTCAGGTTGGGACCAGGTCCCCCAGCACAGCCATGGCTCCAGGCTGCGGCATGATTTCTGGGAGCAAATCTGTTTAACGTAAGATGCAAAGCATCTCTCATCAGCAAGTGAGAATGTGAATTCAAGATGTCAGGGCAGGTTCCAGATGCTGTTGCACTTTGCATGTATGACATTTTTTAGAGCTTAGCAAAAGGTCAGTGTGCTTGGATGCAGTTCCTGACTTTTGGAAAGTCTGCAGGTTTGGGAGTAACGCTTTTCATTTTATTTGTCATAGGAAAACAGCCTGCTTACAAAGTTTGCCTTTGGAATTGAGATGCTAGCTGAAATCTAGCTCTTGAGTTTGTCAGTTTAGGCTAAAAAGATAACTAGGGACAAGTTTGTTTTGGGTTTTTTTCTTTTTTCTTTCTTTTTTGTTTTTTCCTCCAATATACAGGGAAAATCTTTCAGTATAGATTAGCTTGCTGTTGTCAGTGTTAGCTTTTTTTTTTCTGGCCATGCCGATTGGAAGGAAATTTCCAATACAGCATAGTTGCCAGAAACAGATTCTTTGCTGGAACATTTTGCTTAAAATATTCTGACTTGCTCCTTGCAGTGATGCCATTTAGTGTGAGAACACACGGCAATTGGCTGCTTTGTTCTTAACTCTGAGCTTGACATTTTCTTTATTTTTGTTGGGGTTTTTTGCTGGTGTTTGCTTTGGACAAGCCTGTTATCACACTACAGAGATCAGGATGCCACTCGGATGTCCACAAGCAAAGTCTTTCTTTAGGATCCTTTCTTGGCCCTTCTATAGACCTGTGTAGTACTGGGAGTCGAGAGCAATGGCAGGAGGAATCCCATCAGGATGGGGTTAATATGCTGGTGAAGGACCAATATGTGGGCAAGGCGTTGGAGACAACCTGGTTTTTCTCTCGTCTTCTGAACTTCTTCCTTCTGGGAGTTAGACACTATGTATTTGCCTCCAGGATCTCATTTGGTGCCTTCCCAGTAAAAATGGGGAAACTACACGTGTTTGGCTTGATCTGCCTGACCCTGGCAAGGCATTTCTGAGGCCATTGTGCTACTGCAGCTCACTGCCCTGCAGCTGCAAGGCTTGACAGCGTGACGCCGAGACATTGCTCTTCTCAGCCCTTTTTAGACAGTTACCCAAAGATAGCATGAGCTGTGTTTGGATTTGTTTTTCTTCTTTTCTTGTTTGGTCAAAAGCAACAGGGGATATTTCCCCCCGAAAGAACAGCAGTGTTTGGTTTGAGAGAGGATGAGGTCAAGAAAAGGCAGGAAAAGGCTGTCTCATTGTGTTTTCAGTTACTCGATTGCTTTTTTGCACCTGCACCAGACTTCCACTGGTGAGAACTGGGGCTTTGCTGGGCTCCCAGAACAGCGCTGTCGGAGAGGAAATGTCTTCCACTCCCCAGTCGCGTCCTGTGTTTTCCTTCTCACTCTGTCATCACTTTACAGAGTAAAATCCCAAGCTCACATCAGTCCCTCCAAGGTCTCCGGAGCAGCTCCGAGTGGGCGGCTGTGTCTGCAGAGCCCACCGTAGCACTGGGCAGGCACCAGCTCCATCCCAAAAGTGATGGAGCTGAAATTAGCTCCTCAGCAGGATTTTTCTGGCTCGGAGCTGTATCACAGCTATACCATTTCCACTTCTGCAGTTAGCCTGGAGATGGTTTTGCCTCATGTGCTGTAAAACTGCCTTTAGGATCAGGGCATTGACATAAGAAACCGGGGTTGAATTTATGGGAAGGCAAAGCTCTGTCGTCTTCAGCAAATGCAGCCACCGCCTGACACATAACTCCTGAGCCTTCCTAAACACACTATGGCATGAAAGGGGAAGAAAAACCCAGGATTAGCTGCATCAAATCTTTGAGTGTCTTGACTCACGTCAATGGGACTTCAGTCCCCGTGTCCGGGAAAATGCTCGTTTTTATGCTTTTTGTTTCTTAACACGAGCAGAACAGAAAAGAGCTGGGGCAAGGGACAGAGCGCGGTTTTCCCTTCACCCCCTGTTAGGGACGTGGAGGAGATTAGCACATGTGCAAGGTCTCGGGCCAGGCTGCAGAGGAGGTCAGCTCTGGGATTTGTGCCCCGACATCAGCCCCATCCCCTGCAGACTGCTGCTTTCTGACAGACAGGCAGGGCAGTCGGATGCCGTAACAACGACGCGTTTTTCTTGCTGTGCAGCACAGGCTTATCAGGTGTTTGGGCTGGAAGGCTGCAAGGCTTTTAGCGCTTTGACACTTACACAGCCATCCACCGTTGTGTTTCCAGCTGTCGTCAGGCTGGGAGAGTGGCAAAGACCAGCAGCGAAGGGGTTAATGGCGAGGTGATTTTAAGGGCTCCCTCCCCAGTAGGGACACGTCTCTCATTTTTCTCCAGTGAAGTTCTCTGCAAATAAAGAGAGACTTTGCAAAATGAGATGTTTAAGAGTAAAAAAGAAGGAAGAATAAAAGAATTTTAAGAATAAAAGATTTCTTTCAAGAAAAGAATAAAAATTTTAAGAATAAAAATGAAGGAAGAGGAAAAAGAATTTGTAGGTCACGTTTCTGGGCTGTTTCAATAGCAGTTTAACAGAAATAAACTCTCCGTGTGTAAATGTATTGGAGCTGCCTTTGCGTCGCCTTTCCGGAGAGCAGAGAGCACCAGGAACACGGCTGTGTCCAAGGGCCGGGATATATGACTAAGAGGTCGAGGCGAAGGGTTTTCCATTCTTAGCTCTGCAACTGGGTCACGCTCTGATCTTCAGTGACTCACTTACCTGCTTGATGCCTCCAGTTTTCCTGAGGTTACAACTACTAACTTGTTTCTAAGGGTTCAGAAACAATCTTGGGCCAGACAGATATAGAGAATTACAGAAAACATGTTTTAGGTTAATGGCTGCAACAATGAAATGGTTTCAGTTATTTACTACCCCAGGCTGTGGTTACAAGGCAAGTTAAGCGAACAATTAGGTTACTGCTGCGGCGCCTGTAGGGAGGTACTGACCCATTAAAAATCTTATTTTGCTGGACACCTTGTACAGAGGTTTTAGTTTATGCTAGTTATCCTTAATCTAAATCATGCGTATTTGATAGTTTAGTGTGCTGCAGTTGAATCCTTTCCTGCTGTGTTTTTCAGGGATGTGTGGTACGTGCCTTCTATTAGCTCCAAAGCACTGCACACAAGATTTTCTGCATGCAATAGTCTCTGGATTTTAATAACTTACTGGGCAGGTCGATGGAAAGTTGACATCTGTCTAGTCCTATTGGCACCTCCTTGGCTTTATTTTGACTTAGGAAACTGCAGTGTGAAGCAGGCTTTTTTCTGCCAAATAATTTTTTTTCCTAGGATGTTGTGGGTTTTTTTTCTTTTCCTATTCCTGCTTTAACTTTGCTTGCTCTGCCTATTTTAAATAATGAAGAAGGCTAACCCCTGTTCTCCTTCCCTGCTCCCACTCAGGCACCTTTTGAAGAGTACCCACAACCTCAGTTTTGCAGTCCGTGCAGTTTGAGTGTGTTAGATACCCTGGTCTCTAACACCAGCTATGAAGGCTGTGTTTAGTCTAGCAGCATTTGAGATTATACTTGAGCTGGTGGAGCTGGGAGAGGACTTTAGAGATGCTAGAGAAGAAAAGTTATTCCAAGAAACCAATATACTCTCAGGAGCCCCAGGGGCAGCAAGAGAGAGAATAGAAATAGGTTATCTAAAGCCCAGGCAAATAAAATATTCTTATTATAACTCCACGGGCACTACGCCAGCTCTCTGTAAGCAATATTTCTCTTTGCATCTCACTTTGCCAGTTAATTGGACATCTATTATTTCATGATTTCAGCAGGAAACATAGCCTGAGTGATGACTTTGGTACCCAGCCCAGTGCTGCTGTGCACTTTCCGAGCCCTGAATTGTGGAAATACTTCCAGTCGGTCTCTGCTCCTTCTCCAAATGTGTACGTGAATTGTCAGTGCTGCTTGGTGACATTTTCTAGGGACAGCGGTTCTGCGACACGCTCCTTCAGCAGACAGCGCCTTCCGTGATGTTCAGGACCCTGCAAGGATGGAGGGTGGAGGTGGCTCCTCCTTTCCCATCTCCTGCTCCTCTCCCTGCCCTGCCTGAGGACCAGTTTTGCTGCTTCCTCGGGGACATCGGGGCAGCTGAAGGACAGAGCCACACACCGTGTGGCAGCCCAGGGTTGGTCCCCCAGTGCCCAGTTCTCTCTGCCAGACAATTTCAGCCACAGTTGCATCTAGAAGCGTCGGTAGAAGCAGCTAATTTTAAGCTGATACAATTTCTTTAATTTTTTTTTCAAGATCATGATTTTGTAAACAAGTTTATTTACCCTTCCCACCCGACTCTGGGGTTATCCGCACGCAGCCAGGGAAGGCAAACCAGAGTCTGAGCACAGTTATAGCTGCCTGCCTGGATGCTCCTAATGAATTGTTTGCAGACAAGCTTCAGACCTGCAATTACTCACAGAAATTATTCAGCAAATAGTTTTGAATAATGAATCCCTTTGAGAAATTTGAGTTGTTTTGCAGGCAGATTCCAGACAGAGAGCATGTTCAGAAGTCGTAGCTTTTAATACATTTTCCCCTCTGTTTGCCAAGCTGTGGAGTTGGCATAGCATCCCTTTCCAATACCTTCATGTAGGATTAAACCTCTCCACCAGACACATGTGATGCAGGCTAAGAGTGCCCACTCGAGAGTCTCCTGCTCTGATAGAGCTACACGCACTGCGTGCCCCCATGTCCCCCCCACATCCCCTCCTTGATGGGGGTCTCGGTTGCTGTTTTTCCAGTCCAGCTTCCCTGGAGTGAGTCAGCGGGGATGTCTTCACCCGTAGATGCTACCAGCAGTGCAGAGCATCAAGGGTTGGAGAGCTGGACCCCGCCTGGTATTACCCCTTTTGGCCAGTATTGCCTCTATGGTCTGCAAAATCTGCCCCTTAAATTGCCGTGGGCCCTTTGAGCAAAGGGGCTGTAGAAGTGCAAAGAGTCAGGAGAGGTCTGGGTGAGAATTTGACATCCTGAGAGCTAAAAGAGGAGGAAAAAGCAGCTCATGAGGTCAAGTTTCTGCGGGTTTGTTCCAGCTCCCGCCCGCCAGACAGTGAAGCATGGTGTGTGATGTTTTATAGCCAGGGGATGGAGAGCTTTTGGCAGGGAAGGCAGAAATGACTGACACCACTTTGCGAGCTGAGGCTGCTCGGTCCCTGAGTCCCATCGAGGGGCTGATTACTGTGGAATACGAAGATGGCACTTGCCAGCAGGGAATCATGAGGGCAAGGAGCTGAGGACCTGGCTTTTTTTTTGGGGCAAGTGGCTTTCAATCACCTGCTCTGGACCCTGCAACTGGCCGAAGCGGTTGATGCTATAGGAGGGACAGGGCAGAACCTGGTAAGCGTGCTGATAAGTGAAGGACACAGGTCCTGGGGTGAAAAGGAGAGTTCAGCCTGGTGGCACAATAACCTGACGGTTAAATACTGGGGCCTGTCACTCACATGGCCCTAAATCTTCTGTATCCACTTTTACAGACCAGGGAAAGGCTCAGACACCAAAGGAGAGAGGAGAGGTGATCCGCACCAAGAGATCTGCTCAAGCCTGGTCAGGAGATACGTTTGGGGTAAGGCACGGGTTGTGGTTCAGATGATCCCCCCTGCACATGCGACAAGGAGCAGCGGGAATCTGCCCTTCATGAGACAAGCCCTGCAGGGTCAGGCTGGGGGGGGGCTGGGGACCCTTCAGGGCAAAGAAGAAAGATTTGGAACATTGTGATGGGTGTCCTCTCCTCCACACATGGTTCTGTCCCCCACAGTCAAGGGATGGGGGTCCATAAAACCAGAGGTGGCATTGCCACAGCAACAGGGTCTGTGCATCCTTGCTCAGCGCCTCACAGGACAGATCTCCGGGTTATCTTCCACTTACCCGTGAGCTCCCATTGAACTGGGGCTGGTTTCCAGCCCCAAGGGATTTGCCTTAGTGGACGCAGCAGCTGCACCTTTTCCACCCCAAAAGGGATGTGGGAGGAGGAGAGGGGAAAGTCACAAATGGCATAGAGAGGTGTGGGGGAACCATGCTGCCAAAATGGTCCGTTCTTCATTTTGGAGCCGCTAAAGGGAAAGGCTGGTGGTGCTGCCCGTGCAGACATCCATGGAGCACGTGCCGCACGTTCACTTGTCCCATGCCCGTTGCAAGGAGCCAGTGTATCCTTGTAAATAGATAGGCTCTGCTCTAATTGGGCACCGCTGTTTGCATATTTGAAGCACTATGGCCACAATCTGTCAGCGGGAGAGCAGCAGCAAAGGAAACAGCTTTAGACACTCATACGCAAATACCTCCGCCTGACGGTAAGACAGGAATACAAATTAACTCATGTCTCTGTTGGGCTCTATGCATTTAGATTTGCAAATTCTGCATTTTCAGCTGTGTTTGAAAAACACCCCAAAGCTCCCACAGCCCCTTCCGAAGGGGCCGAGATGCAAAATTCCCTTTCTCGGGATGTTTTGCCACCTAGTGCCCAGCTGGGAAATCTCAGCCAGCAGCCTGCTGCGGGCAAAGCTGGGGCCCTGTGGAGGCAAAAGCACCAGTGATGACTTTTTTAGGACAGCATAAATATTTCAGGAGGACAAGGTAATGCAGGAGCCTAGATTTAGGGACTTCTGTGGGTGAGACTCATTGGTAGCCAACAGCACTTACTGATATCTTGTTTCTGACAGTAGACCTCAAAATCTTAAATTGTTCCACTGCTGTCATTCCTGTTGCATCTCTGAAAACGCGGTGGTGGAAAGAGTGAAGAAAGGAGAGGAGCAAAGACCTGCTGACCTGGGGGATGAGTATCACAAAGGGCGGTAGAGTTGGATGTGAAGAGAAACGGCAGAAAGGACAGGGATGACCTGGGAGAACATCAGACAAGAAAACAACTTGCACCAGTCACCAGCCTGGGTCTGTCTTGGTTCCCTCATCCTTCAGACAGCAGCTCACTCCTGCTGTCCAAGTGTTTTGTGGATCTGGAGCTGATGGTGGGGCTGAAGCTCTGGAGGGGAAGCCCTCTGCCTTGTTTTCAACTGGCCAAGAGCTTGTCTCATTGCTGTTCCCCTGCTGCTCAGGAGATGCTTGAAGAGATGCTGGTGATAGACGAGACCTGTCTGTGTGTAGCAGGCATGAGGTTTGTCAGATAGCAAGGGAGAACGATGACACTACTGACCCAGACAGACCCAATACCAGAGCAAACTCCCTGTCTGCCTGGAAGGCAAATAAAATCAGCTGGGAAGCCAGACCCATGATGGTTTTTCTCTCTCTCATTGCTATGACAGTTTGCAGATGATGGAGGAATGCCCTGTTGGTGGAGAAGGGTGAGAAGGCAGAAGGTAGAGATGGAGCTGAAGAATGACAGGTAAGCAAAGCCTGCCAGAGCATCCTATTTGTCCATTAGTCAATATGTCACCTCTCTCACTTGCCACCTCTCCTATAGACAGGGCATGAGCAGCACATACAGCCATTTCTGGCACGGGAATTTGGCATCTCTCACCATCACCGGGTTTCACTGGGAAAGGGGGACTTGGAGAGCCACTGTCAGAGGTGACTTCCTGCTGCTATGAGATGCAGCCTTAAAATGGCAGTTGGAAACTGCTGAGGAGCAAACATCACAGTGCCTGGGCAGTGGCTTGGTGCTTTTCCTATCCAGGAGCTGACTTAGGAGAGAAAGTCCTGTCCTAAAGAAGCCTCCCACAAGCATCCCGCCTGCATCTGGAGGATGCTTCTGGAGAGACAGGCACTCAGGGTGGGTGCTTTGCCATCTCGGGGACCAGTCTGCCCAACTCTGGCATTAGCTAGCATCATCATGGCACCGAGTGCTGTGACTGGTTCAACAGCAAGGATGGGCAATTGCGTTCATGTCCTTCTGCCGCTTTGTATTTGTACTGCCAAGCAATCTGGTGCTGCCTGCATCTAATATGGCCAAACACTTTGTGCTCACAAGGATCAGATTTTCAAAGCTATTAGCCTCCTAAATATGCCATTAGTCACCTAAATAGGTGACTAATGGCTTCTAAGTGGACTATGTTCTAACAAACCTGAGACATACAAAGGGGCTGAGAAAGGACAGGAGAACGGGCTTTGTATCATTTTTAAAAAAGCTGCAACTCTCAAGTGTTTTGAAAGAATATGTTTAATGTCTAATATTCATTTCTAATGAAAAGAAAAACCTGAATGAAGTACCTGAAATATTTCAATTACTTTATCGATTGGTATTATAAAGTATATGTTACTAAACCGCATTCTGTTGTGCTTCTGCAGCAACTGATAAACAGCATCCTTGGCAAGTGTTTTCACAAGCTCCGTGTTTGTATTCCTCTAGTTTGCAAAATGCAGCTCTGTGGAGTTCGGCTTACCCTTATCTATTTATCTTAAAAGCAAAGTACCAAAATATCACTGTAGCAGATACACAAATTGTCTCAAGTAGTATCCTTCTGATGGTCTTAAAAATGGAAATAACAAATTGCAAAACATAGTCATCATCAATGGCTGAAATAAAAATAGAATCATCGCTACACACATTTTTTTTAATTATTTTGCAAGTTTGAAGGTCATACAATATCCAGTTTTGCTGTTTGCTTTATCAGCTCAGGTATCAGAGGAGTCTAGTTCAGAGCAGAAATAAGGCCCCATAAATGATAATGGTTGCATCATAAATGTAACAAAATTCATGTCTCTGACCTGTGAGAGACACCAAGCTGGTGCATGGGGAGGAAGCTACAGTTCAAAATCACCATGAAGTCATCAGAAAATCTTTTCCAAGTTGCTTTTATCTCCAGCCGGGAAATGTGGTGAAATCTAGACTTTCCTCATGCCTTGCAAAATTGGTAGTCAAAGTATGTATCTACAAATAAGTTAAGTTCCACTTAGATGGAATGAAGATTCCAGTATCTCATTGAGTCATCATAAAGACAATCAACAACTTGTATCCTGTTTCATCAAAAATCCCTGTGGAAATCCACTTTTTCTTCCTTGAGACGTGGTGCTATAGGCTTGATTCGAGCAGGCGTTGGATGCAGGGCGGTGATTCTGCTGAGGCATCAACTAGATTTCAAAGCTGAATTCTAAAAAAAAAAACCCTCTCAATTTGTCTATCTATATATGTTACAGAAGCATGGGAATTAAATTTAATGGTCTTTCTTTCAAAGCTGATCTAAAAAAAAAACCCTCTCAATTTGTCTATCTGATATATGTTACAGAAGCATGGGAATTAAATTTAATGGTCTTTCTTTGTAGAGTCCAGAGACTCAGTAATTTTAATGCTGGATTCTTTTCAATCTGATTTTTAATTTGACATTAGTTTTTAAACTGGGATGCTTACAGAATGGCTGCGTGGTGCAATTCAGGGATGGGCTAGGAATCCTGGGCTATTTCCTGCAGAGCTGGAACAAGACGAAATACGATGAACATCGTTTCAGATATCCCAGTGTTTGGTCCCAGGACACTGGAGTGTCTCTAGGGCCAAGTCACCTAAATCAGAAGTATTTGTCACCTAGAATGATCATGCTGAGAGTATAAAGCTTTTTACAAAGCCTTCAGTGACCTTTAGCTAATGGGAAATCAATGAACTGAGTGTATATAAGCATTTCCCAAGTGCGAATTGAACCAACCTCTTTGGTTCAACAAGGCCAAGTGCTGGGTCCTGCACTTCGGCCACAACAACCCCATGCAGCGCTACAGGCTGGGGGAAGAGTGGCTGGAAAGCTGCCTGTCGGAAAAGGACCTGGGGGTGTTGGTTGACAGCCGGCTGAACGTGAGCTGTCAGTGTGCCCAGGCGGCCAAGAAGGCCAATGGCATCCTGGCCTGTATCAGAAATAGTGTGGCCAGCAGGAGTAGGGAAGTGATCGTGCCCCTGTACTCGGCACTGGTGAGGCCGCACCTCGAATACTGTGTTCAGTTTTGGGCCCCTCACTACAAGAAGGACATTGAGGTGCTGGAGCGTGTCCAGAGAAGGGCAACGAAGCTGGTGAAGGGTCTAGAGCACAAGTCCTCTGAGGAGCG
>NW_008796063.1:7099318-7108220 GCF_000699145.1 Aptenodytes forsteri
GGGGAGGTTTAGATTGGATATTAGGAAAAATGTCTTTACTGAAAGAGTGGTGAAACATTGGAACAGGCTGCCCAGGGAAGTGGGGGAGTCCCCATCCCTGGAGGTATTTAAAAGACGAGTAGATGAGGCACTTAGGGACATGGTTTAGTGCGCATGGTGGTGTTGGGTTGATGGTTGGACTCGATGATCTTAGAGGTCTTTTCCAACCTCTATGATTCTATGATTCTAGGGCACAGTGACATGCCCAACCGTCATGGAGACCTGGGTGATAAAAGTGCTAATAGCTTCTCAGTAGGTCTAACGAGGTATCGCATTGCAGCAGCAGACCTAGGAAAACGCATGACTTCCTACTGATTTCATATCGTCTTAAGGATCTCTGGACCAACTACATCATTGAGAAGTTTGTTACTTCTTCAAGAGCCACAGAATCATGCAATGGTGGAGATTAAATCCAGATATCAAATGTTCCAGGCATATACTTGAATGCAGTCCTGTGAAAAACTTGGATTAGTGTCAAGCAATTTATCAGAGGACAATACCAAACTGGCATCTTCTTGTTACAGTTGCTTATAACTTTATCTTATTCAGTGACTAGCACAGTACGTAATTCTCTAGGAGCAAGGTACGAGTGTTTGGGAAATCTTTATATAGTCTATGAAACCTGGAAGGAAAAGATTAAGGATGTGCATTCTTTATAAGAATACTGTGGGGTCTACTCCTGTTGAAAGAAGCTGCCTTTAAAGAGAGCAGAGATGAAGTCCATGACCTGCAGAGCTGGAGTGCCTGGGAGATCAGGGCTTGGGAAGAGGACTTTTGTTGGAAATCCATACTGACCTTGGGGATGTGGGGCAACAAGGGCATGGGAGGCCACCTCCAGGACACGGCAGAGGGGCTGGGTGCTTTCATGCATGCCAAAGATGAGGCCTGGAGCCACCAAAGAGCACAAGGATTAGGCAGGTTGGAAGCCAAACACATCGACATCGCAAGTCCAGCAGGGAGGCTTTTACGAAGGTGTTGTGTGTACTGTATGCTTTAATTTAAACCCTTCTTCTGAATTGGCTCCACGCCCTTTCCACTGTGTGGATTGAAAGACAGCTAGTTCAAAAGCAGTTACTTAATGTTCCTGTTGGATGTTCTCTTAGGTTTATATTTCTTGGATGTAGGAGAAGTGTGCACACAACATTTCCTAGTTGAAAGCTAGCATGCGGTTCATGTGTTCTCACCAGAAAGAGAATACACGTATCCTACTTTGCTATTTTTTTTGAAGACTACAGAAAGAAAGAGCCTGTGGAAGAGGGTCTCTCACCTGTTTGCACGGTGGTAGGGAAGACTCTCTGAGATGGAGCCAATAGCTCTTCTGGATTTTGCAGATGCTTTTGTGCATCCTGCGCATTGACAGTCCCATGTTACAGCCCGACCCCATTCTGCATTTCCCGAGACATCATTCACTTGTGTCTGTTGGATGCAACAACCGACTCAGATTTCAATTCCTCCGTTTCTCAGCTGTTTCTGTTGACACCCAGTAGATGGTGCCACCATGTAGCGCATTTGTTTGAGTGGTTTCTTATCGGAGGCTTTTTATGTTTCCTTCAAGGACTACCCATGTCTTACCATCCAGCAGAATTCTTTCCTTCCCCCTCTTTTTAGAGTTTTTTCCCCGGGTCTTGATTATTACTCCAGAAGGCATTTATACCTTTAAATTTTCCCTATTTTCCTCATGCCATCTATTTAGCATCCTTTTTACAGTACAAATATTTAGGAAAAAAAGCCCAAATTGTGATCATTCATGTTTGAATTTATATAATTTCCCTGGCTTTTCATGTTTTTTGAGTAAAAGTCAGTGCTCAGGTTTTGTATTGGGCCAGAATCTAGTGTTAGAAAAACCCTACGAAGCAAGTGGTACTGGAGAAGAAATGTTGCAAAGTGAGCGCTCAGCATCCTCGGTCATGTCTTGAGGAGAGTCTTAGCTCTCCATTTTCAGACTCCCTGGCAGCATGTTTGCAAGCACTGGGAGATCCACCATTAGTTTGACCTCTGGCCAGGCTGGAAGTCATGGTAGCTGATTTCTTGTAACCAGAGCTGACAGCAAAGAAACAAACGGTGACCTCCATTTCTGGCTTAGATGTCTTCTGCTGCATCATCCCCAAAATAAGAATACTTTCTGTGTAGCACAAATGCTTTGATAATTCAGGCTGTCAACTTGTCTGCAAAAGCCAGAAAAAAAGATATGAGAGGCAGCTTCCCTATGGCCAAAATGCAATACTTCGTTCCTGATCCTTTGTTCTCTTTTTTGTTAGAAGTTTCACCTGTGGAGCATTTGGTTTTCTGGGTCTCAAAGCATGGCTTTCCTTTAGCAGGCTGTTTAAATATTTACCTTCTCTGCCCTTCCCATCCCACCATACTTCAAAATGGAGAAGGGAACATTTGGCCATGTGCAGACTGGAAGATGCTTTGTCTGAGCGAGTAACAAATATTTGCAGTTTAATAAAGACTGGAGCTTTCAGTCTTTGGGAACATGTATTTCAGCCTCAATTTGGAGTAAGTGATGAGGTGATTACTAAACCCTGGTTGCCATGGGGAAGGGAGGAGGGTGATTGCTTTTTGATTGAAGAAATCAAGAGTTACCTACAGTAACTTATCGCTAATACAAACTCAAGGTGCACTTGGCATCAATGCATCTTACAGGGAGCAGCAGTCAGTCTCATGAACGTCTAAGGAGTCAGCTTTAGAAATATTAGTTATTGATGCTGAAGGTCAGCTTTTCGTGGCTGGCCATTCCTTGTAATGTCCCTCGAATTTTGTGCGACTGTGGGAGTGATTCCTGCAAGGGCCCTTGATTGAATTTGTGCGTGGTTCGGGGATACTCACAAATCAAGCAGACAGCTGGCCACCTACAAACCAGCACTTGGGCGGCGCAAAGCATCAGTACGAAATGGAAACTGGAGGCTGAGGGCTTCTTAATAAGTCAGATTATTGAGCCTGTGTGCTGGAGAGCGACTCCTGCCTTAGAATTCAAAGATCTTAGAAGGAAAGCTGTACAGTGTTGGGGCTGTTCATGGGGTTGTAAAGATGTCTCAGCTGAGCGGTGTGTGTTGGAGGGTTTGTGTCTGTGTTTTGGTGCTTGGAGCACAAGGAAGAGGCTGGCTCCTCGATTAGATACACCAGGCCTGACTCTTTCCACCCTGGGATAAAGCTGCAGCAATCTCTCCCCAGGAAAAACAGAAAGGCAAGGGGAATATGAGAAGGGAGCAAGACCTGCCTGTAGCAGAGGTCATTTTCCGTCACTTTGGCGATTGTTTAGAGAGAGACCCCATGGGCTCCACAGCCACTGGAGGCTGTGAGACAGTCTGCCACCATCTCATGGCTCTCAGGGAGGCATCCCGACACTGGTGCCTTGCCAGGGCACAGCTTGGTCTGTGAAAGCAAGCACCAAACTGTGGCAGAGATGGGGCTGAGCACATCTTCAGGAGCTCAAGAGTGACGGAGGGGCTGGAGTGGGTAGCGGCTGGTCTATCTGCTGGTCCTGAGAAGCACTGAACACCTTCATCCATTCCTAGCCCCCTCTCCTGCAGAGCATGACTGAGGGCTGCTCTTGGTGTCTTGTTCCTTTCTGAAAATGGGAAGTATTTTGGGTGCAACCATTGAAAATATGGGCTAACTCCTGCCTTCTTTACTGGTTGTCGCCCCAGTATTTCTGGGGAGCTCCTGCGCTACATGCAGGTAACAAGCCAGCCTGTTTGCCCTGGGTCACTCTGGGTTTTCTGCCTTGCTCTTTTTCTCTGCTTAGTGCTTCTTATGTTGGAAACAGCCCTCAAGTAGCCAGAGTCTTCAGAATGATACTTAATTCTCTTATCGTCGTCCTTAATGATCAGACAGTGGTGGAGACACATCACCGTAATTGTGTTTGTCTCCTTCACCAGCTTTTCCTTGTAAATTTGTTCCTTGCATTTGTTTCTGGATGGCAGATGTGTTAATGGGTGGGTAGTTTCAATGTGTTTATCTTTTGTGTGCTGTATATTTTGTATATAGAAACAGTGAGAAGAGATAAGCGCATAGAAACCACTTCTGCATTAATGCCAGTAATTCAGAGTTTATAAATATATATGAGAGAGTTTCCGTGATTATGAGTATATTTTAATGTTTTGTTTAATGCATTGACTCTCTGGGGATGAGACAAGAGAAAACCTCATTTGTATAATTTAAACTGCTGGCAATAAAAATAGGAGCAAAGAAAGGACAAATTAAATAACCATGCTTTCAAATGTATGCAGATAGCATTTCCATTGAGGACCCAGTCCTTGCAATGGAGTCTGTACGGCTCCAGCCTGTCCTCTCCTGGATCGAAGCCTTGTGCTGTGGAGCCTGCAGGACCAGGGCCCTGGCATCTCCTTGGGGTTGGCAGGACTGAAGGAAGTCAAGTCCCAGCTCATGCGGTGGTACAAGGGAGGCATGGAGAGTGTCGCTTGACATTTTCCATTTGAGGGGGCCATGGAAAGGACAGCGGGGACTGCCAAAGCCAGTTGTCCTCCCCTTCCCCTGGGTGAACCGCAGACTGTCACATACTAAGAGGAGAGGTGTATTGGATAAGACAAATTCATGTAGTCCTCATGTTGGCTATCTGGTTCTTGGAGCAGCTCCTCCTAGCAGAGGAGGTACAGATGTGTGCTCACCAAAGGATACTTCTTTTATGTTCGTTCTTGCTGCTTCACAGTCCAAGCTGTTTTCAACTCTGTATGTGTTCAGCTCTTTGTTCAGAGTCACACTCCATCGTCTCACCCCTTTATTTGCAGATTTCTCTTATTCCAGCACAACACGCCAAGGAATAATAAAAAAAGAAAAGCTTAACTTTTCTCACAGTTGAGAAAGGACTTGGGAAAAAAACCCCAACAATAATCTATCAAAACATTTCCCATGGGCAAAGGCTGCTTGACTAAACACGCTCGGGCTTATCAGCAAAAATGAAATGCTACTTTTCTCTTTCTCAGTCCTTTTGAGTCCTTCTCACCAGCAGAGCACATCTCTGATCCCACAGGGCAGCATATGGACCTTCATCAGAAAGTGCCATGCCCTGAGGATTTCCTCCAGTCACTTCCAATTGCCAGTGTGAGAAGAGTCTATGGGTTATTGGCCATACTTCCATGCTACAAGAGCAGGCAGCAAAGAATGCCTCTAGTTGCCTGTCTGGTTTAGTGCTTTGTTTAACAGCTTCAAGTCTGCAGATAAGAAATTTAAGGTCTTGCTGTCTGGTTGCATTGTACCTTTGCAGCCAACCGAACCTGGAGCGAGGAGCTTTCCCCGTGTCCTGGCGGTCTCTCCCTTGGCTTCCCTTGGCAGTGGGCATGGAGGAAGGGGAGCTGCTCTGTTACCACCACCCAGACCACTGCACCCATCACTGCCCCCCATTTTCCCAAGTTTCACTTTTTGCTTGATGGAGTGAAAGACTCGGGAAAGAGTTGTTTGCTGTTACTAGGAGTTCTGGCTTCCAGTTCTGGCACCGTGCCTCACAGAAAAGCGTTGCTGTTTCCATGACAATTTTGGCAGCTTTCTGGCTTCTGGGCTGTCCTGCCTGGACTTCAGGAAGGGAATTAGGAAGATGAGATCAAGAAGAGTATTTTGTTATTTTACTTGAGAGCAAAGATTTTCCCACCCTACGCAGTCTTCCCGCACTGTGCTTGCAGATGCGGACATGTGACTGTCGTGGATGTTTTTCTTCTGGGACGTGTGTCTGTGTAGATTCATTTCACTCTCCCGCAGCTGGTCCTGTGTGACATGATACTGATTAAGCCATGAATTTCCGTTCACAGCCTGCGGTCACACAGATATTCACTGATTTTTGGAGGGACCAGGGTGTTTTGAACTTGATATGCCTACACCATTATTGGCTGGGAATTATGTGTAAATATTCCTTATTTCTGAAGTATGCAAGAAAAGCCCATATACATGTAAACCTATTTATTCTTCATTATCTTAATTTTCACTGCAAGAGGCTGCACATCGTCAGGCTGCTGTGTTGTTCCCAGCAAATGGCAGCCTCAGGAAGGGGCTTAATACCCCTCACAGCAAATTGCTGAAGGACTCCCTGGAGGATACAGCTGCCCATTTTGGCCCCTGAGGGTCTGTCTGGAACAAGCAGATGGCTGAAAGATATCCAACCTTGGGACTTGAAGGTAACCTGAAAACATTACTGAGAATTTCACCTTTTTTCAGGGAGAAAAATGAATGCATTGCAGCTCAGACCTCTTGGAAAGATCTAACGTGGTATTTATTTCAGATATAAATTTGACTATATAAAAATGACACCTTTGTACTCAGCCTCTGGTCCCGGATCCAGTTCTGACTTGTAAATTAGGAGTAGATCCATTAAGTAGATGGAATTACAGCAGCTGATGTGACAGCAGCCTCAGCTTGACAGTATTTCATTCACTGTGGGCTTCAGTCTAATCTCCTGCTGGTATATATCAGAAGAAACTCTGCCGAAGTCAACAATGGTGGAGAGGGAATGAAAGAGAAGCAGGATCTGCATGTTTTCAGGCAGCAGGTAACCTGTGGACATTCTCCTGCCACAGGGGAGGCAGCATCCCCACTGCCTCGCCAGGCACTTGGGAACCATGCTGGAGCGATGGCATCAAAAATGTTTTTGCACAAACTCTTGGTCATCCCTTCACGCTGGTGCATGGATGCACCTCTGCACCTCCTCCCTGATGTGCCAGGATCACCACGTGGACCTCGTGGGGCTGCTCGTCCCACCCCAGCCTGTTTCTCCTCCCGCTCACAGAGGAGCGGACTGCAGCTTTGCCCCTGCCACAAGGATTTAGGAGGAGGATTTTTGATACTTTGCTATTGTATATCCTTTTCTTGATGCGTTTCTGCCAGAAGCTGTGTTATGTTGTTAGCTTTTGAAGGAGAACATCCCAGCCTTTGTGGAGACTTTATGAGTCAGCCCACTCCGAAGACTGATCCATACTGTGAGGCTGTGTAGGAACTTATTTTCTCCTGTGCTACCCAGAGCCCAGAAGAACAGTCTGAAAAAGCAGAAGTGCTGGATGAAGCCTTAGGAAATCTGGGTTCAGTTCTCAGCTGAAGGAGGCAATTAGGGGGGTTACTGAGTCACAGCCACTCAGCAATTATGCTGACATCTCGGATGCAGGTACCACTTACCTGCTGCTGGTTGTGCACGTTCGTGCTGGAAATGGTCTTCCTCCAGGCACGTGGCTTTGTGAGATCCTTGGGCTGCCTCTGGTAATAATTACTGTAGATTTAATAGCGTTATTAGTTTAGCCAGTCAGACCTTTATCAGAAGAGATTAGCAGGTGCGTGAGAGCTTTAATATCCTTCGTAGCTATATTTCTTCCCAGGTAATTGCCTTAAGATGGTTTTATTTCACTGTCTGGATTTTCTTTTATTTCCCTTTTTATTCTTTAGCTTGTTTCCTGAATGTTTTGCCACATTTTCCTTCCTCACACTGAGAAATAACAGCTCATGACTTGTGAGCACCAGGTAATGGGATACATCTGCCTAAAGACTCATTCATACAGCTCTTTAATTCAGCAGCTCGATTCTCGTGGTGAATGGCTAAGGAGAGGAAAGCGGGGGTTGACTGAAAACACCTCAAGTGGAAAATGAAGAAAGGCAAAGACTGTGCAGCACCTGGGGTAGCAGCACGCTCGTGCAGCTGCCCAGAGATGCTGGAGCATCGCCGGCTCATGGTTGGAGGGTCCTCGCGGTTGGTCTCTGCAAGCTCAGCCTCGCTGCGGTGATTAGAAACAAGAATAGTTCAATCTCTCCAGCCTGCACCGGCCAAGTGCAACAGATCCCCAGGCTGTGGCCAAGCCTGTTTCATGGAGCATGGGAGCCAGCCTGGGAGTCCTCCCTGGTGGCTCTGCTGAGGACGTGGTCTTCGGCGTTTGGAGGTGCAGAGCTGAGAGACTCAGCTTGGCCAGGCACCAAAAAGCCACCTCCTGCAGGGACAGGGGAAGACCAAGCTGACAGGCAGAAGGGACAGTGAGAGCCTGGCTGTCAGCAGTGCCGACTGCTCGCTTCTCTGCAAATTGGACCCAGAGAGCCTGGCAGAGTGCCGCGGCTGGGAAACGCATGCCTGATTAAGGAATGATTAAAGTTTGGTGATTTTATCCTATAGTGCACACAGCATTTTGTGCTCCACAGCATCTGTCTGTTATCATAAAAACTCACAGAGACAGGGATATGGCACACAGGGACAAGCTGTTAATTCCTGGATCTTTCAGGTGCAGAAATATTTCATATAAAATCTCAGATAATTTCCCGCCCAGTTTGCAACATAAACCAGCTGTCTTAGTCAGGGTGCAATGAGGTAAGAGGGAAAAGGTTGGGCATAGAAAACATTTAAAATCAAAGGTCACATTGCAGGTCCATGAGACTTCCCCTTCCCCATGCCGTGAGGATAATCACAAGGTAATCAGTGCCCCCTGCTCTGGCAGTCCTGAGCCAGCTCTTTACCGGTGTGCTCCAGGCACTGATTTCTTCAGGGCATTTCTTGCAATCAGCAAGAGACACCAAACAGGAAGACTCTGGTGTAGATTCCTCACTTGAAGAAATGTTTTCTGCAAGTGCTGAATCCATCTTTATTGCTGAAATATTTTAAAATTATTATTTGAATAAAGTATTAATGAAATAAAAATTATATGACTGCCTCACAACCTTTAGTGAGTGGGTAACCTTGCCAATGTGATGCCCATCTACAAGAAGGGCCAGAAGGAGGATCCGGGGAACTACAGGCCTGTCAGCCTGACCTCGGTGCCGGGGAAGATTATGGAGCGGTTCATCTTGAGGGCGCTCACAAGGCATGTGCGGGACAACCAGGGGATTGGGCCCAGCCAGCACGGATTCATGAGAGGCCTGCTTGACCAACCTGATCTGATCTCCC
>NW_008796063.1:7109610-7116319 GCF_000699145.1 Aptenodytes forsteri
GTGGTGTTGGGTCGATGGTTGGACTTGATGATCTTAGGGGTCTTTTCCAACCTTAATGATTCTATGATTCTAAGGTGGAAAGCAGCATCCTTCCCTCTCCAGATCGGGCACTTATCCTAGTGTGGCTCCTCCTCTGCCCCAGACCAGGTTTTCCCAGTTGATTCAAGCTAAGAGTGAAAAAATCCCTAAATCAGGGCAACCAGGAGCCTCCATCATGGGCTGGCAGGGAAGCTTGAGGGTAGGCAGTTGCATGAGACTGCATTGACTTTACAGATGAGTTGTGTCAGCTCTGAGTCCTGGGACTTTGCCTAAAGATGTTTAGCAGGCAGAGAAAGCAACTACTGCAACTTTTGTGCCCCTGGGGCTGACCTAAGCAGTAGTCATTCATTCCCAGAAAGTTTGGGAAAGTCTTATATGATCTCCATACGTGCCAGGCGAGCAATACTTTCCTGAAGGCTGACTCTTTCCTGGAGGGCTCCAGCGATCTCTTTGGTAGTACCTGCTCATGGCTGCTCTTTTATTTGTTCTTCTAGCAGCCTCCGGTGATTTATTTTCATGCTGAATATAATCACAAAGGTAAAGTGAGCTGCACTGATTTTTTCTAGAAAATTCGCACTGATAGTTCTCTGGTTCTTTACAACAAGGGCATCACAATGCGGTGGAAACCCAGGCAACTCCTGCGCTCTCCCTGTTCATTTAGATATTTCAAGTCAGGAGAGCTCAGGTGTTCATGTATGGGATGTGCTGTGGTGGGGGGAGTGCAGGAGGAGACACGGGAACCGTGCTGGGGGCTGCTGGTGTTGCAGATAACTCACCAGCTGGCTTCCATCCTAGTTTGAATCCAGCATCAATGTCTAATACGTAAAATACCAACAGGCGGGAGTTTCCCTTTGGAGGACATTCTTCTTTCTGGGATGCTCACGGTTTTTGTAATGAAGGTGCTGACCCACCCAGAGGGCTGATGAATATTAGAAGAGGGACAGATTTGTTATTTCTGTTGTGTTGTGCTGGAGTGGGCACCGTGCACCGTCCGCTGGGGCTCCTCAGCTCTCGCTCTGCGAGTGACTGAGTGAGCATTTCTCAGCCTGCGCTGTGTCAGCGTTAACGTGTCCTACCTCCAGATGACTGTGTCCTGCAAAGTCTTACTGTTGATCAAATTATGCCAGGTCTGAAATCATCTCCTGCTCTCCCCCCCACTCTTTAAAACAGGACTCAGACTAATTTGGAGGGGGTTTTGCATAGGGATGTAAGAACAAGGGTACCGAATAGACCAAACAATGCTCAGCCCAGCATCCTGCTCCCAACAGTGGCCGGTAGCACGTGTCCTGGGAAGGAGCAAAAGTGGAAATTATAGGTTATATACCCAATACTCTCTAAGCCAAAAGTTGCATCATTGTTTTTAATAGTCCTTGATGGCCCTTTCTGCTGTGAACAGTCCAGTCTCCTCTTGAACCCTTTTTATTGCTTTCAGCCCTCACCACTGTGAGCTCAGCTGCTGGTCGCAGTGTGAGTAAAGGTGCTGCCTTGCCCTTACACATGCTGGCTAATCATTTCACTGGCTTCCCCTGAGTATTTTCTTATAAGAAACAGTAATTCGTCATTCTCCATATGAGGGCTACGTATCAGTCGTGATTGTATGTACCTCTGTGGTACCTTGTACGAAAGATTGTATCTTTTTTCATCTCTCCAGTGGTTCACAGGCAGAAAATAAACCTGTAGCATCTTTGAGACAATACTGACAGTACAAGAACAGATCATGGGATATTCCCCGAGAGAGTTACCAAACAGCAACTCTCTGTAAGTCCTTACCGCAGCAAAGGGATTCAAGTAAAGCTGTTTTAAACATCCTATTTTGGTAATGTGGTAAAATTCCTGTATTGATTCAAATGGCAAAGCAGAGAAGAAAGACCCGTGGGGGAAAGAGTGGGACTGAGATGCATTAGCAGCATTGACGTGGGAAAACATTGTCCCCGAGACGTCTAAAATTCACATTTCCAGTCTGCCTGGGCACATTTAGAGAGAAACACATTTCCTCAACCACACACCAAGCGCGAGACATTCGGCTTGAGCTCCTTTGAGGAGACCATCTGTGTTCACCACCCAGAGCTGTGTCTGCTCCTGATTCCTCGAAGGGCCAGGAGTCCCTTGAATGCCTATCGAAGTGCCTGGCATCCTAAACAAGGAGCTTGTGTGGCGGGAAGGACCCTCAGATGTCTTCTCAGCCCTAAATATAAGGAGATGTTTTATCAGGTAGGAGGGGAAAAAAGCCACTTTCCCAAATGCTGAGGTTTTACCTCACTCGGAGCCAGCGTGAGTCACCCAGGCACTGCTGCGTTACACAGACCTGTTCAGGTTAATAAAATCACTGCCAGAGCCCGGGCAACTCACGGGATGCTGTGTGGCTTTCACATTGACGTCACTGCTTCTCATTTACCCTTGGGTGATAGTGACCAAAATTCATTACTACCTGGCAGCCATCGGGTAAGCCATGCAAAATAAATCAGCGTTCTCCATCGCAAACAGGGGTCTGCAGCACAAAAGGAGCCATTCAAATCAGCAGGGCAGGAAGGAATTTTTCATCAGAGGAGTGAAGACATGAATGAGTCGTTAGAGTGAGGGGAATTCGCAGGCAGAGAGTGATAACAGTGAGAGGCAGGGGGAGGTTTCTCTATAGAAACAGTGGAGAAGTGGTTGGAGCGTGGAGGATAGGGAGAGAGTGACCGAGGGAGACAAAGAGGAGTTAAAGTGAGCAATTTGACTTTATTATAGGAAAACAGGAACACTGAATGAAACTGGAAAATACATTTAAAAGTGTGAAGAGGAGATGATGTTGGCCAGTGGAAGTGGCCCATGCCACAGTGTATCTTGGAGGTCAGGAGCGCTGTGGGGCTGGCGAAAGGCATGGGCATGTGCATCAGAACGGGAAGGCACAGGCACGTTCAGGAGAACACACAGTCCCTGGTATTTCTGCTGCCGTGGACGGTACGGAGACTTTCAGGGTAGGACCCAGGCAACAGCTCATGAGCTGGGGAAAAAAAAAAAAATTCTCCTCTGGGATACTTTAAAATGTGGATTTCTTGCACTTTTGATTGCATCATTTGTTCCTGGCCATTTTCAGAGCTGGGCCACCATGTGGGACAAGCTGGTCTGGCATCTCCATGGTTCTTTCTTTGCAGTTTATTCAGGGCAGGATTAAATACATTGGTTAGGACAACGTAGGGAAGTTTCAGTATTGTGTCACATCTGGTCTGGGGGTGGAGGACATCTGTTTCCAGGACCTGGAGTCAGTGGGGATTCGGCGCAAGCTTTTAATGCTCCTCAGCCTGGTGCATTCTGCCAGCCCTAAAAATATGCCTTGAAAGAGGAAATAAAATCTTCACAGGCTTTTCTCCACAGCTACTAAAAGATCAAGCAGTACACTCCTATATCACCTGCAAAAATGCAGATGTTCTCATCTCCCAGCACACATAAAAGCCATTTCTCACCCAGAGTAAATCTGGGTAGTTGTAATTTCTTTCTCATTCACACAAAAAGAGAATACAAATTGCGGATGGCACTGCCTGTTAAGGAGGAATCTTTTGTTTTCCGGGCAGATCATTAGTAACATAAAACGTTATTGTGCGATCATTACAAAGGTGAGAATCCTGTTGGGTTGAATGGCTATTTTTTTGTCTCTATTTTTTTGTGAGCAAAAGGCTCCCTAGAAGGCAGGAGGATATTATTGGAAACTTAGATTTCCCGGAACATCATTCCCTTGTTCAGTAATTAAAAAAAGCCCCCAGTCATCAAAAGTCTCAGTTCCATTAAATGCAAAATCCTCTCCCAGGAAGGCTCCTGTGTTTGTTCTGGGGCTTTCAAAGAGGAGAGCCCTGCTGCACTGGGCACAGGTACACAAGTAGCTGGGGCACGGGCTCTTCTGGCATCAGGAGGCAGTGTGCATCCCCTCACACGTAGCATTGGGCAGGCACTGGGAAGGGGCTGATCTCTAGTTTCATTCCAGCCTTTTGGGTCCTTGTTGTATTTTTTTTTCCTCCCACCTGTTGCCTGGTCTGATGTATTTTCATTTTGAGCTCTTTGGGAGAAAGGTTTCCTTTCCTTATGAATACAGATCCAGTGCTCAGCGCCATAGAATTCTCAAGCATTAGTGGGGCCTTTCAATGCTAACTTAATAAAAATATACAATGTATTTATCAAAGCCTCCTTTAAAGGAGATGATGGAAGAAATAGGTTTTAACCTACTTCTGATCCTCAGGAAAAGCAAGCACTTCAATTCCTCCTTTCCAGACAAATAGCATTGCATTAGTTGATTCTGATTTTATTAGCTATAAACCCCTTTCCGTTTTTATTTTCACATGCCATTGACTTTGTTCGGTACAGACACAGCTGAACAAGAGCTGGTTTTTCAAGTGCAAATCATGTTAATAGATGTCCGGTTCTTTCCACTCCACCCACTGGAACATAGCTGTAAGAAAGATAGCCGATGCCCAAGAATATTTTCCTATTGCATTTCCTAAATGACCTCCAAGGCCACATTATCCCTTCTGAATTCCCCAGTGTGGAGTGGTGGTGGTTGCTTTAGTACTTCTGGCACTGTCTCTTCACATCAGGAGAATTTATTTGCATGGAGGAGTGAAACAATACGATCAGACAATGAAATCTCAAGTGGTGAAGTGTGTGAAATTCTCCACTACTATTACTTTTTATGATGCTGTTTCTAGCATTTCTTCACTGCTTGCAGCTACAACTGATGGATTTGGAGCAGAGAGTGCCTCTTATCACTGCTCTTTATCAGCACAGGGTGAGCAGCAGCAAGCAGTCAAATTGTTGCTGTATCCAAACAGCATCTCTGCATCCAGAGATGGAGCTGCGGGGAGAGCTCACTCGTCAGGAAGTTGATCTATCTAATTATGTGACTGTTGACTGGGCAACAGGCTACTGATCTAGTTGTCCCCAGTAAAAATCATTTGTCTTAAAACTTGATCTGAGTTAAAATACATCATCTTTTTCTCTTATTATTTGCTTCTTTCCCTGTCTCAGTATCTTTGAACTGGTGGTGGGAGTGATTAGAAGAAAGGTTTTTTCCATCATTGAAATATCTGGTTCAGAAAGACCTCTGAAGAGTCATTTAATTCAGATGAGGGTATGAAGTGCACTTCCTGAGCAGAATTACAAGGAAGTGTTCTCACTGGAGACAGTGGTCAGAGGTGGATGCTGGCAGGAGTTCAAGTGTCCACGCTTGTTCTTATGGCCATGTCCTCCCTGACACCTCCTGCCTGTGGTGGGGGTGGCGGGGGGTCCTTTCCTTGCAGGCTCCATTGAACTCTGGTAAGAGAGCACCTCTGGGACCGAGGAACGGGTTGTTCCTTCGGACAGAGAGAAGTTAAAGAGAGATACCATTCTTTGGTGGTATTTGCTCTTCATTTCCTTGGCTGATCTGTAGAGGTTCCCAACAAAGCAATAGCATATAGGGTTGAGGCTGGAATTGGTGAGGCCAAGCCACTGGGCAAAAGGTCTGAGCTGCAGGATCCAAGGAGAAGGAGTCACATCCTGCAAAGATTTGGGGATGTTGAAATCAATCCAGATGTCCATCAGGTAGACGGGCAGCCAGGAGATTGCGAACAGCAGGACCAGGGCCACCACCATCTGCGCTACCTTCTTCCGGATCTTCAGCCTAGAGGCTGGCAGAGATCCGTTCAGAGCAGTGCTCTCCTTCAGCTGGCTGCTGCGGCTCCACAGCCGGCGCACCGTGAGGAAGCAGATGACCATGTTGAACAGGACCGGCAGGCAGTAGAGGGCACAGAAGAGCAGAAAGTTGTAGGCTTGCTTGAGCCTCTCCTGAGGCCAAATCTCCCTGCAGATGGAAAACACCAGAGGCAAGCCCTCCACCACCCCAATCTCATCCCGTTTGTTCATGAAGATGAGGGGCATGCATATCCCTGAGGACAACAACCACACCACCAGGATGGTGCTGAGGATCCTCTTCTGGGTGAAGAAAGACCGGGCGTTGAGTGGATTGTGCACGCTGTAGTACCGGTTCACGCTGATGACGGTCAGGCTGAGGACGCTGGCAGAGACAGAGACAGCCTGGATGAAGGGCACCGCCCGGCAGAGGAAGTCCCCGTACACCCAGGCTTTGTAGATGAGGTTGCCCACGGTGATGGGCATGCAGACGCACACCACCATGAGGTCGCACACCGCCAGGTTGATGAGGAGGCTGCGGGTGGCGCTCAGGCTGGACACCCGACTCCGGCGCTTCCGAGTGAGCACCCTGATGGACATGATGTTGCCCACGAAGCCCACCACAAAGGACACCAGGTACATCACCGTGAGGCTGATGGTGACGGGCTCCTTTGCAAAGACGAAGAGCATCTTCTCCAGCTCTTCCCAGCCCAGTTCCTGGCTCCCGTTCCAGAGCCCGCCTTGGGTCTGGTTCTCCTCCTGCCAGAGCTGCAGCGGGCCGGGGGGGGCCCCGGGGGCGGGGGAGGAAGAACTCATGGTTGAGCCCTCTCGGGCACCCCGGGTTAACGGGGCAGAGCCTGCCGCGCTGCCCCGAGCGCTCCTGGCATGTTTAGCTGGTACCAGCCACGCCTGCAAAAGAGGGTGCAGAGAGAAGGGATGAGAGCGGGCTCCTGGCAATGTTTTCCCTTCTCGGGGATGGTGCCGGGTCAGAAATGGCTTCTCGGCAACTTAGTTGAGAGGCGGCCGTGAG
>NW_008796063.1:7116864-7117599 GCF_000699145.1 Aptenodytes forsteri
CGCACACACCGCGGCGCGCACACACGTAGACACTGACACGGCGCTGCACCGGCACACGGTCCTGCACACACGCACAGCCTTCTTCACAGCCCTGTCCTACAACCCCCCGAACACACACGCACTCCTGCGTAGCTGCCCGCAGCCCTGCGTGCGGACCCCCGACAGAGCCCCCCCTCCTCCCTACACCCTCCCCAGCACACACGCACGTTTATAGACACCCCTACACGCACCCACGCGCACACACACACACACACACTCTGGGCAGACTCCCCTCGCAAGCACTTGGCTTCACGCACCTTTCTACAGGTGCCCTGCACACCCCTCCCTCCCTCGCACACCCCACCTCTGCACATGCACAGGCACCCTGCGCATGCATGCACCACCCTCCCTCTGCGCACCCACCCCCCCGCACCCTCCGCACCCCTCCCACACCTCTGCATGTTCGCACCCGCTTTGCAACCCCCGACCCCTCCCGCTCACACCCTCCTTGCACACGCAGGTACGGCTCAACCTTTGCACCCGCACACGCGCACCCTGTACACACACACACACACACACACACACACACACACACACACACACACACACACACACACACACACACACACACACACACACACACACACACACACACACACACACACACACACACACACACACACACACACACACACACACACACACTTTGCACACCCATACGCCCCCCTCTTGCCCTGCCCCGCCGAGGACCCTCCC
>NW_008796063.1:7117777-7120812 GCF_000699145.1 Aptenodytes forsteri
CCATGGGCTGGGCAGGGAGCGGGCAGGGCAGGACCGGGCAGGGACCGGGCGGACACCAGACAGGCAAGGACGTGCATGCGCTTCGCCCGACTCTTTCTGATGTTCTCCTCTCCTCTCCTGCGGGTTCCCTGGGCTCAGCTGCAGCAAGGCAGGGAGGTACCCGGGCACTTCAGTGCTTCTACTCTAACATCAAATCCACCCTCCTTCTGTGCCTTCCAGCAGAGGCTGGTACGCCAGTGGTTAACATCACAGCATGTATTGCTGGGAACCCACTCGAGCAAGGAGCACTCCAGAAAGAAACACAGCTTTTTGCCTTTTCTCTTAAACTGAAGGAATGGGAAGAATGGGTCATGGGAAAAATGTCACCTGAAAAAGTTGAAGGGCTTGGTTGGGGAACAAGGTTGGTTTGTAAAATGAAGCTTTTGACCAGAGGTACTCAGATGATGCCAGTGAATCACAGGGGAAAATGTTTGACAAGATACCTCTGCCTGAGGTGTTTATTTTTTATTTTCTTTCTTTGCCTTCTCTGAGAGAGAGCAAGGTAACAAACCTCCCATGTGGAGGCTGTTTGTCACTGATTGGTGAATGCCCTTGATTTCAGCGGGAAATTCTCCATCCATTTTAGTCTAGTTATACGAAAGAAGAAAGTAAATATTTTTGGTCAGCCTTACGTGAAGTGAAAGAAAGATCAGCAGTGGAACCACATTTGGGGGTGGGTGGGAATGTGATCAGCGTATAAAGCTCTTCTGCATTAGAATGCATTTGCTTTAAGCATGTGACTGCTTATTCCCTTATAGTTTTATATATGTGTATTTATAGATCTTCAGAGACAAACAACTTCTACAAACTAATTATAGTGTGTTGCCCAGAGCACAAGGTACACATTATTCGACGCAGTGAAATGCACGGATACTCTCATGGATACCTAAAATCTGCTGCAATTTCACAGCTGCTCCACAAGCAAAGAGATCTGTCGCAAACAGGCAACTACACAGGCCAGGGTCGAAGCTAGCAATTGGAAATCTCCATGCACCCAAGCCCTTGCCAGCCACTGCCCAGCCTCCCTAAAGCAGACCTGTCATTACGCACAGAAAACAACAGAATGGAGGTGTTTAAGTCAACAGTTTTAGTAGGATATTAACAGAATACAAGAGAAGAGAGTGAAGAAATGTGCCAGGGCTCTTTGAATGTATTTTGTCCAGGTAATTACCTTCCAAATGTTCAAGCTAATAAATACAGTTAACTTCTTTTTTACTCCCCCATGCACTTTATTTGTAACCTGCACGATTTACTGCTAAGGAACCTTTAGGGCTTAAAATACTAAACTAGACTTCTAAGTTGATCAGTGGTTCGATATAATTAGAATGAATCTGCTTTTGCATCCATTGACACAACTCACAAATGCCAAGTCACCTCTAACAACAAATGACAAATCTATATGCTGTGTACAGCCAATAGAGAGGACAGGGGCATTGATTATAATGAGTTCATTGATTCTAACAAGTCCAAAGTCGCGAGATAACTCAAGATGGGGAATCTCCAACAAAAAGAAATGCCGTACCCTTTTCACATTGGTTCCTCTTTTATGGAACACCTTTGGAGTGGAAGCTAAATAAAGCCCACTGGAGACAGGAGCCATCCTTCACCAGCAAGGGTAATGGACTGGACTGTGATCGTACAGCAATGTACATCAGAAATAACCCACTGGTCTCACCGGAGTTACAGCTGTGAAGAACTGACCTGAGAGGAGGAGTGAGTCAGCCACTTTGGGGCTTTGCCAGAATCTCAGAAAAACTCACAACAGCTCCCAAGCCTGCTACAGCTGCCCAAACCTGCTCTGCCTGCTGCACATCAGAGTCCCAGGGCAGGGTAAATTTAGCACAGCTGTCTCAGCACAACCTCCCTGCTTCTGCTGCAGCATGAGCTGGGAGTCACACAGCCGCAGTGATGTTCTGACTGTCCCAGGCCCAAGAACCGGTGTAAGTTCAGGAAACCCTGAGGCTTTTCCAGCTTATGCTGGTGACCAGATGGGCCAGCTCCTTGAGAGTGTGAAGGTGGAGCAATTCCTCTGGCTGTGCATCTACTTAGAGCAGCTCGTGTGCTCTCCCCACATAAACTTTTCTCCCTGCTGAGTACACGGGGGACAGTACTCAGACAGACTCCCTGCCAGTGCCTCCCCACGGGGAACACGCACTCCTGCATGGTCCCAATGGAGCTGCATCCTTGACCCCCTGTGTGCTGGCTGGCACCCAACCAAAGGGCACTTTGCTTTCTTAGCTGTCCTCCTGTACATATCCCAACATGCCTGATGTGTCTCAGCTGCCACAGTTTGACCTGAAGGCCTATTTTGAGGACGTAGCTGCTTTTCCCCCACTGTGCTTGCCCAGCAGATAGGTGGGATGGGGTCTGCTCACTTCACAGAGATGAAACAAAATTAGGGCTTGTCTCAGATGAGCAGGGGCTGGATTGGTGCTACCAGGATGGACCATCCGGGTGCTGCTTGTGTTTGGTGGGCTGGGAGCACATCCCAGCTCAATGTGAGGGGGAAACACTGGCACTGGCGAAATCGTTTCCCACTGGTTTTGCTGGGAGGTGCTGGTTGGACTGCCCTTGAAAAGCACTGGATAAAATCCACCTTCATTGCCACTTTCCCCTTCTACCCCTCACACTTTTTGATTGATGGCATGGAAGCAGGAGGACCTTGGGGTAAGGGAGGCTCCTCAAGCCCTTGCATCCGCCCCTGTGCTGCGCACACTCCTTCTCCCTCCCAGGGACCTGTCTCCCACAGCATTCTCCTAGAGAAGCTGGCGGCTCACGGCTTAGACAGGTGGACTCTGCGCTGGGTCAACAACTGGCTGGACGGCCGGGCCCAGAGAGTTGTGGTGAATGGAGTTACATCCAGTTGGCAGCCGGTTACGAGCGGTGTTCCCCAGGGCTCAGTACTGGGGCCGGTCTTGTTTAATATCTTTATTGATGATCTGGATGAGGGGATTGAGTGCACCCTCAGTAAGTTTGCAGACGACACCAAGTTGGGC
>NW_008796063.1:7121598-7161439 GCF_000699145.1 Aptenodytes forsteri
CCAGGGGAGGTTTAGATTGGATGTAAGGAAAAATGTCTTTACTGAAAGAGTGGTGAAACATTGGAACAGGCTGCCCAGGGAAGTGGTTGAGTCCCCATCCCTGGAGGTATTTAAAAGACGAGTAGATGAGGCACTTAGGGACATGGTTTAGTGGGTGGTGGTGTTGGGTCAATGGTTGGACTTGATGATCTTAGGGGTCTTTTCCAACTTCAATGATTCTATGATTCTATGACCCTGCTGCTGCTGCAACCCAGGAGGGTCTGTGTGAGCATTTCTAGTGCTTGATATAAACAGGAGTAATATTGAAACCTGTCTCTCTGGGTCTCTCTTATCATCAGGAGAGAGTAACAGCATCAGTTTGCTAACCTCTACTGGATAAAAAAAGGTGTCCATCCTTCTCTGGGACATTTTCTTACCAATCTTTAACCCAGCAACAAAACTCCCCAAATGCTGGGTTGCCATCGGTTTGGGGGACCTCTGAGCCTGCTTTGCCACTCCCTCTGCTGGTGGCTGCTCTGTCCCTGTGCCACCGCTGCTCCAGCACCGCCGTTGTGGAGGGGACATGAGCTATTTCTGGCAGCGTGGTTCAGGTCCTCGGCATAGCTCAGGCATGCTGTTCGCAGATGTCAGCACATTGATGGGGCTGTGAATCTAGGAGGAGATAAGAGGCCAACGCTGCACACAGTCAAAGACAATACACGGAAGATGCCAAGTGCACTTCAGATTCTTTGAAAATAAAATCACAAAATAAATAAATATCATCTGGGAATTGATGTTTGTTGTTTGTAATTACTTTTATGAGAGTGAAGACCTTTTTTCTCCTGCTGTTCTTCCCTCTCAATCAAAGAATGAAACATTTAAACTATTTCAAATGTCCTGTGGAGGATTTTAAATGGAGAATGTGTGCATTTTTATGCCTGAGAATATTCACTGATGTCTGTTTTCATAAACAGATACGTGCCAAATTCTTTATCTTCTGTCCTTTTTATTGGAAGCCTCTTAGATTGAGTGCTCCAGAAATGTAGTGGCTGAAATAAAAAGATAATTTAATACAGAAGAATTTGTCTGATACGATGTTCACTCGCTCAAGAACAATGAAACATCAGTCTGGCATTACTGTGATTGAAAAATCAGGCTTTGCTTTTGGTTTGTGCAGAAGCGCAGGCAAGTAGCAGGCTGGGGAACACAGGGCTGAACGTGCTCCTGCAGGGACCCTGCTTGAACACAGGACCACACCAAGTGAATTTGACCCCATCTCATTAAAAGGAGAGTCACTAAATGGAGATGCACTGCACAAAAAAGTGGGGTTTTTTAAGGAGAAATCACTGCTATGGATCCCTAATTAATTGCCCAAATTTATGCACAAGGTTTTGAAGTGATACTGAGCACCAAGTCAAGTCTTTGAGAGGTTAAGAGAAGCCAGGACTTAGCAGGGGTGGCAGCTGACACGCAAAGTAACCATCTAACACCGCCTGCACCCAGCCCTTCTCTCCCCTGAGCTGTGACCCAGGATCGGTTGAAGCAACGGTGGGCTTTTCTCCGTGTCCATGTTTTGTGTGGTAGTCTCACCCTCTTGATCAATACAGGCACCATCAACCCTGGGGAGAAATAATTAGAACCAGACTGAAAGCAAAGCCCAAATCAAGCAGATTTGGTAATTGAGGAAACCTGGTGTTCTGATCAGGTTTGTGGGGCTCCATTTCATGCTGTTATAACTCTAGTGGTCTAAGCAGTTTGCCACTGATACCACTGAGAAGGGAAGCAGATAAAACAGTATTAAGAGCAGGAGCTGCTAAGGCAGTCAGTCCTCTATCCTTCTACCTGAACGCTGCCAGATTTGCATAACAATATTGCTTCCCTGGTGCTCTATACCCAGGTGCAACAGGCTAATAAAGGGCTTTTTAGATGACAAAGCTTTCTCAGTTCCATCAGCTGATTGCCATCTGGGGGAAGTCTCTGACAAAGGCTTTAAATTTGCCACTGTTTGGCTCTTCCCAGCTGCAGAGGCTTGCAGAGGGGAAATTCAGGGAGGCAGGAAGGAAAGGCTCTGAGAAAAGCGCTCTCAGGGCCCAGATCTGCTAGTGTCAAGGAGGAGATAAAGCTTTTAGAGAATACAATAGAAGGCAGTTTGTCTTTCTGAGAAAGATGATTTACTTTCAGCCTAGGTGATGCTTTGTGGGTAGCTGTCACAAAACGGATACGCCTGGGATCAGGTTGCAATAAGAATTAGAACTTGAGCACATTTGCAACGAGGGCTTGGTGATCAAGTATTATGTGTTTAAAAATAAGCTTTCCTATATTTTGTACTTCTAATCAGGAAATCCTTAGGATTTCTGCTCTGTGGTTTCAAGAGGGGATCAGCTGGGAGGCAGGGAGAGATGTGATCCTGGGTCTGAATGCTCTCCAGCAGCCTGCTCTAGTGTTTTGACAAGATAAGGGGAAAAAAAACTCATTCTGTGAGATGTTACTTATTTTGGGCACGTTTTTAGAAGGAATCTCCAAAACTAGTCGTAGAAAATCAGACAGGCAGAGGCTCTGAGAGGTTGTTAAACTCTGTCAGGATCAGCTGCAAACTTCTCTCTAGTAATAATGCGTCACCTCTCTCTGTGCAGTGACTCATCTGGAAAGACTCGGGCAATTTACTGGAAGTACAATCACTGCCCTCTCATCACCACTGACCACGTCTGTCTTTCTGCTTCCAGTGTGTGTTCACAGCACAGAGCAACTTCAAGAAATGAAAGCTGACAATAGCTGGAGTTTAGCGCAAAGGTGGAGGTTAGAAGGTGAAATAGCTGCATCTCAGTTTTACTCCCAATTTTTGAAACCAGCAAGCTTTGGTGCGATAAATAACACAGCAATTGCTAAGCCTTTCTTTGGACAGGTGATGTATCAAGGAAGGGGAAGAAAATGAAGGGATATTGGTGGCTCTTTGGTCGCTGTTTGGGCTGGAGCATGAAACACGCTAGAAAAATGCTGATTAGTAGCTGAGACCACAGCAATGATATCTGTGTACAGATGGATGGAAAACTCCTTGGGCTAATGAGCTGCTCAGCAGCCCTGGTCCCTCATTTAAGATGAGGGGCTGGCTTGTCTCTGCGACCTGGGCTGTGCTGCAGGCTGTAGAGGGGTTCAGCATGGAGCCTGGTAGCTCATTAAGGCGCAGGGCAACATCTACTAGATCATGAAAAGTCCCAGCCAAACCTACCCACAGGCTACATGGCCAGGCCATGAGCTGCAGGGTGAGAGCACTAGGCCGGAGGCAAAAACACCTGGTTCCCTCCTTCCTTTTCTGCTCTGCTTCTTTCCTCCATGTGCCTTGGTTTCCTCACCTGCACAAGGGTGTTATACTTCCTTCTCTTTATAGTTTACTTGGATCCCTATGGTTTTGAAGTGCTTTATAAGACCCAGACAGCCTTACAATGGTGTGGTGGTGCAGAGAAAGCAACCTGATCTCCACAGGCTGTTGTCTTGTGCTCTGGTAAAGTCAGAGATTTGGCTAGCTATGTTCATATAGCTTGAAGGAATAACACGATAAATTGCGTCTAGCTTTGGCAAGAGGGTCTTGAACAGACTGCAGAACTGGAGGGCCAGCAAATTTGGGCATCAGGCTAATTTCTGTCACCCTTTCCTTAGGCAGCAGTGATATACAATAACACAGCTGCCAAATAAAGCAATACCATCAGCTTCCAATCCTTCAACCTCTAGAGCAGATCCTTTCTTTCAGAAAATAATCCCTCTCCAGCCTGCATTTAATGTCTGCAGCTGGTACCTGCCACCATGCATGCAAGATCAGGGCTGGCAGGTGTATTTTCTTGTCTGAGCTGGCTCTGGATGGAGATGCTGTGAGTTAAAATGGCTTTATAAAGCTCTCTTTAAATGCAATAAAGGAAACATCCCTCTGCTTTCCAGCAGAGACCCCTTCCTAGCTGCAACCTGGGGCTGCCTGGTGCCTCAGAAATGCCTCTTCCCAGCCAGAACTGAGAGTTACTCCTCCTTTCCTCTTGTTTTTTTTTTTCTCATACTCTTCAGAAAAGGGCTGAATATTTGCCCTTTATGTTCCTCAGTCCTGCCAGCAAACACCTGTGACTCCTGAGCATTTAAGGAGTTTGATAGTCCATATTGTTGAATAAGCAGCCTCTTAGATAAGGACTCGGAGATGTAAGGAAGAAAGTCATTGCTAGTAAGGTCTGCACTTCTAGCAGCTATTTCTGTGGCAACGTGTCGGGAAAACCGAGGCCTTGGAGGATGTGGGAAATTAGAGATGCCATAGACATGGGTCCAGGATCGCTGAGCTTTACCACAACGCAGTTGCTTAGGATCAGTGGAGAGGTGAGTAGCTCTGCAGCAGCGCAGCTGTTGTCCATCAGATGTTCATGGGGGCATTGAAATGGGAATTGTTAGTTAAATGGTTAACAACTGCCCTCCTCCTGCCTTTCTTCACCAGAGCTGCCCTCTAGCTATGAGAAAGTAGCTAAACCTCCAGCATCAAAGGTTTTTGGGGGTTCTTTTTTTTGGTTTTGTTTTTGTTTTTTGTTTTTTTTTTTGTGGAGGGATGGTCATGTAAAAAAAAATAAGACATCGAGTCAGAATGGGAGTATGAGGCAGATGCAGCCTGCATGACTTTCTCCTTTTTTTTGTGCTTTCCTAGATGTCTTTCCTACTGCATCGGCAATGAGTCCTTGCCCTTTCTCATGCCACCTTTTCTATCTCAATGCAGGACCCGGTGTCTAATATTCAAGTGTCCCTTGCTAAGGCTGGCAGAGACAGTGTCACTTAGTCCGATGTCTCCAGGCTGCTGCTCTGCTGATGAGACATGACTGTTGCTGACGTGGGAGCTGTTTGCTCACCAGCCTGTGAGGAAATTGCTGATGCTTGCTGCTGGGGTACGCGATGACTGCTAGCAGTGTCAGCAACACCAAGGAGCGCTCCCTGATCGTGCATCGGCAGATGCTCCGCAGGAGATCTGCAGTGCTGTGACACTGCCAGAGGGGACCCTGGCCCTGGGAGTCCTGGCACAGCTCAAGAACAAAGGATTAAGAGCCTGATTTTCCCCTCATTGATCTGGGGACAAGCCAGAGCATTTCACTGAACTTTGCAGATCCAACCCAAATGAGGAGAATCAGTGAGAAAGGGAGAGCCCACGTGGGAGGTCACCACCTCTCCTGGCTTTGCCTCCTGAGGGACACCTCTCTCTCAGGTGTCACTCCCCAGTTCGTGTAGGCTTTAAGGGCAGCAGCTGCTGCTTTATAAGCAGATCCTGCCTAGGATAGTCCCGATCCCGTCCCGCAGTAGTTGCTCTCTCTGGAAACATTTCAGCCCAGCTCCTGCGCTGCGCTTGGCCCCAGCAAAAATATTGGGCTTGACCTTTAGTTTGGGCTGTGAAATGCTGGTCCCACCCAGACCTGCACCCCCAGCTGCCTCTACTCCTTCCCCTTCAAAAGGCCTCCAGCTCTCCAAAGTATACCCCTGGGCAGGAGCTCGTCTCTATCAGTTCCCTCCCCAGTTTCAAACCCCAGGTCATGAATAGGAAAGCAGGTTAAAATTTGGACGAAGGATTGGTTTGTTCCCTTTGATCACCTCAATACCAGCACGCAATGCCTCTGTGCAAGTCTGATGTGCCCACCCCCCTTCTGAGCTCCTGAGAGTTTAATTGACCATCATAATTGTGGGGCTTCATTTTCCTCCAGAGTTTCTCCTTAAGAGGCAGATGAGGGTCACAGACTTGGAGGGCATCTCTCATTCCCCATAAAACTGTGCAAAACAGCTATAAACAGCTGGCCCTGGAGTTTTTCTCCCAGAGATACTCTGTAGCTCCCCAGACCTCTCTTGCTCTGAAGACCCCTTCACCCTTGGGAGTGTTTTGGCTGGAGGAGGCAGCAGATAAAATCCTGAAGCCAGCAGCAATGCTGTGGATGTGTCAGGAGAGATTGGACTCTCTCGGTGCAGATGGTAATGGAGTGAGATCAGCCGCTGGCAGAAGCTGGGGGGAATGTGTTCAGGAGTCAGGGCATAATCTCTGCCGCTGCCTGATTTTTTGTGGCATCTCTTTATTTATTTGTACTTGAAATATTTTTGCCCTGTTTGTCTGTGGTCCTTTGTGCTCGCTTCTGGAGAACAATGAAACAGTGGTGTTTTTGCAGCAGTGGCTATTGACGGAGTTTGCGGCCGTATAAGTACAAAGTATTACCCTTATAAATCATTTCATCACTTTTCCTCCATGCAAAATGATCTGTCTCTATCAACCCCCAAAGAAGCACAAATAAAAAGAAAAATTTCTTTCAAATGCAGTTCAGCATTATCAGATGTATGACACAGAGATCCCAGCGGGCCTGATTTTGTCTGTGTTTGTGCCTGTTTTACTGAAGGGATGGCCATAAGAGTAAAGTTTATTGAACCCGAGTTATGTCACAATATCACAACCAGGATTTGATCTGACCCTCTTGTCAAGTTATGTCACGACAACCAGGATTTGATCTGACCCTCTTGTCCCGGTGGTGACAGATTTATTCCAGGCCAGAGGAAATCTCACCATCTCCAGCCTTCCAGACTTGCAACCAAGACTGTGGCCATTTCCAAACCGTATTTTCTGTTCTTTCTGGAGGGAGGAGGTACCATTTGGGACCATTTTGTGTTCCTGCTGCGCTCTTTGCCACATGAACAAGATGGGTTCCAGTTAGTGTTCTTTATGGTCTGGAAAAACATTATAAACTTTTTAGCAGACGCAAAAATGCCAATTTTGTGGCATCCTGTGTTGTGGTTGGCTATGTGGTCACCTCTTCCTCATAAGTCCTTGAGGCTATAAACAGAGGGAAGAGTTGGGAATGGCCAATTTAAGCATTGAGAAAAGGCTGGAGCAAAGCTGTGACCTTCAGAGATCCCACCCAAAGGCAAGGACTGACTTCTTACCAAATGATTTCTCCTTGATGGAAAGGACTGGCAAGGTGGGATCATCTTTGCCTTTTGCATCAGGAATGTGGTCTGTCTTATGTCTGAGGAACAAAGGAGTGATTTGGGGGCAGCTGTAATTGCATTTTTGGAGTCAGTTCCTGTTCAGATTTAACACTGTGACATTATGCTTCTTATGATGCGTGTAATTAAAACAAAGTAAAAATACATCTTTTAGCTTGCTGTGGCCTGGTCAAGGAGTAGGAGATATGTTGCGCTCCAAGGAAGAGGGTGGAAAAGAGAAGAGGGTGCAAGGACAAGTGGACTGTTTTGATTTTGAAAGACAACTGAGAGGAGAAAAGGAAACGAGTGCAGAGTAAAGAGAAAAGCAAAAGACTAGCCGCAGGAATAATGGCACTTTGTTCATCCTGAACTTGTCATAATTTCTAGACCCTGGTTTCCTCAGATCCTTTTGTTTGGAGTCCAGCTGCATTTCTGGTGCATGATGAAGGGACTTTTATGCGTCTCTAAGCTTTTACCCTTTTCTGACCCACTACATCACTCTTAGGGTCTGTCTAACAAGCCTGGAGTTGGCGGGACTCAGGCTGAACAAACATCTCTCAGTTGGTGGAAGGAATCTCTGGAAATATCTTGCAAGTTGAATCTCATCACCCTGATTTGCATACATAGGGGACCTTCATTTCAAGTTAGCCCTCAAAGCAAAAAGGCGGTATTTTGCCAGTGCCGAAAACAAGCAACCCTCAGCTTGTGTCCTCCTGCCCAGTCACCAGCCCTTGCTCATACCATGTGCCTGGAGAGTTGCAGGGAATGAATAACTCGATTGATCTGCCCAGTGAGGGACATCTCAGCAGGAATTTCCTTGTTTGATTTTATTGGCAAATACGGTAGCATTTTTACCCAGCTGCTGGAAAGGAATGTGCCTTTCCATCCCTAACATCCACACCGATTGCATCCTTCACCACGTGGCCAGCTGAGGATTAGTGCTAATTCACACCCTGCTCTTGGACAAACACAATTTCTAGGGTAATATTCAGGTGTCCAGACTACTCGAGGCAGACCTGACCTGTCAGGCTGTCCAACAGCAAAGGTGATAAGACCTACAAATCCCATTGCGCACCCTAAGACATAGGGGCAGAAGGTCTTTGATGATCTGTGCTACTGTTAGCGTCATGGCTGGGTGCTGCCTTAGTGGCGTGCGATGGGAGTCACCATCTGTTCCACTATGAGGACACATGTGTAGCCAACTCCCTGGCCGGTGATGGCATGTGTTGGGTGGAGAAGGGGAGGAGATGGTCTCCAGCTGGATCAAGAGCTTAAGGGGGAATGGTCAATGAGACTGTCCCAACTCCGATCTCTAGTAAAGGCCTCGTTTGGTGATTTCCACTGAAGAAATGGCAATATCATTGATAATCTGCAGCTTGGTGATGGATGAAAGCCGCTTCTGCCGATGCTTGAACTGCAAGATTTTGTTTTCGTTGATGAAAATGTGGAAATAGTCCTGGTCAGAGTAGATTTCAACCTGAAAGAGAGACTGTGTTAGGTTCACCATGTGGCCACACATCCTCACTGGACCTTGCTGCCATCATGTCAGTGAGTGCCCAGATCTGGGCACATGCATCTACAACCCACTTCAAATCCTGCCAGAGCTGACACACACACTGCTCACCCCCATTTTGGGCAAAAGGAGGGAATAACTGAGTTCTTCACTTCATGATAGCAGAAACTGGCGATAGTGCACAGTCTAAAGTGAAAACAAATGCAGCATCCAGGGATTTTTGCTGGACCTCTGCATGCCTGTGCCAGAGTTGGGTGTAAATCAGCAGCAAATCAGGGGACAACAGAAATACTAACAGGGGACAGAGCCAGAGAGGCGATATTACTGGGTATGGTGCTGGCAGGAAAGGCAGAGTTAGATCCATGAGGAGGACCTCAATATTGGCTGCGTCACTCCTGTCCCACCCAAGGAGACCCATGGGGTGACACAGGGTTACCTGGAATGGCTCCTTTGCTTCGAAGGGGAAGGTGTTATTAACCTCTTCCTTCCCCCAGTGGTTGGCGAGGAAGGAGTTGCAGATGATTCTGGAGCTGGAGAAGCGGGGGTTAAAATGGAGAGCAATTTGGTCTCCGGGGTCACAGAGCAAATTAATTTCAAACCTAAGACGGCGAGAGAAAGAAGTGATGGAGAGCCATGGAGCGATGCTGCCGGCTCTCACGAGCCAGGAGAGCTGCAAGTGGGGCGTGTCCTTACATGCTCGTACTGGAACTGGTCTCACCCTTGACCACGACGCTCCAGCCGGGACACATCCCCTCTGGGTACAGGGCCTCGAACTGCCAGCAAGGAGGTGATGGTGAAGCATGGCAAGGTGGGAGAGGTGCACAGCCCCGCTCATCCCTCACACTTCTCCATCTTTCTCACCCTTTCATTGTCTTCTCCTTTCTCCCCGCTTCCCATGCAGGCACACTGTCTACCCCTGCCTTTTTCTCACTCCTAAATAATCTCAGGGGCTCTAAATTGATAAGAAATGAAGTTGCTACAACATCCAGTAGATGAGGTGGGATTTGCTGCCCCCAAGGTCTTTTGTAAAGAGCTGGGTGGGATCAGGGAGCAAAAATTAAAGAAGAACCTGAATGCCTTCCTTGTCGGCAGGACACAAAGACACTCTGCTCCTCTCCCTGCCTGGGCAATACAAAAATCCAAGCAGAAAACTTTGTGATGCTTCGAAGCAGGGTGTGAAAGATAAGGACTGATCAAGGAATGGGTGTAACATGGCATCCAGCCTGTCCTCATCCAGCGTTACATGAGTGACTCTTCCCATGAGCTCCTGCCTGATCCTCCGTTCCACCCGCTCCCCCCATCTCCAAGGTTAAACTTGCATAAAATGAGCTGGAAAATGTTCCTTTTTGTATAATTCATAGTTTTATAACTCATTTTAATAAGAACTGCTTGCCATTTCACCCCACTTTTTTTAGCACTCTAATGATCTTGCATTTCTGAGCATCTTCCTCTCCCAAACTTATTGCTCACACTGGGAAAATCTCTCCAGCCTTGGCATCTCCACTGCCAGCTGCATGCCTGCCTCTCCCTCCCTACAGCTCAGGACTTTCGCTCCCCTGTTTCCTTCTCTGCCATGATTTCCCATTTCCAATGCATTTTTGGGATATGCACATTTTGGGGCAGGAGCTGAGACATGACGATGGCCAACCTCATGCCTTCGTGCCCGGCTACTTTTGGAGGGTTGTTTTAAGAACCTGTGCATGGTCATTCAAAGGCTCTGACCACACCAGTGTTCAACCATGGGAAACACAGAGAGCTGATGGAGCTAATGATACAGTTTCAAACAGCAAGTGATGATGGCAGCACCCAGGTTCGCCTTGCCTTGACCCTTAGCTTGTCATCGTTTCAACAAATCCGGCAAAAGACACACCACATGCACAGGAAACAGCAGTTCCCTCTTCGCGGCCGGCTGTCCCAGCGGAGACGGATGGCAAAACACAGGTCTCCTCTGCTAAAACATCAGTTGTATTTTGGTCTCAGCTTAAACCCTCCAAGCCAGAAGTGCTACCATCAGGGCACCATTACCCCAGACCAGCCCTGTGGTATAACCGAGATGAAAAATCTGCCCTGTTGCCTTTTATTGAAAGCCATGAAGCTCACAGCTTTGCAATAGCCTGGACCGGACTGAAATAGAGGACCAGCACTGCAAGTAGCATCCCCATGTCTTTCAGGATTTCTGCATCTGCTCTGCCTTTCTTGCCCTTATTTGTGCTGCTTTCCTTTATCCACCGCCTGACCCCATGCCGTCACCCCTCAGACAGACCAGGCTGTGCCGGACCCTGTCCCCAGCGCTTACCCGCAATGCCATCCTGCTCGCCTGCCCCTGCGCCACAGACCTGGCTGGGTGCACGGTCAGAGGGCCCTATATAGGGGCCGCCAGCCAGCAGCCCACGTGCGCGGGGATTAGCAGCAGCAGTGGGCTGAGGTTTCCTTTTCAGAGTGGGCTGTCGGGCGCGGCTGGGAGATGGGGAGCAGCAAATCCCGCTGCCCCTCAGCAGGGTTAGCCCGCTCATGCATGCAGGGCTAATCCAGCCCTGCTGCTGCCCGCACAAAGGCAGAGGTGGCCGGGCAATCCTGAGCTGTGACGTGATGGAGCCGGTGTGCAGCAGCGACGGGGCGGACAGGCATTCAGGTTGTAATCCAGGGGGGGCAGATGTGTTTAATGCATGAAGGAAGGATGGGGACTTCCAAAGCTGGGGGAGATACCGGGAGTCCCATCCACTGCAAGGTCCAGAGAGAAGGGAGGTGGCAGAGGAGAAATGATGGCTCCTACAGGGGCTCAGACCAACAGAGATTTCTTTTTTCCCTGTTTTCCTTTGTGATCACTCTTTGTGGGTCAGAGCCCAGCCTGAAACAAGCTGATGCCAGCTCTGACACAGCGGCTTTTCCACCTCGCGGCGCCCTGGGGCCGGCGGGGCTTGGGATGCTGCTGTGCTGAGTTCAGCACGCCCTGGCTCTGTGTTTCCCCTCCCTGCTGGGGACAATACAGGGATTTGGGAGCAGGGCAAGGGAGCCTTTGTCTGATATTTCCTGTCATGGAAAGGCACCAAGAAATGGGTAGCGATGAAATGAATTTCAGTGATGAGGGTTTTCATACTGACAGTCAGCATGTGCTAACGTATGCCTTGGGTGAAGCCGAGCCGGGGCAAGGAGGGCTGGCTGTGCATGCCCCCGCCTCTTCACAGGGTAAATGCATTAAAACATATGCTGGCCCCATCCCTGCATGCACTGGAGGCTGTGATACTCCCCAGCTGGTCCTACAGGAATCCATGGCTTTCACGGTTAAAACCTCCTCACTGTATGGGCCACAGTGCTGATGTTATTTAATGTGTTTATTTTATTTCCAGCAGATAAGCAGAATGAGAGCTACTATCCCAGGCTCTGGTGCCCTTGGCAGACGATTAAAAATGCAATCCAGTGGACGTAGAAGCCAACAGCCTCTCTCGGGACTGAAAAAGCCAAGTCCCAGGCTGGGATTTGCCCATTTGGACTCCTACAAAACCAAACCATGTGACACTGAGCTCTGCCGTGGTCTCCTTGCCCAGCTCCCAGCTCTCCAGGCGCTGTGCCGGGGATCACCGGAGCAGAGCTCTGTGCTACAGATGGCAGCATCGGAACGTGCAAGAGAGCTGCGAGCCAGCAGCGGAGGTGCAGAGGTGGTGGTGGCAGGGCCAGGGACATCCCACCCATCCCTCCTTGGGCTGCCGTAGGATGCTGGACATTGGCCTCTCCATTCTGCCCAGCTGCATGTCTCCCCTACTTATGGCCTGAACCCAAAGTTGTGTTTTCACCCCCCAAATCATCCCTCCCTGCTTGTTTCTCCTGCCAGCCAAGCAAGGGACTGCGGGGAGAAGGGGCTGCTCTTGAGATACCCACCATGGCGGTGGGCAAAACCAGACAGCGTTGCAGTCCTGCACGTAGGAAAGGAGTGATCTGCAAGCTAAATAATTGTGCCAAGTTTATCATTATTATGCTAATGAAATCAGTGGACTGGGGAAGGCTTGGGCACCGCAGGGCAGGTCGGGGTGCAGTGGGATGGCAGAGGGCCTTGCCCATTAAGCTGTGGTGGGACAAATACCGGCTCCTTTCTGTGCCCAGGGTCTGCATCTCACCCACGCAGTGCAGAAACCAGTGTCAGTCACGACCTCTAGAGAAGCTGCTGTAGCCTTTTATTTTGTCTAGTAAAACCAAGTGCTTGCCACAAATCCGTGCACACAGCCTGTCCTGGCAGGGTGATGTCCCGGCCACGCTGAGTCTCATTCCAGCTCCTATTGCAGCCTCTGCTGGTGCCACCACCAGCAACAGGCATTGAATTTGCTCCCCTGCTGTGCAAAGCTGCATCAGGCCAAGCAGCACTGGGAGCCACAGGGCTTCCCTGTGGGACAGCAAAAAAAGCCAGTGAAGGCAGGTTTGGAGAGATGGTAAAGCTCTCGAGGAAGGAGGGGAATTTAGATTGCTCCAGTTTTGGGGACAGCAACTTCTGAGATGCTCAGCGCTTCCCAAAATTCAAGGCTTTGCTTCCTGTTTGCATTTCAGCGAGAACAAGAAAGATTGCTGGGGAAAGACGCAAACACATGTGTTTCACCAGTAAATGGTGCCCAAATACCGACTGGTTTTACAGGTGTACCTTTATTTGCCTTCTGCCTGTTATGCCACTGCTCAGAAGCCAATGTAGCATCTGTCTGTTTAGCAAGGAGGAAGGGACTGGAAATATGTTTAAAATCTCAGATGTTGGAGGCAGCACTGGGTGGTTAGCTCTTCATGCCATAACCTTTCCCTCTCTTTCGTGATGGATGGAAAAAAACCCAAACACACTGATTATGTGCCACTGGGATACAGAAGAGACAGATACAGTCTGGGGTGGAAGGAGGCTAGCGTAGGAAAGGAGCTGATAACCTGCTGATTTGGTTAACTGCAGGGGATCTTCGTTAGTGTGACACTTTGGTGATTATCAAATCACTTATTGGCAGACCTGCTTATGCATTTGTCAGCCATTTGGTCATACAGCCATCAGAGTTTGCACCTTTTCTTAAGTTGTTATTAGTCATGTCCTGCTCTTGGTTGGTTGTCCCAAAGTCTTTTTCCTGCTGCTCATGATGTGGCAGAAACGTTCAGTGAGGAACTCGGTACTGCGCTTCCCGTGGGAGTTTTCATGCAAGGCTCCCCTGCACTAACCCGGGTGCATTTCTGGACGTGTGATTATTCACATTAGTCTCTAGAGGTCTCCAAACACACAGCCTGGACTTTCAGGAGCTGGACACAGTGCTCACCTCCACACACCATACATCGATTTTCTCCTTGTTGCACTGCCTGGCTCTGTAGTTCACCCACAGCGTGATGCTCCAGTTTCTGACACCTGCTCAGGCTTTACTGTGAGTTCTTGTAGGAAAGAGTCGTCCATCCCATAATTAACTCAGTCGAGCCCTGATGTGAACGCTGCCTTTGGATATTGCCCCAGGTGTATTCTCCACACGCTGGTCATATCTACCTTGTCCTGTCAGCCAGAAACATCAGCATACGGACCTGGCTGTGCCCACACCTGCATTATAGTGCTATATATGTCCTCAGACATTATTGCACAGCCCTGTCTCCTATTAATGGTCAACTATGTATGTACTCACACACATATATACAGCAGCCACCGAACCTCAGCAATATATATCTACTGGAGGCCTGTGATCACAAATCAACCCACATTCCTTAAATACACCAATGCAAACAAGCCAGCCCAGTGCTCCTGGCCCACAGCCACGTGTGGCCAGTGGACTTACATGTGCAAAGCTGCTTTTGTACCTAATGGCCATAGCAGGGTGGCTGTGGCCACAGGGATGCAGCCAGAGCCGGGCTCATCTTGGAATCACCCTTGGCTAACCCTCCTGGGATTAGTCCAGGGGCCTCCAGACCTGCAGCCTTATGGAATAATTTAAGATTAAGCTAAGAAATGATGTATTTTTAGTGGTGGGCTCTAACCACCAGACAGGCTGGGCACAGCAGTGAGGCTGCAAATGGTGCCATTGCAAAGTCCCTTGCTTTTTCTTACTTTGAACATCCCCATCCAGCCACAAGCCATTACTTGTCTGGGCACAGCACCACGACTCCCTCCTCCAGCCCAAGGACTCAGGCCTTTTTCTCCACCTCTGGAGCCAGAGCGACTCACTGGCTTTCCTAAAACCCCATGCTCTTTGTTTTAGGACAATAGCTTTGCAGAAAAAAAACATACCATAAAACAATAGTCGGGGTGCAAACAGAGCCTCCTGGGCATTGCCCGCCAGCTGTGCGCTCCAGGCAGGCTCAGCTCTTTCCTGGAGGGTGAGTCGGGGTTACCCCAAATCCAGACAGGTCTCCTGAAGCCTTCCCCCACCAGACCAAATCAGGGGCTGTGATTTCCCCAGTGCACACCTCTGTGCGAGGCTTCTCCAGACTTGCTTATCTGCCACTTGGCAGTATTTATACCTCCTCCGCAGCCATTCCAGTTCCTCCAGGGAATTCCTAAAGCTCCCCCGTGCTATTGGGAGTCAGCTCTCTGCTCCAGCCACGCTGCCTCGGGAACATGTTACCCTGGGAAGGGTTTTGGCACATCACTTTGCCAGCTCAGCCCGATTCCCTTTCCCCCAGACCTACGACTCTGCATTAGCTCCCTGCTCCTGGTTGCTCTGCTTGGGATCTCTCTCCAACACTGCTGTCTACAAGCAGCATCCAGAGACCAGCCACCTCAGTGCCATGCCAGGGTTGGACAGTGCGAATACTTCTTCAGGCTTGGTGCTGGTGAGAAAAAAACTATGTTTTATAAATATAAACTATTTAAACTATTTTTTTAACTCAAAACAACGCTTTTGAGTTAAACCTTATCAATGATATCTCATATCAATGATATCTCTATATCTCTGCAATCTCACCCTGCTGTGCTTTATGGGACTGACCAGAAGAGGGCTGGAGACTCCAGGCAAATCCCTGAGACAAATTATAACCTTATAAAAATCACACACGGATCTAACTCTAGAAGAGTCTGATGTAACACCCGCTGCTGCTCTAGGATGGGGGTCAGCTCTGCAGCCTGCACCTTTCCTACCTGCTTTAAGGAGACTTCAGTCTCTCTCAAAATGCATTGCAGAATAACCCCTTGCAGCTGCCCAGCCTAAGAATTGCTCATCGGAGAGCAAGGAAAGAAAAACATCACACCCTGCAAGGTGGCAAGAGAAACAGGGAGAAGCTAACACCCCCCGGCACACGCTGCCTGGCTCCGGCCCGGTGTTGACCGAGCTTCATGTGCCTCGTTGGAGTGTCAGCTCCACTAAGGAGCTGCCGAGCCACTGGGAATGGCCTCAGCGCTGGCGGCTTCTGGGGCCGTTGCGTTTGTCAGATTTTCCATTCTTTGGCCACTTGTTAGCATGTCCCATCATCCTCCCAGTTAGGCACTGGTGCTGAGGAAGGGGGGGTCGCGTCCTCTCCCCTGGCAGCCATCTGGGCAGCTGCCGGTATGAAATTCTGCTTTTACGCTTGTTGGACGGTAAGTGAGAAAAGGAGCCTGGTTTGGTCCCAGGCGGTGCCGTGAACGTGAACGACGGCAAGCAAAATCTCTGCCTCTTGTTGCACTCTTTCCCCGTGCCAGCAAAAGGGGAAGGTGATCCCAACCCCGCTGGCGCCGTGAACCAGCACAAGTGCAACTGAGGCCAAGCCCAGAGCCGCTGCTGTCCCCGGCACAGCTCCCACTCGCCGCTCAGGACTTCCTTTTTGCGCGGCTTTGAGGAGCAGGGATGAAAGGCAAGGCAGTTGAAACACAAAGCACGCCTGGTTTATTTTATTTATGACTAGCCTCCGCTTAAAAAGAAACCAGCATTATCAGCTCCAGCACCACCGGGTCAGATGAATAAGTGAAAGAGGAGGGTTTTGTTTATGATCTGGAGCTTGAGTTTGCTCTTATATGGGCATCCCCACCAGGCGTTGCTTGCTGCCACCTTGCTGCTACTCGTGTCACGGGGCCAACCAGGCTCTAGCTGGAAACAGAGCCAGGGTCCTCCAGAGGTGAAAGGCATGAGGCAGAGAGAGCGGCTGAGCTTAGGTTGTACCTACCCCTACTTTCTTGGCTCAGGGCAGCTACACGTGCTGCCACACAAACATCGCTGCAGCCAGCACATCCCAGCCGGCTGGTACTCATACCTGCTGCGTCGTTATGCAGCTGGGCTTTGTGAACCATGACTTCATCGTTTCTTGCTCAGTTCCCCAGGCAGAAGGCAGTAAAGCTACATCAAAGGAGGTCCCATTGCCCTCACCAGCGGCTCCAGCTGGAAAGGAGTGGTGGGTTTGGGGCATGGCTGGTGCTGGTCCTCACCCATCACTCCTGCTCAGTGCTGCGAGATGCAGGCAGAAGGTAAACACATGACCTGGCACGGGCTGTTGTTTATTGCCGGGGGTTCCTAGAGCCAATATTTGATCATCCGTAAATAATTGCCCCGTTGTATATGCAGGGATCTGATTTATCTTGCTCCTCAGTGATACCTTCCAAACTCCCTGGGGAGACATCTGTCTCCCTCTTCTCGGTGATTAATGGGGAAGGAGGAGAGCTGGCACTGGGCCTCACCGTGCTCCTCAGAGTCAGTGGGTGTACTGCATGTCCTTCCATGGTGGTCTCTGGCTCTGAGCTAAAGCAATGACAGATCTTCAGGAGGAGGGGGGACACATGTGAACTCTCCCTGCTCAGTTTTATGTTGAATTCCTGGCTTCTGGGGAACAGCGTCAGCATTGCCGAAACCCCCTCCATCCCCCATTGCCTCACTGCTAACTCTTGCCAGTTCAAAAGTGTTTCCCAGCAGCTTCCCAGGTGAGGTTAGTCTCCGAGGGCCAGGTTTCCTTGGTCTGTGCAGCTCTTATTCTGTGTTGAATGATTTACTGCCCCAAAACACAAGGGGAGGAGGAGGCACATCACTAGAGGGGCTGCAGCTTGGCGGCGTGCTTTGCTCCTGCGCTTGGCTATGAGCACAAGTAGCAGCACGACTGTCTTTTGCTGATGCTCTCCCCCGCAAGCTTCGTGCCAGCTCCTTGGCCAGGGAGACCACATGGCGACAGGCCTGAGCACAGCACAGGTGGGCCACACTCCACGTATGAAAGCCTGGATTCCTCCTCCGGGGACCAACTCGTGGGTTGGAGTCACAGTCGCATGCCTGCAGGTGGGTTTGGAGAAGACACGGAGGAGAGGGAAGCCTGGAGCTGGGGGGAAGAAGGGAGGCGACCTGCAAGATTTGGGGGATGCTCTGGGGTTCATGGAGCTGCCAGACACAGGTACATCCCATGTGCTGGAGCCCTGCTGGCTCTTGGCAGGTTTCATGAGGACGGTTCAGGTCTGGGGACATCAGGATTTGTGTAGCCCTGTTTTTTCACCATTTTTTATTGAGATTTATTAACATAAGGAGTCATAATCAGGTGCTGGCATCACAGAAACCTTACCATGCCCATGTTTGATATCCCCATCAGCCCTGAAAATAGCTGTCCTATAGGCTGGGTCCTAGAGAAGGTCCAGTTTGGGGTCAGATGGCGACTGGCACCAAAGGAGGCAGAAAAGGCTCAAAAGAGGAGAAAACAATGAGACCATCAGTGTCACAAACCTTCCTGCCTCTTGCTGCTCAGCTCAGCCCTGGGTGACCTTTCCCAAGCACACAAAAGTGCAAATAATATTTACCCAGGAGGAAGATGCACCAAGCCCAGAGACAGCACAGTCCCTTTCCAGCAGGCAGCCAGCCTGGGAAGCTCTGCCTGGAGAGTCACCATCCATCTGGGGTGGCAAGATGCACCAGAGATGGCGCTGCCTCCGACCAGGATGAGCAGTTTTGCCTCCAGGCGGATCAGCGGTGGGTAGCGCTGGGACACAACAGGATAAGCATCATGCTGGGCTCTTGGAGCTGCTGATGGAAGCATGAACTCCACCTGAAGGAGATCTCCAGGGAGCTTAGAGAGGTTTAAAAGGTATTTGTGGGGGAGGAACTCTGGGTTTGTCAAGGAAAAGGGTTTAGGAACCAAGAGGCTTGCAGCTCTGGGGTCCAGAGCATGTCCTTCCTCCATCTCTGAGCATTTGACCCAATCCTTACACTGCCGCTGCTTTCTTGTCTTGGTCTTTTTGCAATGAAGCCACCAGGCTGTCATCTGCCCCGCCACGTCAGTGCCATAAAGGGACTGTTATGTTTGTAGAGGGGATGCAGGGTCCACGCCCCATCCCAGCCTCTGGGAGAAGGTGGGATCACACATGGGAGGTGAGCGGTGGGAAGGGCATTTTCAGCCTGGCAGGGCCTGGCACACATCCAAAGGATACCAGTACCAGCAAGACCCCATACATATCTGCCTCAGGCCGCCAAGTCAACAAACCCCTGAACTTGGAGACTTGGTCATCTCCACGTGGGCTCTGACCTTTGCTACGCAGGGCTGGTGGCTGAGGAAAAAAGTGCCGGGTGTTGCAGCAACTTGCGAGAAGCAGCTGGGGAGGAGGATGCAGCTATCTGCTATTTCGGAGAGCAGGGAGGAAGAGGAAAGGCTGCTGACAAAGACCAAAACTAGAAAAATGACGATGATGCCAAAAAACCTCCTCCCATTTAGGGAACCAAATGCATTTGTTTCCTGATGTGACCAGGATAGCTCAAACCAAGAGACGCAAGATCAAGTTACTAAATTGCAGCGCCTCGTGTCCCAGGGCGATCGGGTGGACTTGTTTCAGTTGGAAAGGACCAAACGCCCTACCAGACCCCTCAGTCCCTGACCTGCCCAGGGGTGGGGAGGTGCCTTTAACTAATTGCCTATCTCCTTTGCTTGGGTCCCCTCTATCCTCTTCCCTGGTCACTGTATAGGGCCGGCTACCAGGAATAGCTGCTCTGTGGTCGCACCCCGGAGCCTGGGACTGCACCGGGGGAAGTCAAGGAGGTGGTAGCCAACGGTACCATATTTTTAGGAGATTTTGGGGCACACGGTGGTGCTAAAGAATGGAGAAGGGGAAGTGTAGCCTTCCCTGTAGCCATGTTTGTTGCTGACTGTCCCGCTGCCTGCTCCTCCAGAGCTGGAGGAGCAATGAGCCCAGCTCCCCCTCGGGAGCTCTGCTCCTCTCTGCTCCTTCCCGCAACAAGACTCCCTGACCCCGCTCCAGCTCCCCATTTGCAGACAGTAAAATTGTTCTTCTTGAGACAAACAAAAAGACAGTCACTGCCCCAGGGAGCCTGTGGTCAAGGTGAGGAGATGCCATGTTATTTGGTTTCTTCTTTATTTTTGACTTTTAGAGTTGCAGACAGGCCCCAGCCACAAAGACTGGAGGCAGGTCCAGCTTCCAGTGACTCCTGACTTGGGTGGAGGCTGAATCCAGGCTGCTGATTCAGTCCTTCTCTGTTTCTGGTGCTGGATTTATACATAATTTGGTTCTATTTTGTTATGGATAGAACTGAGCAGAGCGTGAGAATTTCAGCAGGGAGGTGAAGGGATGCTTAATAAATGAAGCATTTGTTAGTGCAAGATTTCAGCAAAAGGAAGGGATATAAACTGGCAGCAAGAGCACGGACTGGAGGGATGCCACGTGCTCTGTGGAGGGTTTAATCCACAAAAGGCTCAACCCAGACCCGTCCACACCTTGACTGCAATTTTCTTGCTCATGGAACAGCTCTGGGAATCGGGATTGAAGCCCCATCTGCATCTCAGTAACAGCTCAGGAGAAGCCAAGGCATGCTTGGGACCTGAGGACAGAGCTGCAACACCAGAACGTGCTGTATCCATTTTCCCTGCTCCTGCCATGGCTGATGGCAGGTTTCCAACCCCTCAGGGCTGGGGAGCAGGCACAGAGGGAGATGCCTGTCTGCCGCAGTCAGGGGCAAAGCTCCCATGGATGGGAAAGGAGATGGGCTGCAGGGTTTCAGTCTCCATCTCCAAGAGCAATCTGGGGTAGCTCTGACCTGCCCCAGTACTTCATCAATCCTGTTTTGTACTTGATGTGGATCATAGCCTGGGGAGAGGTTATCCGACCGTGGCTCTGCTCCTCACGTCCTCTGTTCCTCCTCCTCCTCCTCTTCCTCCTCCTCCTCCTTTAGATCTGGCTGCTGGGAGAAATTATCTTTTTTTCTGGAGCTTTTACCAAACTGCAAGGGGGTTTCCAAAACATCTGGAACAACTCATGGAGCTGGAGTGGAGTGTAACGCTGAGGGTGGAAATAGGGTCATGGAAACGGAGGCACCCTGTTGGATTAATGCTTGAAAGCGGCACTTGGGAAGGGCTGAGTTCAAATCCTCACCCCACTCGCAAAGGAAAAGAGTTGGAAAAATCCTAGTGAGACCCTGTCCATACAACCACATGCCTCTGGGTCCTGCTCCCCAGGGACCATGCCTGGAGGAGGTCTCACCAGCACTTAGCAATGCCAATTGCCTTCACGTGTGGATGTGGCACTGTGCTGTGAAGGACAGCATGGGCATTTTGGTCTCCTAGACCCAAAACCCGCTCCATGTCTCAGGCTGTGATGAGGTCTAGGAAGAAGCCAGTATTTCAGAAAGGGCAACAAGGCCTCCTAGGTTATTCGGAGGCTGGCAGCTTGACATCAATCATAGCTGAGATACTGAGAAGGCTTTTATACAAAGCAACATGTAGTTAATTAAAGGAGGGGTGTAATTGATGCCAATCCCAGAAAATGATGAAAATAGATCTCTGCTAACTTCTTCATTTCTACAAGGCTAGGATTTGGACTGATAAAGATGATCTTGTCAATGCAACAGCCTTGGTTGTGTGGTTTGACTTGGCGTCTGGCCATGGTACAAATGGAGCTGGAGTGGAGTCTGCTGCTTAGATAGACTGATAAACGCTAATGATATAAAACCATCAGGGCTCACCTGATGGGAGGGCAAACGGGGCTGGCTACAGGCTGGGAGAAGCAGCTGTCCTGGGGAAGTGTGGTCACACAGCTGCCTTTCCAGTGAGGTTGCACAGAAATTGGTTCTTGAGCCTCTCCAGTTTTACCTGTTCAGTGAAAAAAATAAAACCTTTTTGATAACATTTGTAAATAGCTGTTCCAGAATAATGCAGATCACTCAGCCTGGTGCAAGCCAAAACTTTCTCTTTTAGTACAACCACATAAAGAGTCCTACGTCTAGGAACAAAAAGGGAAGGTTGTAATTATAAGATGGGACAACCTCTCTGTCTTGGGAAGCAAGGAATGTGAAAGCCATGGCAGAACCATGGGTTTCAGCCTTATTTTAGCAGAACAATCTCTAAAAACTTTTCTGTGTTCCCTCAGAGGTGATCCAGACTCCCAGGGTCTCCCAGATCTGTGGTTGCAAAGTACTGCAGTAACTCTGATTGTGTCCCTGGTGCAACGCAGCAGCCGTGAGGGCAACCACCATCCTTGGATGTAGTGGGGCGAGGGTGGAGGTTTTATTTTCTGTAGCTGTGGCGGTGGATGTGAGAGCAGGGGGAGCGGTGTCCCCAGTTCTGGTGTCCCCTTGCCAAGGAGGAGGGTAGCACATAGGGAGTGTCCAGAAAAGAGCTCCAGAAGTGATTCAGGGACTGGTAATGTTGCCTATGCGGGCAGGGTGGGGAAACTCAGTTTATTTACTGGGTGTTCTTTATTTTAACATTATGTATTTTGAAGAGTTTATATATATTGAAGAGTTTTGGCTGATGGATCATGGTATCCCTAAACATCAAGGCTGAGATGGGAGGGGGTTTCCCGGACCAACAGACAAAAGCAGGATAAGACCAAATGAATGGATACCAAGGGGCACAGCTTTGGGCTGGAAGGAACACTCAGTTAATCTGAAATCTTTAAATGGAGACTGGGACACCCTGTCCCTCTGCATTGACTGCCATGAAATCTTTAACTTCTGCAGAGAGTATTTGGGAGACAGGGTGAGGGACTCTTGCATGCCATGGCAGGTACCTCCACCTGCCAGCTCGCAGCAGGCTGGCAGGATTTAAACCCCGCTGATGGCCTCAGGCTTTCCCATCCAGGCGAGAAAACAAGCTGTGAAAAAAGTAAACATGTCACTGAAGTATTTTCCTTTCAGATGGGTTGATCCTTCCGAGCTCAGAGAAAGGACACAAGGAAGCTGCTGTGAGACGTGAACGCACCAGCCCTGACTTCACAAATATTTGAATAACGTTTACTGAGCTTTACGTGTTATTCCACAATAAATTTAAAAAAATTTAAAAAAAAAGGTTTTACTGGACTCTACCGGATGTGATTCCCTCAGGTAAATTCCCTCCCTGCCTCGCTCAGCCCCATGCTCAGCAGCTGCCGTCACCACTGGCTACACCCACCCCAGCATCCCTGGACTGAATCCTTGCGGAATTGAAAGCTCAAAAAGGGATGCTGGACCCAAGCGTATCACCCATGGGATACCGTACCAGGCACCACGCCAGGAGAAAGCCTGCCCCATCTCCATCACATGTGCAGCGCCGCCATAGGGATGGATGCCACCCGCCCTGTCCCTTGTTTAATGCACAGATGGGCCATTGTTTATGTAGGACCTCCCTAAAGTGCCTTTGCTGTTGAGCTTTCTCTGCTGTTTCCTGTATTTGAACCCCTTATCACAGCCTTGCCTTAGGAATATGCGCTCGGGGAGGGTGCATTTTATGGGTTGATAAGCTTTTATTGCAGCCAGCCTTATTGTCAGGATGTCTGAAATAAAGAGGTGGGGACCCTGTGTCTGGGCAGGGGGAAAGGAGGTGTAAGGGGCTCCGCTTTCCACTAAACTTAGTAATCTGGACACAAGTTTTAAGTAAAACCCAGGCAGTTTTGAGTCTAGCTCAGGCACACCTGGGAAGGTCTGTGTCAGAGATCTCTGGGAGCAGCTGCAGTTTGTACCAGGGAATTGGGTTTCATTGAAATATTTACTTCCATCCCCTGCAAGAGGAAGCAGCACATGGGGACATGGTGTCCCCTGCACCCCGTCCACACCTCAGCCCCATAACACTCCTCGGGACCCCCCTTGGCACGGCAAGGGCTCCCCGCTGCACCCCACCGGGCCATCCTGCTTGCATACGGAGTGGTTTGCACCCTCTTCTGCCTCAGTTTCCCTCTCCACTCCTCACACCTCCATCGCAGCCTTTCCTCCCACATGGCCTGAGTTCTTCTCTTGGCGGCGGTTTGCATTTTGCTTTTTTTTTTTCCTTAGCATCAGATTAGAGATAAATTCAAGTGGCCAACAATGACTTTGCCAGGTACTGACTCCCTTTGCACTTCAGCTCTGAGTGTGCCTTTGTGTGCATGTGTGTGTACAAGCGATGAACAATGATTAAAGAGGCTTTATTAGTCCCATGACTAAGCTATAATAGGAAAAACCTGTGTCCTTCCTGCAGCAACCAGCGCAAGGGGAACAGCTTGCTATGAATGCTCTGCCCCAGCTCCCCACTCTTGCACAGAGGACAACACTGTGGCCACATTAGAGGGCTTTCTGATATCATTTACCCCAATAAATGCCTGGGGAACATAATGTGGGACATGAAGATGGTTCTATGTGGTCTCTTCTAAGCTGTTCATGGTCCCATGCGTCTGCTCCCAGCAGGCATGACTGCTCCCCAGGTGCTGCAGAGGAGCGGGAGCTCTCACCATGCAGCTCTCTTCCACGAGCCGGTGGTTTAACCTGCCCCTGCTCATGGAGATGATGATGTCCATCCAAGGACACAATGCAGTGCTGAGGCTGCAGTTCTTGGGAAAGGATTTGTCCGCAGGGACTTGAACCAATCTTCCCCTAAATCAGCGCTGCAACCTGAGCTGCAGAGAGGAGCTGCACAAACACCTTCAAAGTGCTGCCAGGGAGCCTGGTCTTCCTGATTTATCCGTCAGTCTAATACAAGATATTACCTTTTTTCAAACTTCACCTTGCTCTAACCCAACCAAATGCACCAGACCTCCTGGGTGTACCTTTCCAGAATATGTCTTCTACTTCTGAGATGGCAGATACCAGGACATTTCCCTGGCTGCTGTCTAAATTGCAGGGCATAGGAAAACATCTCCAGGAGAGATGCTGTTGGACGCTGGCTGGCTGTGGCTGTGCTGTCGGCATCCCCTGGTCCCTGAGGTGTGTGACTGTTCTCGATCCGGCACCATGGAAATGAATTAGGAGCTTCTGGGACCCGGGATGTGCTGCGAAATCAGCATGTCAGGAAAACAAAGCAGCCCAAAGTTACTGTTGCTTTCTCTGCAAGAAGAGGCCAATTATTCAAAGAATTTTGGGCCAACAGATACAAACTGCAGCCAGCCACACAGCCTGCCCTATGGATGTAAATTTGTCAAGAGTCCAAGTGATGGGGTAAGGGCTGATTTTTACGTTTTGGTTGAGACCTCTTCCCAGCACAGGGCTTTAAGCTGGTCACTTATCCCAGCTACACCACGTCTCACCAGAGCAATGCTCTGCGCTTCTGCCACGCTGCAGATGGCCAGAGGACGGGGCAGAGGAAAGCCCAGAGGGCAATGCAAGTATTGCAGTAAAGAGAAGAAAGCAGAGCTAGATATTTTCTTTCCTCCCCATACCTCCATGCCCTGGGCAGCCCTTCAGCAGCTTCATTCCCGTCGGAGGAGGCAGGATCCGAACATTGGGAGCAGGATGCTATTTTCCCTGGGCCTGCCGCCACTGAACCACACTGGGCTTGCAAAGCCTTCTGCAAATGCCCCCCTGGGCCAGCCGGCACATCCCGCCCTCCTGCAGAAACCAGCATTACCATCCCTGCTCGCATACAAAGGAGGTTGCATCATAACTGCTTTTTAAACGCCGAGGCTTTTGAAGTCAAAGCCAAAGTTTGTTTGTATGCCTGCATTGAGCCAAGTCCCTTGTTCTGGTGTTTACGAGAGTCTCTTCGGTTAGCAGGAGCTCACCTCACCTTTTATAACAGCAGGGTTATCTTGGTGATGTTTGTCCAGACCGGCAAGAATCTGGGCTCTTGAAGGACTAAAAATCAACGTCATGAGAGAAGCCAAATCACAGCTCTACTGGAAGATTTCCAGCTCTCTCTTCAGCTGTGGCTGAGGTAATCAGGATCAGGATTACCTAAAGGGGAAGAGACAGATTTTCAAAAGATGGACATCGTTTAGGAGCAACAGGGACAACGTCAAAAACAGGGCCTTGAAGTCCATGGAGTCAGCTGTGCCATCGTTCACCCCACATCTGCATTGCAGGAAGAAGATGCTCCAAACCGGGCGGGAGGGACCCCCAGCATCCCCGGGAGCAGCAGGTTTGCGCAGGGAGTGATTTTTCCTCCATTTCTGGGCTCATTTTGGGGTTGCAGAGCCACCGTGCGAGCTCCGGCCATGGCACCTTGCTCACTGGCAGGAGTGGGGCATCTCCAGGAGTCCAGCTTTGCCCGGGACAGCTCATCGCATGTTCTCTGCTGAATATTGGCAGGACAGCAGTTTGCAGACACTACTCTGGCTGCTCACAGCATCACGGTTTTCCCCAAAATCAACCAGTCAGGCCGTCTGCTTGGCATAAACATCCCGTCTGAGGTGCCAGGGCTGAGCTGGCAGCAGTGGGAACCACCACCGCCAACGGGAGAATGGGGAATGGGCTGAGCAACCCCAACCCAAATACCTCACCCCGGGCATGGAGCAAAGAGGGCATTCCGGGAAAATCTGGGCTGGTGGATGAAAGCTGAGTGGTTAATGCAGCGCCTCTTCTGTGCTGGCTTTCCAGTCGCGGCTTGCACGGGCTTCCTTGCGGACATCTGGCAGATGGGCCAAGCGAGGAATGTAATGAGTTGTGCAGATGGGAGGTGCCGCGCTCAGGTTGCAGCCCGTGGGGCAGGGAGTCAGTGTTTTGTTTATAAACACAGGCGGGATGATTAAGATAAGAAGGGGATGGTAATTAAATTAAATTAAGGCTCTGGAAGTCGTTAGATGAGCCTGAAAGCATCGCCAGTCACTTTAATTCCTAACTCTGCAAAACAGGGGCTCACTGTGATGGAGCATCGGAGGGTGACGGGGGGGACTGGGAGACTCTTTCATCAGCTCAGTGGGGAAGAAATGCACACAGTTATATCCAAACAGGGGAGACGGGAGGGAGCCAGGTAGAAGGAAAGCACCAGAGCATCAGGGGTGGGAGGGAAGGTCCACAAAGGTTCTCCCCGTCCCCCTGGCAACAGCGGTCCTGGAGGGGAACCGAGGCACAGTGGGATGAAGAGCCCAGGTTCCCATTGGGATTTCGGTGCCGATGGTGCAACGAGGAGCGTAGCAATGTTTGCAGTAGTCAGTCAGGTTGTAAATGCCCCCGTACATGCAGAGCATTTCTGCAGACACTTGGGAACCTCTTCATGAGCAGGGGGGAGCACCCAGATGAGTGGGAAGGGCAGGAACAGGAAAGGCAGCCCCGTCCCAAACTGCCTGGGAGGCATTTCTTGGCCAAGGGAATGGCAAAGCTGGTCGCCCACTGGGTGGGGGGTAGAACAAATTTGGAGAAAAATGGGTTAGGAAATGTGAGAGCTGATGTGCAGGTTTTGGATGTATTTATGTCTCCGGCATGGAGGCTGCAGCTGTACCTGTGCCAGCTCAGAGCAAACAACAGCAACAACATCCAGAGCCCGACAAACCCACCCCCCTGGGGCACCGAGGGATGCTGGCTCCTCTTCTCAGGGCTGCCAGTTTGCTGGGAGATCCTGTGCCTGTTTATTTTTCTTTCGTTCTTGCAGTGGCCCTGATACACCTCCAAGCCTTAAATGCTTTCCCTGCTGCACAGATGTGGTAAATTGGTCCTAGGAGCTTTCATACCTCTTTGGGAAGAGGGAATGGGCTGAGAAGGTCCGGATGCTGCAGGGCAGGCGGGGTGGGTGGCTGGAGCAGCTAATGCTCGGGTGAAGGATGCTTCATCGACTGCCCATGACCCAGAGACTTAGATCTGCTGCCGTCCCAGCTTGGGAACCTGGCCCTGTTGAGCACGATATAGAAACATGTGCTTTTTAGCTTAGAAGGTCTTCAGCCTGGTCTTCTGGTGCCAGCCCTTTGCAAAGGGCTATTAGGAAGCATGGAGGAAATATCAACAACCTTTGCAGCAGTAATCATGGCCAGGATGGTGAATGCAAATAAGAAGCCCCTTGGCCAGATCCTTGGAGAGGAGGAGAGACTTTTCCCCAGCAACTGTTTGCAGGGTGGTGGTTGATTGTCCACCCCAAGCTGGGCTGCGGGAAAGGTCTCTCTCATGCAGGTGTCAAGGGGAGAGCAGGTAATTGGTGGCTGCATGTGAAAGCCATCAGGCAGAGCACTCTGCTCATGGTCCTCAAGCCAGAGCCAAGCACACTCTCTAATCCCAATCCAAGACCCTGGGAAACCACCGGCTCACACCCATTTCACAGCCTGGCTGGGTGTCAGGGACTGCAGGAAAGTGACAGCTCAGTGGGATGCTGACGGAGCAGGAGGGAACCACACCAGTGAAGAGGCTGGCATAGGTAGGGGGATGCATAACAGCTTTTTAGGGATGGGTCTGCTGCCGCACCCCCGTCAGTGTGGGTAGGTACAACTTAAGGGGCAGCCAATGCGCTTCCAAAGCAGGTTCGTCGGTGCCTATTAAACACAGCAGCTGACTTGTTCACACTGGCAAATCCTCTCCTCTTTGCCCACCAGCCCCCATGAAGCCTTCTTCCTTCCCGTGGGGCCGGAGGGAGTGGGCTGGTGGCGGGGTGGGGACGGGAGCCGCCAGCCTTGCAGCGCGCCGGGCTCAGGGCCAGCATTCCTGCCTCCGCTCTGCAAACAGCCCACGTTTGTTCAGGCTGCTAGCAGCGACAAGGCACAAGCGTGCCAGGGCTTAAGGCTGTGGGGCCGAGGTCTGAATTTGGTTCCTGGCACGGGCCGGGAGCTCAGCATCCCTGGAGGAGCAGGGGGCACAGATCTGCGGCTCCGGGTGTGCACTGAGCTACAACTGCTGGTCCCTGTCACCCCGTCCCAGCTGGTGGGACACCCCAAAGGAGGTTTCACCCACCAGGGTCTGTCCTGGGCTGCGGTCCTGGGGGCAGGCTGAGCTCCCCATGCAGCTGCCCTGATGTGATGGGGGACCCCAAATGAGAAGCTGATCCCCCAAGTGCTGGCTGGGGCTTTGGGGGAGGGGGGTGTATGTGCCAGCTTTCCTCCTGCTGATCTCCCCAATTAGTCTCCCATCTCTTTTTTCTCCTCTCCAAAGCACTAAGCGTCATTAATCTGTTAGGGGTATTAATGCCAGGCTGAGCTGGAGAGGATGGTGTCTCCTCGACCCTTGCGCACACACAGCCATGCACACTAATAGTTTTTTGCTATGCCTTCACGGCTGTTAAGGCTACAAAAGCCCTGAGTAATGTGATCTCCTGGGGCCCTTGTCCACCGAGGCCCAGGCACCCCGGGGCTCTTTTGAAGGCAGGAATGTGGCCGAGCATGACCAAGTTTGTCCCAGCGATGGCCCTGTGCTCTCCTCTCCAACCTTCTGAGGGAGAGTTAACAATGCATGAAGAATTGGTCAGCCCGTGGGACCACCAGCCCCCGGTGCCCCCCGTCCATCCTCCCAGCTCCCGCCACCACAGAGGGTCTCAAGGTCAGGGATGGGTGGCCCGAGACCCGGGAGGGTGTGCTGGAGGAACTGGCGGGCACAAAAGGATTTAAGCCCAGTCTAGGGCAATAAGCCTGGCATAAGTGTAATTATCCCAGACCTTTGCCCATGATTGCTCTCTCTCAGGAGACAACAGGTTGAACACACGCTGGAGGAGAGGTCTCACATGGCGGCTGGTGTGGGCCATGCCAAAGGGACCAGGGTGCATGAGGGTGCAAGAAAGCACCCCTGTGCATCGTTCGCCGGGACCCAGGGTCTTCTCTGGGCACTTAAGGGAGATGGGTAACAGCCAGGCATGATGCAGGAGGGTGCTGGTTGCTCTGGGGGGCAGTGAGAACCCTGCTCCAGACCTGAATGACCTTTTCACCGAGCATGACCAAGTTTGTCCCAGCGATGGCCCTGTGCTCTCCTCTCCAACCTTCCGAGGGAGAGTTAACAATGCATGAAGAATTGGTCAGCCCGTGGGACCACCAGCCCCCGGTGCCCCCCGTCCATCCTCCCAGCTCCCGCCACCACAGAGGGTCTCAAGGTCAGGGATGGGTGGCCCGAGACCCGGGAGGGTGTGCTGGAGGAACTGGCGGGCACAAAAGGATTTAAGCCCAGTCTAGGGCAATAAGCCTGGCATAAGTGTAATTATCCCAGACCTTTGCCCATGATTGCTCTCTCTCAGGAGACAACAGGTTGAACACACGCTGGAGGAGAGGTCTCACATGGCGGCTGGTGTGGGCCATGCCAAAGGGACCAGGGTGCATGAGGGTGCAAGAAAGCACCCCTGTGCATCGTTCGCCGGGACCCAGGGTCTTCTCTGGGCACTTAAGGGAGATGGGTAACAGCCAGGCATGATGCAGGAGGGTGCTGGTTGCTCTGGGGGGCAGTGAGAACCCTGCTCCAGACCTGAATGACCTTTTCCCTTACCCCAGGGGACTCCAAGCCCACAGTCGCCTCCCTGGTACCTGGGGCCATGGTGCTGTGTCCCGTGGGGAGGGAGCCCAGCTGTTGTTTTAAGCACTGCCTGCTGGAGACACTCCAGTCTAGATTTCAAAGCAGCCGCTGGCTCTTTCCTTGGATCCGAGGTGGCTCGGTGGGATCAGGGCAGCTTTGTAATTTGAAACAGTGGGGTTAGCGGGGACTGCGCTGCCGGCGGCCCTGGCCATACAAGGGAAAAGGATCGCAATGCCTGCACGGCCCTGCATTCCCCATCCTCTCCCTGCCCCAGCCTGGGACAAGCAGCCCCCAGTGTCCGCTGGCACCCAGGGGTGCTTCAAAGCACCTGACGGCGGAGGCCAGACAACACTGTGATGGGGACCGGGCACAAACTGTGTCCTGTCCCTCCCTGTGCTGCCGCAGGTTGGGTTTGGGTTTCTCTCCCTCTTGTTTTCTACCGCAGGTTGAAACTCTACGCCAGGGCGGGAGACGCTCAGGGGAATTTGCAACGGCAGATGGTGGGGAAAAGAGAAAAGGACAGAGCGTGCTGCCTGCGGGCACGGGAACACAACACCCCGAGAGGGAGCGCAGAGTGAACAGCCAAAGGTGACCAGCCTGCAATGCTTTTAATGTCAAAAATGCACGGTGCTGCCCTGCCTTCCCCGCACACACACCTGCAGGCAAGGAACAATCCCGCTCCGGATGCCGTTTTCCTCTCTTTCTTTCTCTTTCTCCCTCTTGCTCTCTTACCCCTCTTAAACAAAGATGTTTCCCCAGATGCACTGGTCCCCATCCAACAGATCCCTTTGTCTTGTCTCTTTGAATTATTTTTACTTTGTACGCATTCACCGTCCTCCCAGGCTCAGCACTGGATGTCTCATTATAAGGGAGATACTGGTTAGCGGTGCCAAAACTCCTTGCAATGCTGATGCAGAGGGATCCTTACTAGAGCAAAGATGCTAAAAGCTGAATCTCAGCCAAGGGAAGACTGTAGCATGAAGTCAGAGAGGAGAGATACCCAAAGGGGATTCGGAATTTTTGGGGTGATTTTAGGATTATAAATAGTAAAAGGGACAAAGAGAAATTGCAGGAGCAGAGCCAGAAGACTTCCCACCCCAAGCATATCATTTCCCATGCCAAATGCGGCACCGTCCCTGGGCTCTGTGGGGCCACGTGAGCCTCCCGTGGATGCCATACCCCAGGGAGGAGTGCAAGGGCTCTCTGGCACAGGCCACGCACAGCCTTGGGTGATGACAGCTCCTGCTGTCCCTTGCTCTAGGGCAGGACCCCAAAGTGGACATCCTGGGTGTGATGTCCTGGGCTGCCCGTGTCTCCCAGGCAGGCAGGTCCTGCTGAGCAGCCCGGCTGCTCAGCCCGAGCCGCTGTGCAGTGATTGAGGACTGGCTCTGTACTGGACCATGGCTGTTTTTCTGTCCCAATAACACCATTTGCTTTTGCAAATTGCCGCTGGCTTTAACCCATCTCCAGCCATGCTCCCACTGCCCCGCGCTCATGCATGTTTGGGCTCCTGTTGTTTCCTGACCCTTTACCCCAGACCTGAAAGAGCACTTGGGTGCTCCAACCCAGACCCATTTCTCCCAGCTGGCTCGAGCTGGTCTAGGAAAAGAAATCAGCTCTCCCTGCAGGCCTGCCCTCACTTAACTTTGCAGGAGGAAATTTTCTCCCGAGCTCCAGGGATTGCAGGACATTTTTGATGCGAGGGAGATATGGAAAGCAAACCTGACCTTTTCAACCAGAGGATGGCCGTTTCCCCACAAGCCTGTGTTGCAGAAAATGTTGGGTTTTATTTTCCTCCCAAAGCAGCACTGAAAACAAACACCCAAACCTCAAATGTTGCTACAAAGCACAATTGTCTCTCCAGACAAGCTCTTATACATTTCTATCCAGCCCTGCCTCCCCATGCTGCTCCCCACCTCTCTGCAGGCTTGGGGGGTGTGGTGGGATCAGCCTGGGAAGTTATTTTGTTCCCACCAAACACCTTGGCTAGCAGTGGAGTCCTTTTATTGCCGGGATGTCATTCACACTGTGCTTGTTTAACACACATACCAGCTGCCTCTTTTCATGCTACTGCTCTGAGAACGGAGATTCACGAGGACTGAGCTCATCCTAAGTTCACAGGAAGATGGGCTCAGATGGGGACGTGGGATGTAAATCCCCTTGAACACTGCATATATTTGCATCTGCATCTGAATTTACATCCTCTCTCTCATCGCAAGATTCCCCCGTCGTGGCGCGTTGGGGAAATGCAATGCATCCCTCACAGGTTGAGTTGGGGATTTTTTTTTGCACTGTTGGTGACTGGTTTACTTTGCATTGATTTTTAGAGTCATACAATGACCAAACAAGGACTTTTTTCCGTCAAACAAAGTGACTGCTGCTCAACCACCACATGGCTCCCAAACCTGCAGCATCTGGAGTGTCACCATCTCCTCGGGCAGCGCACAACATAGCACATGCATGGAGCAAGCTCTTCCTCGGTCACTGTTACTGTTTTCCCACTTTAGGACATAACAGAAGATCCTTTCAACAACATTTCCTTTGAAAAATAATCCATCTAACTCTGTTTTTGGAAAGTGCTCCATGCTCTGCACAGGAAGAAGTTAATTACTGTCCGGGGGGTGAGGGCGTGTGTTCTCAAATGTTTTAAATGTTTAATTTTCTTGAAAGAAAAACCATCTCTGATCTCTGTTGGATCCTCTCCCTGTTTATACAGAGGGTTTCTATTAGCAGGGCCAACAGTACATCCCTGACTGCCATGTCCATGTCCTTTTCTTCTTCCCTCAAAATAGGAACCACTCCCAAGGGGGTGTGTCCCACCTCTCCATGCACCTCTCTCCAGGGAGCGGGGCTGGTCCGAGCCCTCCTGACGGTGTCTGCCTCCAAGGGCTGCTCCGTCCAGACCCTGAGCTGAGGTGAAACTATCTCTGACTGCTGCAAATTTTCCTTTTCTGCCCATTTTCCAGGAAGATGAGGAAGGAGGGGCAGGTTACCCCCTTCACAGCCCCTTCTGGCGAGAGGCTCTGAGTAAAACGTCACCGAGACCTTTGCTGGTGGGTTCAAGCCAACTCCTGCTCACATCAGCTGGGGATGGGCCATGATGATGAGGCATCCACAGCTATTTCAGATGAGGTTTCCAGGTAGAGGGTGTCCCGCAGACATCCCTGTCCCCCTGTCATGGAGAAGAGTGCTCGCTGTAAGGACATCATTAGCTTTGCTTAGTCCCAACCTCCTCTAATGGGAATTGGGGTCTCCCTTCCATCCCATTTGCACCATGGAGGGGCACAGGCTCCCAGGCCCACCCAGGGGGTCCTCGTTGCTGGCCCCCAGCTTGTTGGGATCCTTTACGGGGTGTTGAGCATCCCTGGTGTGGAGGCCATGGGGAGATGGGCTCTTTGGTGGGACAGCCCTGAATGACTGGCCGTGCATTGCCTGCCAGGATGCCCCGAGCCCCGCAGGCTGCCACGGAGGATTGATTTCCTTTTGTTATTGCTGCTTATCTCAGCCCCGGTGGTGCCGCTATCAGGGCATTGTTGGGATTGCTAATTTAATGCTGATGAGAGGATAATGAGGACGGCCATCAATTGCCGTAATACCCATTTGATTTTTAATTTATTATGGTAAGGAAGAGGTGACTAAGAGGAAGGGCTGGGGAGCAGCAGTCAGGATGAGCTGAGCGTGCCAGCTGCATGCTGTGGCACTTCCAGATTGTGCTGGAGACTGAGGTGGGCAAACCCTGCGGGTCCCCTGATTTGAGAGGTTGTTCTGTGAAGGGCTCAGGGCTAGGGCTGTCACCTTTCAGGGCGCCTTGTATGACACCATTGCATCAGGGTGGATGATGGTCTCAGGATCCTATCCACTTCCAGGACCTCTAGGACAGCATGGGCTAGTGTTCAATGGGTGGGGTCCCATGGGAGAGCAGATGGACAGGGTTTGCTCTTCATCCATGTGTGTGGAGATGGAGGGGATTAGCTGTGGGGCTGCTGAGGGGAGGAGAGGGGCTTTGGCACTTGGTTGCGGGGCTGGAGCAGGGAGGACGTTGGACAAGTTGAGGTGAACAACGGGGACTTTGAAGGCTTTGCGGGCTGGGCCTCATGGCTCTATCTCCTGAGGTGTCTTCAAACCTCCCACAGCCTTAATTTTCAACTGTCGAGTTCCTCTGGAGCCCTCTCCCAGAACAACTGGTATCTCACACCCATGGCTTGTGTGCTCAAAAGTGTCTTACCTCCCCCAGTGACCGAAGCCCACAGACCCCATCCTCCAGCAGGCTGGGTATGCTGTGTAGTGCTGCGAGCTGAGGAGCAGGCTCAAAATCGACCTCCGAACTGCCCTTCTACAACGCCAGCTGTATTTTGGGTCCAAAACATCCATCCTGTGCTCAGAATGAGCTGAGGTCAGTTTGCAGCGAGCAAGCCAGGCTGGTGCACAGACCACATCCGCACCCCATCAAGCATGCGTGGATGTACGCAGCGAGGAAGGCAGCGGTACTGGGGGAGAAATGGGAGATGGAGAGGACGGGAGGGAGAGGAGACAGGGCGGAGGGCAACGCAGGAGCGCTGGGGAGGTTCCAGGGCCTGCAGGCGTGTCCAGCCAAGCCCATGTGCTGCTCTTTGCACTGAAAACTGCTGCGGCTGGAGGAGGGGGCTGCCTGGGGAGCACTCAAACGCGCCTCTGCCGGGTCAGGGCTCCTCACAGCTTTATTTTGGCCATGGGGGCAGCAGCGATGCTTCGCAGTAGGCTGTCGGGTGTCTCACAGTGCTGGAGGAGCACCAGAATGACTTTATTTTGGAAATATGTCCCTGCGGAGCACTCAGTGTCCCTCGGCCATCCCAGCCCAGAGCTGGCCAAGCCGCTGGGACCTGCTCTGCTCACGATTGTGCTTGCCCTGTCTCTTATCACTCTGCTGGGAAAAGAGCTGGCGAGAAAGTCAGCCAAACCCGCGCGCACTGTCACTCCCTTTGGCAAGCTTGAGCCAAAGGCTGGTTTCTTTCTTCCTTTCTTTTCCCTTTCTTTCTTCTTTCTTTCCCAGGCACATTTTTCAGGTCGATAGCATGACGGAGAGGGTGATAACATGGCGGGGCTTTGGCCAGGAATGGGAAGGGGGGACGGTGTTGTGGTGCTCGGCAGCACTGTCTCTGCTGTCAGGCCAGCCGGGTGCCAGGCAGGAAAGGGCGTCCCCAGCCCCGCGCGGAGTGGGACGGGGAGGAAAGGAAAGGGATGGGGACAGGAAGGGCAGAGCGGCGCCCGGGGGTGTCACGCCAGGCGGGGAGAGCACCCGGCTCCCCTCAGGCAGGTTGTGCCCTTCAGCCTCCCTGAGGGCTGGGGCTCGGGGTGGGGAGGGACGACGCGCTGTTGAATCTGGCCCAGAATAAACAGCCTTCTGCCGCTGGAGAAAACAGCCGGCCTGTTTTCCAGGCGGACGGGGAAACGGTGGAGCCTTTTTCCTCTGGCCCCGTTCCAGCGCGGAGGCGCAGCAGCGTTAACCCACTCAGCCCGGGTGGGAGCAGGGAGCTTGTACCGGGGCTGCCGCCGGCTCCCCTGGGGATGGGGCTTCTCCCATTTGGCTTGTGCTTTGCAGGGCTGCAAGGTTTGGCATTGCCACCTGGTTTCCTGCTCTTACTGTGTCGATCACGGGTCCCCTTGGATGCTATGGATTAGGGAGCCGCTGCCTCGAGTCCTGCTGCTCTCCTGGCGGTGGTGGTGACTTGCTGGGAGGATGGAGAGAGCTGGAGCTGGGTCAGGTTGGATGTTCTCCCCCAGCTTCCCACACACCAGGGACGAGGTGGCACTGCAAACCATGAGGGGAAGGACAGCAAAGAGCAACCCACACCTTCCTGAAGGACTTGATCTTTAAGGAAGATGATACCCAAAAAACCATCAAATTCATCACCTAATAGTATTATTGGTGCCAAACCCAGAGCCTTCCCCTCCCTACGGGACATGGCAGCCCCTGTGTGTTTGCACTCTGGAGCAGAGCTGAGCTGAGCACAGCCATGTGAGTGAGTTGGCCACAGACCCCCGGGAGCCAGTGATAGGATGCCTCCCCGTGGGAGGAGCAGCTTAGCATAAATATTTAATAGCTCCAGTAAATATTTAACTTCTCCGACATGAGTGAGGATGGAAAAAATAGACCCTGGCGGGCAACCTCGCAAAGCCCCTGGGTGAGATGCTTCTGAGCGCTCTTCCCAACTCTCAGCCAGTTGTATGGGCTTCTAGGCAGGACCTGGCTTTCATTAGATGTATGTGCAGAGCCTAACATAAGGAGGCTGTGATCTGAAATCAGCTCATTATAAAAATAGCATGCCCTTTGCATGAGTCAAAAAACACCCGCTCCCAATTAAACGGGAACGTCATCCATCTGAAGCTTAGATCGGCACTTCAGCTGGCTCATGCTCAGCATTAAAGTCATCTCCTTGGGCATTTCTAGCTTGAGAGAGTGCTCCTGGGCGGATAAGTTTTTTAGAGGACGGGCACAAACTGTGCAGCAGAGGAAATTCTGCTCTTCTTTGCTATTGAGGATGCTTAATGCTGATGTTAACTTTAACAGAAGGGTTTCTGCCCTCCCCAGGTATGGATAGCACTTGGCAGATTGCAGTCAATGCGAAACACCTCCTCTCTGCTGAGGGATCAGTTATGCCCGGAGCAAGGGGAGACCTGCACACCCATGCTGTGAATGCATGCAAGCCAACCCTCATCTGACACACCAAACCTCAAAATTTGATTGTCAGCATAGTTTCCTCTCTTTTTAGATGAAACGCTGCTTGCTGAGGGGATGTCCCACACGTGCAAGATGCTAGAAAAGCCCTTGTCCCATGTGTCCCGCTGCCTTGGCGCAGTGGTCTGGGATCTCAGGGAGTGGCGGGCAATCCCGGAGCTCCATTCCAGCCTGTTTTATTCTGAAGAGCCAGTTTCACACAGCAAGACCTAGAAACATTGCCATCTGGTTGGATGTTCCTGCGCTAATAATAGTGTGGCTAAATATTTGCATGTGGGCCTCTTTTAGCACTGGGGCTCCCAGAGGAATATGGGCCACATCTCTGGGGTTTTTCATAGAAAGCGAGCAAGGCCATGAAGTCAGAGGAAGAAAAGGTGTCAGAAAACACCGGGTCAATGGGACAGGGCAATGGGGGGACTCCAGCATGAAGAAGAGTCCTCCAAAGGCTCTGCGTGACCAGCTCCAAGCGATGGTATGGGACTGGTGTGGTGCCACGTGGGTCCGGGCTTGGGTGAAGCTCTGCCTCATGCGAGGGAGGAAGCCTGACAGGTCAGCAAGCTAAAACCACTCAGACTCATCCTTCCCGAGACACATTGCCCGATACTGGTTCTCTGAACTGTGGTTTCCTGATGCAGCTGTTTGATAAATATTTATCTCTGCTCTATTGCAAAGCAATTAGGACAGCCTCAGAAGTGGGTTTACTCAAGAGGCACCACAAAAATAAGACAATTTGGATAATGAATGTATCTATTTATTTTCCGCTCATAAGGACTCTCCTGAAAGCTCCTGCGGAAGCAGGCATTTCCCAAAGCTTCGTGTAAGTGTCCGGTGCCGCCCAAAGGTTAAAACTCACATCTCTATTCTCACTCATCTCATACTGGTTTTATCCCAGTGTCCACCTGTACCAGTACAAGGGAGAGCCGGACTGACTTTAATCAGGCCATTGGCCGCAATTTGGGAGGCTTATCCTTTAGCGTCCACACGTGCTCCTATCTTCAGCCTGAGAAGGGAGGACCTTCTCCCGGTGCAGGCTGTTGGGTATCAGTTGTAGGTAAACACCCAGTAACAGCAATTAGGCTGCAAGGGCTTAGCTTTCACTGCAGAATAAAGACGTGGTCTTGCCCCAGGGTAAGGGTTGGGGGTCTCATATGAGGTACTTGGTCATGGAGAAGACAGTGGAATCTTCAATTCAAGCTGTCAGCTCATGAAAGAGTTGGTTTTTAGCTTTCTGCTTTAAGCTGGTTTTTAGCTTTCTACTTTTTGCTTTGCCCAGGACAGAGAAGGCGCTGGGGCCATTCCCAGGCTGCAAACCCATACAGCACAGGATGGGCGCAGGCAGGTTACACTAACCACGGTGGGGTTAGCTCAGGGGTCAAGCCCCAATTTCCTGCTCATGCCTACGAGGAGCCTGATCTCATTACAGCCCCAGGCCACCACCGCTGGGTTGCACCATGGCGTTCCTCACTTGAAGCAGTGGTCCTGGTGTCAAATGCAGCTGGATTGCACCCGTTCCCAGGGCTCAGCCCCAACGGCCCGTCCCTGGAGGAGGTGTGGGGGGACCAAAGGGTTTGCACACCCTTCATGGAGGGACCGAAGGGTTTGCACACCCTTTGTGGAGGGACCAAAAGGCTTGCACACCCTTTGTGGAGGGACCGAAGGGTTTGCAAACCCATCATGGAAGACTCGAGGGTGCTGCTTGCAGAAAAAGGAGCTCTTTTTATGGACCTGTAGCACAAACCAAGAGAATCCTCCACGTGCCGTGGCCAGAAGATTAACTGGGGCCCATCCCTGTGAGGGTAACAAAGGGAAAGAAGAGGTTTCTTTGTCAGATTTGGGAAGAGGCAGCTCCTGCACTCTCCTTTAGGGAATAGCTGCCTCTTGCATTGCCTTCTTCCTCCCCTCCCTTCAGCCGGTTGCTCGACACAAGCCTTCCCGGCATTCGGGCCCATCCCACCCCCTCCCCAGTGCCCATCACCATCTGCTCGCTGCAACCCCGCACAGCCCGGCCCCGATCCCTTGTCCACCGCGGCTCCACCACCCTTTGTGCCATTTTATCCCCTCGGCCGTAACTCTGCTGCTTGCCCCTCGCTCCCTCCTCCTTGCCGGGAAAGGCAAGAGGTGGGGAAGGGAAAGGTTTCCCCAGCTCTGTGCAGAAATGTTCAAGTGTGTCAAAAGACAAAGCCTGTCCCCTTTGCAACCCACCAGCTGCTGCTGCCACAAAAGCGGGGAGAGGAGGGGGGCCGGGAGCGTGGGGGGCACTTTGTGACCCGAAAGGAAAAACCTTGAGAAAAGAACAGAATAAATATCCCCTCCTTCCGCCCCTTCTTAACAAGAGGGGACAGAATTAAACACTTTTGTTAAGTGAGGGGCTGTCCCCCACACCAGTTAACACGGCTCCTGCGCCCTGTCCTGGTGTCGGACTTTAACTCACTCTGTGTCGTGTCTTTCTCTCCACGGGCAGAAAATTCAATTAGTCTCGAGCAAATGCCTTCCTAAAGGACACAGAAAACGAAAATAAAGAGGAGAAATCTGCTTTCATCCTGTACAGAAAGAGGCTTTGGGGGGGAAATACAGATTAGGGAGATAAAGAGGCAGGTTTAAGGCTTTCAAAAGGGGTTCCCTCTCTCTCTCCCTCCCTCCCCCTCTTTTCTTTTCTTTTCTTTTCTTTTCTTTTCTTTTTTCTTCTCTTCTCTTTTCTTTTCTTTTCTTTTCTCTTCTCTTTTCTTTTCTTTTCTTTTCTTTTTTCTTCTCTTCTCTTTTCTTTTCTTTTCTTTTCTTTTTTCTTCTCTTCTCTTCTCTTTTCTTCTCCCTTTCCTTTCCTTTCCTTTCCTTTCCTTTCCTTTCCTTTCCTTTCCTTTCCTTTCCTTTCCTTTCCTTTCCTTTCCTTTCCTTTCCTTTCCTTTCCTTTCCTTTCCTTTCCTTTCCTTTCCTTTCCTTTCCTTTCCTTTCCTTTCCTTTCCTTTCCTTTCCTTTCCTTTCCTTTCCTTTCCTTTCCTTTCCTTTCCTTTCCTTTCCTTTCCTTTCCTTTCCTTTCCTTTCCTTTCCTTTCCTTTCCTTTCCTTTCCTTTCCTTTCCTTTCCTTTCCTTTCCTTTCCTTTCCTTTCCTTTCCTTTCCTTTCCTTTCCTTTCCTTTCCTTTCCTTTCCTTTCCTTTCCTTTCCTTTCCTTTCCTTTCCTTTCCTTTCCTTTCCTTTCCTTTCCTCTCCTCTCCTCTCCT
>NW_008796063.1:7161539-7188282 GCF_000699145.1 Aptenodytes forsteri
TCTTTTCTTTTCTTTTCTTTTCTTTTTTCTTTTGGTTTGCTTTCTTTCTCTTTCTTTTTCTTCTCCCCCTCCTCTCACTCTCTCTTTCTCCCTCTCTCTTCCCTTTTCTCTCCTGCAGCCATCTGATGACCAAAGCCTGTTCCCACACACACCACTGCTGAATCGATCCAAACCCCTGTGTAAGCGGAGCTGTGTTTGTCTTGCTGTGAGTAAGACTCCAAACCAGCCCCAGGTTTTTGCCTGTCAATACAGCTCCTCCATCCAGGTACAATGATACCCCACTGCCAGGGAAAGGGAAGGGTTGATGCTGAGAACACTTCCCTGCTGGGACACCCCTCCTGCAAGCCAACAGGCATGGGGATTTCTGTAGGAGCCCTGGCAATTAGTGGCCACTGGAAACCAGGGGAAATGTTGCCGGTGGCTCAGCGGCGAGGACCAGCTCTCTGCGTGTGCAGGGCTCGGGCACTGCCTGCCGGGCACTGCGCCAGGGGGGCACGGAAGGGCTGGGTGCCTCCTCCGCGGGGCACTCGGTGGCTTATCGCGAGCGGTAAGAGAGGCGAGCATTTCCTGGCGATCACGCTTCCTGCCTCTTGATTGCAGATGCTGGTGTCTAATCACCGCTTCCTCCCGTCTCTCGCCCTGCGCTGGGGCTCGGGGCTCCTTTGCAGCCCAGGGCAGGTTGGCATCATCCCATCTTCCAGGTTCACCTCCCACAGCTGGTTTTCCCCATGTTGTTTACCTCCTCCTCTTCCAACAAGTTCATCTTCGTGTGCTGGGCTGGTCCTCAGCTGCCAACGTTCCAGAGTGAGGGCTGGTGCCTGATATTGCTGCCTGCCAGAGATAAGAGCTAATCTCTGTTTTATGGTCGCGAATACAACTTGCAGATCAGAGTCTCTGTGCGGAAATCAGGACCATACACACACTCGCGGGAGAAGGGAGGGGGCTGGCAGCACATCCCTTTTATTGAAGCTGTTTGTTGTTTTCTTGTGGGCCTGCCCCTACAAAGTACCAGGCCTTATTAGCACAGAGGTACAGCTCCAGCAAGCACTGGGTGAGAGGGACCAGATACATTGGTGGGGCAGAAAACTTAATTTTTCGACTCATCAGAGGCTGGGCATGGGGGGATTGCCCATGAGCTTCCCCTGAACACAGCCCTCTCGAAGATACAAGGAGGAGAAGAAGGGAAAAAGGGCACTGTACCAAATGATAACCCAATTTCACACTGAAATAGCTCGCAACAGTCCTGCACCAAGATTTTAAGGCATTTATAGTGTCTGTCAAGGTCAAGTTTTGGGAGGGAAAGAGACTCCACAAACAATGTAGGAATTGCCTGAAAGGGAGAAAATCTGACTGTCCTTCCTTCCAGTACCAGCCACTGCCATCTCTTTAGGTGCACCCAACATCTGGCAGGAGACTTTGGGTTTTTAGTTTGCATCCTTCTCCCCCAGCGCCTCTATCTCATGAGCTCCCTGTCACACAAGCAATGGATACGCTTGGCTCTTTCTGCTAGCACTGGCTCCATTGCCCAGACCACAGGGCACGATGGACTGGACCATTTTCAGGTTGCTTTTGGAGACAAATGTGCAGCTGTGGCCTCCCAACATTTGCCAGTCGGCAGGAGGATGAGCCAAGTCTCTGAAGTGCCAAAGGACAAGACCATGTGGGATGGAGTGAAGAGATGGCGGAGTCCCAAAGCAAAAGGGTGGAAGATCAGGAAAAAAGCAGGAAAAAAGAGAGACTGCAGAATCAAAGAGACAGAATCAGCTTGGAGACAGGGATTTGTCTCCAAGGTTTTTCCCTACATGCAGGTCCCCCCCAGTCTCAGCTCGCTCTGGCCAAAAGCCGGAGAAGGACCGTTGAATGAGCTGTGCAGAAAGAGTACAGCAGCTCTCACAGTGTCTGCAGAGCCCGGCGGCTGCGGCACTGGTTAATCAGTTACTCGCTCATAGCCCCGAGCTCCTGCGAGCTGCTTTCATCTCTGAGCCAAAGGAAAGGATGGATCATTCTTCAGCAGCTTCCTCAGCAACATCTGGGCTCCGCAAGAGCCGGCTCTGCTTCGCCGGGAGCAGCGCAACGACTGCAGCCCCCCCGGGCATGGGATGCTCCCACCGTCCAGCGCCGTGGATGCATCCAAGGGGGCTTCTTGATCCTGGGCATGGTCTCGGTGCCACCAACAGCTGTCGTTCTGGCCCTGATTCAAGCTGTGGGTCTCTCCAATGTGGACAACCCAGTGCACTCCAGCCTCCTGCCCCCCTGCTGAGGTCTCAGGCTGTGCAATACCCGAGGCTTAAATAGTTTAAAGAGAGGGGATGGCAGACACTACCTCATGCCAGCTCCCTCGTGGCCATCCATGTGGTCATCGTCCCTCCTTGACCGCTGCCCTGGACTCTGGTTCTCCTGAGGTTCTTGTCTTCCCTCCCTTTAAATAGCACTTTTTTCCTGCTCTTCCTCCCATAAACAGGGCTACCAGGCTCCATGCTCACAGGAAAAATTCCCACTCCTCTTGCCCTCATGGTCTGATGAGACAAAGTAGAAAAAAATGGTCAGAGGGAAGAAGAAAGGAGCTCGTTTTGAAATGAATAGAAGCTGCTGGTCAGGCTGCCACCGAACAGACAAAGGCTTTCCAGCGTGTAACTGCTTGTCTATGCAGGGAAATTAATTGGAACAGCTTTTCCAAATTAGCTGCATCTGATAGTGATAAAAATAATAAAAACAAATAGTGGATTAAGTTAAATTAGGAAAAAGCAGCTTTATTCTGGAATAGGCGTGTCCACATTCCAGCATATTTTATTCCACAATAGCAGCTTTGCTCTGCTCCTCTGTGCCGACAAGCCCTGACACCGGCCCCGTGCACACTCCCGCTTCTCCTCTGCAGGGCAATCCTGCCTGCTTGCTCTCCCCTCCTGCTGCCAGAGGCTCCTCCAGACTTTTTCCTTCAGGCTGCCATTTTCCAGCACTTCTCCCTGCCTGAAAGTCCTCTGGGAACCTGGCCCAGGCTGTCTTGTGGACTCTTTGTGTTTCTCATCCCAGTGAAAGTTGCCCCCAGCCCTTCCCAAGCACATGTGTGACCCCGCTCTCCTGCTGCCCCTGCTCTCTGCACCAGCCTCTTGGCCAAATTCGGCATCATTCCCACTTTGAAAATTCATTTGGGTCCTTCACTTAGCACCCAGTCCTTTCTGTGTCGCCTGCAGCCCTGAAAGCTGGCTCCCCTATTGCACAGGCGGCTTGTCTGCCTTCAGCTTAGCTCCTAAATGACATTTGCACACACATACAAAAATCCCGGATTTATGTTGGATGGGGAAAGATGAGAATTTGGCACGCACAACCAAACAGCGACCTCTCTGACCACACTGCATTCGCAGAGCCTGGTTGCTGGATCCCATTTCATTGCTGCCAATTCCATGGGCTCAGTCTCCAGTGGGGTGAGCAGGAGTGACTCCACTGACCGTATGGAGCTACAACAGCTTGCATCAGATGAGAATCTTGCCCTTTCTGTTAGAAGAAAGACATAATTTTAATTATCTTGACATGTTTATCATTGTGAGCCTGGGCCTGTTATCTCCATGGGTTCGTTCTCAAATGTGCAGAGCCGCAAGAACATGATTGTCTTTTACTAAAATCCTGCTTGAGGTATTCCTGCAGCTGCACTTTGTGTCAAAGGATAAAAAATGTGCAGAGTGACTTTCCTCGCGTTGTTAACCGGGAGTAGCTGTTGTGTGCTGCGAGCCATTGCTTACACAATGGGGCTTCAGCTAGTACAGCTAATTTATGGGTCTGCATGTGTTTGCCCTGTCAAACCTTCTTGCAGGGAGGGTTTAAAGCCATTAAAAAATGTTTTTTGCTAGTTTCCCTAAAAGTTGCTTCCCTCCACGGACTGAAATATAAGAGCTACTGGTTTGCTGTGCATCATGTTGACTCTAGGTTCCTCTCTTTTGACCCCACGCAGCAAAGCTGGGACGCATCCTGGGGGGTTGGCTGTGCCCTGCGAGAAGGGCAGCATCGCTGTTGCCCCCCGTCCACCCATGGGAGCATGTGCAGTTTAATGAGTTGCCCCACTCAAACCCAGCTACTCCATCTCCCTCTCCAGCATGCTCATAGCAAGACCCTACCGCCTCCTCTTCTTCTTTGATTCTCATTTCATCTCCGCAAAGGTGGGTTTTTTTTCACTGACATTGCCCATGTGAATTTGGAAAATACTTTAAACATCTGCCTTGTTGTCTGACAAGTTACCTGCCCGATCCTGCAGCCATCTCACTCCTAGACTGACTGAAGTCCATGCCCCAACAACCTCATCCCTGTGGATTTCCTTCTCCCCATTTGAACAGCTGGATAGTTTGTATCAGACACAGTAAATTCTTGGTGAATCATTATTTGTATCTATTTATTTGCCACACCAAAGGGCTCGGGCATCCTGGACATGGGGTCCTTGACCAACGCACAGAAATGATGTTCTCTCTCCCAGCAACTTTTATGATCGAAGGACAAAACACAAGATAACAGGCTCATTGAAAAGCCCCAGACCACAGCGTCAGCCAGCCTCTAAATAGTCTCAGCATCAGCAGCAGGGCTAAAAATAAGTCTAGTGAGGTTTATTTACATTATTATTCTGCCAGAATATGCCTTCTCCAGCTCACGGCCTCACGCCAGCCCCGCTCCCAAAGTTGCCAGGAGCAGCTTTCCCTCCTCCTCCTCTTCCTCACCCCTGTCCCGCCATCCCCATCCCCTCGGGGACCCCCACACACAGCCTCCTGCCAGCCCTGGGGGACCTGCGGGTTGCAGTAGCAGATGGCAGCTGCGGGGGCTGGGTGACCTGTTAAACCACCACCGGTCACTGCCTGTGAGCCCCCGCCGGCCCGGGGCTCTGTGTTTATTTGTCTAATGCAGCAGAAAGGGCTGGTCCCCGACGGCCCCGCTCGCCTGGCAGCCTTCATCCCGGCGATGCTTATGCTTTCCCACCTGGATCACGCTGTTGATCCCCAGGGCCAGGAGCGTGCTTTCCCCAGACAGCAGCTTTCTCCACATCTTTCTGCCGGGGTCTATATAGTGCAATGCAGGGCTGCCAAGGCAGAGCCCAGTCAAACCCAGCTCCAGCAACATGGGAAGGAATAAAGCAACAATAACCCATCCAGGATAATAGCTCTGCTCCTCGGCAAGCCCGGGAGAGCATCACATGGAGGTGGCTTTGTCCCCTCCATACCTGTGCTCGGTCATTTAGGGCAACGTGAGCATCTGTCACTGCCCCGTGTTGGTCCATGGGGACCCATCTTGGCCTCCCAGCCCAGCGCTGGGGGATGAGGGACCCTTGCTCAGGTGGGCGGGCAAAGTGCTACTGGCAAATGGTGGAGTGAAAAGGGAGGGTGGCAATGAGAAAGAGCCCACAGTCACAGGGAATGTGCAGGACCGTAAAAGCACACTGCAACATGTAATTATCAGGGAGAGGTTGGGGAATCAAATACAGCAAGTGGGTTATGAGGAGGTGAAAAGGAACAATGTGGCCAACAATTTTTAATTATTCCTACAACAATAAGGGGAAACTAATCTCCAGGCTCAGGGTACAAATTTAATTTTCCTCTTCGCTCCCCTTCCCATCATTCGCTGAGCACAATGGCACAGATGCCGCCTGGGATGTTTCTGCTTCCCCCGAGGGATGCCTGCCTGCTCTGGTGTGGCAGAGCCCATATCCTGGGATAAATGCCCTAATCCCAGGGTTAGAAGAGGAGATTCCCTTGGTGGGCTCCTGTCTCACGTGCCTTTCAATTCACTGTTTTAAGTGGGAGTATTGCAAGTCTCACTAGCACACTATGGTGCAAGGCATTCTACAGAGCTGCTCTGACAAAAAAATGTTTAGCGTTTATATACAGCAGGCAAAAGGCAGAGAGAAAACTAAGGCATGAAGCAGGGACATGACATGCCCAAGTCCACTTGACAAGGAAGGGGCAGAGGCTTGGTATCGGCTATAACTCACTCTCTGCTGCAGTGACAAACCCTACAGCAGCAGTGAAGCCAAGCTCGGCCCCGCTCACATCATCAGGGATGTCATCAGAGGGAGTATGGGGGATGCCATAGGGGGGCACAGAGCAACCCTGCCAGCCCCGGGGATCATCCCACGGCCAGTGCAAAACATGACACCCTGCGAGGGGAAGACTTCAAGAAGCAAAACCCTTTTCCTGTTGGAGCAGAATTGCTTTCATAGCTGCACCCCAGCACATCCCAGCCTCTCTGTCCTTTGCTTGATTAACTCCAGAGCTTGTATGGTTTTCTTTATTTTTAGGGGGGGAAAAATAGAAAGAAAAGCAGAGAAGAATGCAATTTTTGAAAACGCCCCCCGCCTCCGCGGGGTAGCATGGGTCTGCAGCCCCGCGGCTGACTTCCTCCGCCGCCCGCCCCCGCAGGACACCGGCGCTGGCCCACCTCCCCCACACACAGATGTGGGCTTCCCCCGGGCCCCCGGCGCTGCGCTGGGAAAGGCCAAACCTGCCATGGTTCTTTTGCAGCTCTGCCGAGAACGTCACCCCCCTGCCGGGGCATCCCCCGCATCCCTCATCGTCCCCAGAGTGGCAGCCCTGAGGGGTTGGGAAGCACTTCGTCCCCCGCTCCACCTTTCCTTGGTAGGAAGGATCCCGGGTAAATAAACAGCAGCTGCTGGTGAACTGGATCAGACGGCTTTTTCCCATTCTTCGGCCGTCTCTGTGATTGCGTCCAGGTGTGGGAAACCGAGGCCGGAGGCTGAGCGCTGAGATGCTGGGACAGATTTGGCATTGTTCTGCTTGAACAGTGTTGGTGCGGCGGGCTGACTGCGGGCTGACCCTCGATACATACATTGAAAGACAAGACCCTGCGGGATGAGAGCGACCGTGCCTCTAGCCCACGGGCTGTCCACAGCAGGGAGGCAGTTTTGGGGAGCTCACGAGGCTGGTCACCATCCCCAGTGTCCTCTCCTCCCATCAATCCAGCTCTCACACCCCACCCCACAGGAGGTGGTCCCCATCACATCAGGCTGTGCTGAAGCCAGCAGTGGCCTTCAAGCGCAGTGGAAAGTTGGTTTGAGACACAGGAAACCAAACTCAGTTTCACTTTGGGTTGTTTTTTTTTTTTTTAAATGTCGAGCTAGACCTACAGATCTGAGAGCAACCCAAGTTCAAGGGCCTTTGCGGTCTGGTCTCCATCCCTGCCCAGGGAGCTCCCAGGGGAGTCTTGGTGTTGACCCCTGGTGCAGGTGGCAGCCCCAGTCTCCCGGCAGCATCCCAGAGCAGCAGGGATGCTGATTGAAATGAGGAGGGAAAAGGCTCATCGTAACTCGCCCTGCGCAAGGCAGCTCTGTCCTGTCCTGCAGAGACCCACAGAACCCATGGGTGAAAGTGCAAAGTTGCATTTTCACTCACTGGGGTGGGAGCTCAGTAGCAGGCAAAAGGAGTCAGGGTGGCCCAGGAGACACATGTCCCATGGCTGTGCCCAATGCCACCTCCTCTCCCAACACCCATGAATTGCCTGCCTTGGTCATGCTGACTCCACCAGCAGGGACTTTCCCACGCTGGGGTGCAAACCAAAGCCATTCTCCCTCTGCGATGCCAGCGTTCTCGCCGGACCCCGACAAAACCCAACACATCCCCATGCCCGCTGTCCTCCTGCCATCCAGGGGACACTTTGTTGCCTGCACTCCGCACCCGCCCTGGCAATGGCATGGCGCTGCTCGGCAATGAATCACTGTCTGGCACGGACAGCATCCCTCTCCATACCACACCTGCCACGCTTTGGTTCGCCCTTCCCCTGGACAAGTTTTTCCCCCTCCCTTTGAGAGTGGCTCTTTTCAGCTTCCCATGAAAGGAGCCTGTTCCACCCCGTGATGGATTGCACCTGATTTCAATATCAATGAGGGCATCAGCTCTGCCTGCACAGCCCCAAGCAGCCTGTTTAGCTGAGGTTTGTTAACAGGGTCGCCCTCCTCCTCCCTTCCCTCCCTGATGCCTCCTCCTCTGCACCGAGGAGCAGGGGCAGTGGCTGATCCCATCCTTGGGAATGGATTCTCCTGCCAGCTGGGTGGGCAGTGTCCGTGATGGGTGCGTGATGCATGGGGCAGCGGAGGCAGGGATGGCCTAGCGGCGGGGTTTGCCCAGGGCTGTGCGATCGGAGAAGGGAAGTTAGCATGGGGCCTCCACCACAGAGCATCCCGCCCGAGGAGCTTGGTGTTGCCATGGTGCCTCCTCTCCCTCTGCTGATTTAAAAAAAAAAATGAAAGAGAAAAAAGATGATCCTTTCTTTTCTCCCAGCCTTTTATCTCCCCCTTTAAGGCTGTTGCTTTGAGTCCTATGTCGAAAGCATCCATTGCTAAAGGAGCCAGAGGGTGCCATAAATTCAGGCGGCCCCGAGCGATGCCTCTTGCCTCCCACCCCACCCAACGAGGCGCCTTTGTTGTTCCCACTGGCTGCAATTTATGGCCCTCAAGCCAGGGCTGTTCCCAAGAGTGCTGTCCCCCTTGTCCCCAAGCTGGTGGAAGAGCCACTGAGGAGGCACCGGGTGTGTTTTGGCGGGGGGAAATGGCGGTGCAATACCTGCCCCAAAAACAGCAGCCTTGCTACGCGCCCAACCCAGCCTGAACGGATGCCCGCTGCTCCGCATGTTGCATGTCCTGCAGGGATCATAGTCATGATGACAGGCCCCTGCTAACCAGCTTTTTAAAGCTATCCTGTGTTTTGGAGTTCCTCGGCTCAATTCCCATCACATGGGCCAAATGGGTGTCAGCTTCCCGGCGAGGTGCAGCATGGCAGGCAGCCTGGCAAGGCTGTGAACGGGCTTCCTAACTGCCAAGCTGCAGTTCATTGAGAGCATCTTACGGGTTTCTTCAGCAATAAAAATCCTCTGCTATATTAATATCTTACCGAGAGAGCAGAAAGGGCAGAAACTCTATTGATAACAACCTCCCGCACTGAGAAAGTGCAAGTGAAACCATCCCAGAAAAACACATCCTTCCAAGCTGTCCTGGCTGCCGTGCATGGTAAGATCAGAGCCCAGATGAAGAGACCGGAAAGTCCCATGGGAAAGGTGAAGAAGAGTGATGCGAATTACTCAGCCAGCTCTGGCTGGCCCAAAGGGCAATCCCCTGGCTCTCCCTCTGCCTGCACCCTGCAGGGCACTTAAAACCGTGCCTGTATCTCTGGGGATATTACAGAAATGCTGAGCGAGAGTTAGCATCTCGTTCCCCCCTCTCCTTTCCCCTCCCCAGAGTTTAGTTAAGCTTCGTGTCACAGAGAAGAGGAAAAGGAAAACAGAGGGCGAGAGGAAGCAACGCAAACTGTAAAAACAGTGAAGAACTCCTCCAGCACCCCGGGGAGCTCAGGAATGGGAATGAGGGTCTAAATTTTTTAACAGGAGAAATAAACCCTCCTGGTGAGCCAGAGAGGTGAATCCCTCCGGACGAGGTCAAGATGATCTGAAAGTTTGGAGCAGCCAGACGGCTCGTCCTCCTCTGCAGTTGCCCGGCTTTGTCTCCCTTTGGGGCCTGGGCTTGTGTCTCCCATGTCTTTGGCTGAGTTTTGGGTTTCTGCAGTGGTTTCTCTGCTAACTCTGCTCCCGGGGATGTGGACGAGAGCCTGTGGTAATGCCGGTGTAGCCCATGTGGATTCTATTGCCGGGATAACGGCAGAGCTATCCTGCACCAGCTCTCACCAGGACCCGGCTGGTTAAATTTGACCCCATAAACACCCTGCCTGTTGCCCTCCTTTTATTTATTAACTGGTGTCTGTTGTCACACACAACACAACGTGGCAGCACAGTTGATCGCGTTGCCTCCAAACCCCGTAGTGGCACCCCGTGACAGCACCCTACATGACGAGGGCACGGCTTGACCTCCCACCATGGTGCACCTTCACTGGGGTCCCCGTGACAGCAGCCGGGGTGGCCATACAGGCTTGGCTCTTGCCCTGCTGACAGCAGCTGAGATGAGTTTTCCTATTCTCCCTGGTTCACATGGTGACAGCGGCTGCGAGGGTACGGGGACGGGCCTTTCATATTGCTCATCACTCCTTCTCTCGACTGACCAAGTCAAGCCTTTACCCCTGGACTTCTCTCTCCGGAGCAGGAAAAGGCTTTTGCTGGCTTTTGTTGAGATTCACTTTCAAGGCTGGGGTTGAACAAACAGCTGGGGAGGTGCCAAAGCTCCTATTTCGGAGACTCGGTCTCCAGCGGAGCTGCGGGGGCTGTTGGCAGTGAGGCGAGCAGCTGCGCAGCAAGACATTGCATCACGGAGGTGGATATAGGTGCAGCCCCTATGGCGGGCTGTTCGTGCCTTGGGGCTACTCTTTACTGCGGTGTCTGACAGATGCTGGCAGGTAAGGGCTGGCCGGCAGGATCAGCTCTGTCTGAAACACAAATGCACACCAGAAAAAGGTGCCGGGAGGCAGGGATGGGTAAGCATGCCGGAGTCTTCTTGACAGCTGGATTTCCTGTGCCTGTGCCAGCTCCCTGACGCAGGTCTCTCCCCAGTCCCTGTGCAGCTCCTGGGGCCGCTGCTGCCCTGGAGAGGAGGAGTTGGAGAAATCCGGGGTGCAGCGAGGGGTCTGCAAACCTCCTGCCGCACAGGTGGCTTTCCTGATGGATTCGCCCCGGTGCTCCCCACTGGGGAGGGACTGCAAGGGGGGTAGGGGCTTGGAGCAGGGCAGAGCAGCTTCGGCCCTCAACTAGAGATTGAGTGGGATGGAAATACTCCAGCAGGTCTCCAGTAGGAAGGTAAAACCCCTTCCAAGCCCAGCTCCTTGCAAAGGTTGCCCGAGGGCCCAGCCAGAGGCTGTCTTAAGAGCTAACCTTGCACAGGTGAGATGTGCAGCCGCTTTCTGCACCCGCTCCACTGCCTCCCGCCGAGCCACAGTCCACAAGACAGAAGTAACTGGGATCACATGAGCTGTATCTCTGTAGGTTTTCCAAGTGAAGTCCTGGGAAGACTAAATAGGGTTGATCTCTCCCCTTTCTTCTCTGGAAATTCCCCATGTGTATGGGTTTTTCCATCCAGCCTGCACATCATAGCAAGGAATCTGGTTTCGGTAGCTCCTACCCTCCCGGTCCGTCCCTTGTGGGAAGTGTGAGCATGGCTTGTACAACGATGATGCCAGGTTGCACCACATGCCCATCAAGTACTTTTGGCAAGTTCTGGAAGTGAGTAAAACCAAGAAATAAACACAGGACTGACACATATAGAGACATCCGTAATATTTTCCCGGGCAGCTTTGTGGCATGCAGGGCATCAGCGTTGTGGTTAATTAAACTGTGGTCTCCATAGCAACCAGGCAGGAATAGGAAGAATTATATATTTACTTTCATTTATAGTGGCAGCCTTCATCCTGAGATTAAATGGGAACCAGCCCCTCTCCCCGCACACACAGCAGCTCCGGGGCAGCTTCTGCAGTGGGAGAGGGAAGAAAAGGCTGCTTGTTTCTTGAGATGCCCTTTGTTACTCAAGATCCTGCTACGTGGTTTTATTCAGCTGCATCTTACACCAGGCATCAAACAAGCCCCAGACTATTATGTGCTGAAAGCTTTCCCCATGGAGAAAGCTGCTTGGATCTGCCTTGTGTTTTCCAGTTCATATCCCCAGTGAGACATACAGACAAGTTAAAACAGGCAGATTTCGACAGGGCCCAGAAAGAGGACGGTGGAGGATCTGCCAGGCACAGAAGGGCTGCCTCCCCTCGCTCCCCGCCCTTCTCAGTGGAAATCGGGAAGGTCGCTACTTTCCCAGCTCCCAGCATGGGGGTCTTCTTCCCCATCAGCACCCACTGGCCCCGATGTGAAGGAGACAGTGCCCCATGCCTTCCCCTGGCACGGGGAAGGAAAATCTCCCCGCTGGTGGCAGGGTGGGGAGGTGATGGGGAGCTGCACGATGGGGCTCCAAGCGAGGGTGGGGACTTTGCTACTAATGTGAGCTGAAGGGTGATTAGGCAAGGGCTGCTCGCAGCCCCAGCATCCCCGCGTGTGCAAGTGCACCTGCCCTGTCGCTCCCTCGCACTTGGCCCCAAGGCATCCCCAAGGCTCGGGAAGCAGGGGCAGGGTTGGGGCATCTCTTTCCCAGAGGGAGATTTCCCCTTATCCAGGGCTGGAGACTTTCTCCTTTGGCCCAGAATCATCCCCAAGAGGAGATTACCCCATCCTGGAGTTGGGCTTTATGGTTTTCTGGGCTCTCTGGGACTCCAAGAACTTGCATCCAAGCCTGGCAGCAGCATTTATTTACTAAATGACCCAAAAAAGGGAGTTCGCAGAAGAAACAGATTTAAGTGAGAGGTTGGTCTAAGCATGGAGGCAAAAAGAGAAGAGACAGTGCAGAAAAAGGGGGAACAGGAAAGGGGAACTTTGTGGGGCGAAGAGGTACATTTTAAGGTCCTTTGGAGAAGAGGATCTTCACCTTTATCCAGACCAACCACTTTAGTCCATTGTTTTGAAAATTTCTGCTTACAGAAGCTTGGCCCCGGAGCTGAGCTGCTTTTTGGTGAACGGGATTGAGTTCAGCGAAAAATGTGCCCTTTTGTGGGGAACCAACAATGTGTAAATCCAGGTCAAATGCAAATGCAGGGCTTCAGCCAAAACAAGTGAGGGAGATCATTTGGAAGATGTTGAAACATCTTGTTTCAACATTTTTTCAAAACAAAACATTTTTTTGGCTTCTTTATTTCAAAACAGCTTTTCCTATTTGAACAGTGCTGTGAGGCAAAAGGAGAAGAAGGGTTAAAAAGGTGCAAAAAAGACCCCAAAAAGGGAAGAAAACATTGTGGGTTTGGTTGGAGGGATGTTTCAGGTTGAGCTGAACCGACTTTTTTTTTGACGTCTTGCCAACTATTCTCCCCTTGGTATTTTTTTGGCGCGGAGAGCGAGCAGAGAAACCGCATCCCGCGGAGCACCCCTGCAAACCAAGGATGGAGTTTGCCATGCAGCCGCCCCACAATACCCCTCTGCTGCTTCGAAAACCCCATTTTTCCCTTCTGTCTGCCAAATTTACAGAGCTGCGAATGCAGCATCGCGCAGTCCTGTCTGCCTGGTGGGGACATGCATCAGGCGAAGAGCAAACCCTCCCTGGGGTCAGAAATCCCCGGCGTCCCGGAGGGGAGCCAGCTGCTCCATCTCAACGGTCTCCCCTCTTCCCTCACCCGCGGCACCACTCTGTTTTTCCACTCGAGCATGTGAAGACCGAACGGGGCGAGGAAGAATACGGCCCTTTGTGTGAGCTGAATACGGGCCATGTGTTGCGCTAATGCTGCCGGCGAGCCCACCCCGAGCTGCACATTCAGCCCTAGATTAGTGCAGCTATCAGGACACATTTAGATATGGACGATTTCCTCCGCCGTCGCCGGCGAGGGGGGACGGAGTGTGGGAAAGCTCTTCTCTGGGCGCGGGGCCCTTCTCTCGCCCATCGTTGCCCAATCCCTGAGCCGGGGGCCGGTTGTTAATCGGATTCCCACCGCGCCAGGCGAGATACAGTAGCGGTGTGTGACCTTCCCGGAGGTGCGGGGTGGCTGAGGAGCCCTGTGGGAACCAGGGCAAGGAAGGCTCTGGTAGAAAGGAGGAGATTTTTCAGGGTTCAATAGTCAAGGTCTTTTCCAGCAGGCCACCGTGCCTTGCAAGCTCGAGTCCCACCTGTGATGTCCCCAGTTCCCGTCCCCCCCCCCCCCCCACACCACCCCCCCGCCAGACAGCCCACCGGAGCGGGGCAGCGTTAACCCTTGGTGGCCTGGGTGACTGGAAATGAATTTAGAAGGACAGAAAACATGTGGGGGAGGGAGGGGAGAGGCAGATGCAGCACCGCGGTAGAAGCTGCATCACCCTGTGTCTGTTAATAGGTTGAAAGCCTCCCTGTCCAGGCAGGAGGGTTGGATCCAGCCTGGATCAGCAGTTGCTCACCTGCTGTGTTGTGGGCTTCGTAGCGCTAAGCAGTTACGCAGGTGGTACATCCCCTTGTCAGCCCTGCCCAAAACTGGGGTGCTGTGTGGGACTACCCTGCCAGGTGGGACTGATACCTCCTTTCTGCCACTGGAAGGAATAGGGGCAATAGACAGGTTATGTGGCTTCTTCCCAATTAGCAGCATGACGGGGACTACCAGGCAGGACTTCTGGGTCCCTCTCCCCCCTAAAACCATGCTGTTTGGTGCAAATGTATGTTGTATGCTGTTGCAAATGTATGCTATTGCTAGCAACACTGTGCAGGCAGGACATCAGCTGTGACCAGCAGGGCAGACCCAGGCCTGGACCACGGCACCCAGCTCCCCACGCTGGGCTGTGTGTCTCCCCCTCCCAGCAGCTGGCTGCGGGGTGACTGGTGCAGGGACGGGCTGCGATGGGGACCGCAGCCACAGAGACCTGCGGGCGGGCACGGTCTCTCCTGACCTCTCCACCAGAGCCGAAGCATCTGGAGCAAACGCTGGGTGCCTGCATTGCTGCCTTAAGGATGCGGACCATCAGGATGGTTCATGGAAAACTTGGGACAGGCTTTGGGGGATGGGGCTTGGTCGGCTCGTGGGAATCGGCTGCAATGGAGAGCAAACCCCTGCGGGGACACTTCCAAAGCGAGTGCCAATCCTGCCACCTCCTCCTCTCACCCCTGCGGCGCCTCCGCACCCGCTCCCGTGCTGCCTGCGGCCTCCCTGCTGGGAAGGGGCTCTCATTCCCCACCTTCCCAAAGCGGGGAGGAAGGATGGCAAACTTCACACCACCGTGTCAGGCAAGCTCCCAGCACACCTTCCCAGCATCCTGCCCCTCCGCCCCCGTGCCTTCTCACCCACCTCCTTCTCCTCCCTCAGATGTTGCTATAAAGACATCAGTGGCAGTAAAGAGGTTAATGTGTGTGGGAGGAGGAGGCGGGGGAGAGCGAAGCGGTTCCCATGAACCGGGTCCAAGGCTTTTACAGCCTCCTTAGCAAAGCAGAGCATCTGGCCACAGGGTTCATTTGCCTTGGAGCAGATGGTCCTGTCCTCCATCCATGTGGCCGGGCGGGCGGGCGATGGGCTGTGGATGATTCTGAGCCCCAAAGAGCCTTTTGTCACTTGGAGATTTCGCAGGAGACGGGGCTGAGCCGCACAGGGGGGGAGGGAAAGGGGCAGGAAAGAGGTGCCTGGGAGAGCTCTAAAACGCTCAGTCTAAACAGGCTCCTGTAGGTGGTTTGGTTTTTTTTAAAGCCTCCAGAGCTCAGTGCTGACCCCTTCACCCACAGCCCCCATCCTTAGCTCATGGGCTGTCACCCAGCACTTCTCTCCTAGGGGACCACTGTCCCAGCCACAGAGCGGCACTGGGACCTCCTGGCTCTCATGCTGTTGAGTGTGCAGGCACCAGTGCAGGGAGGAGAGACTGCTCTGGCTTTGGTCAGCCTGCCTGGGCACGCCGCCTCGCTGGAAGGAGGGTTGGCATGTTCGGAGCCGCATGTCCGGCACTGTCTGCCTCATCATGCTGCCCAGGGAGGCTTGGCTGGGAAAGCCTGGGAGGTCCTGCTGGGAGAGGCCTTGGGGAGGCTGGAAAAGTCACATCTTCTGTCACCTCCCCAGGGCCACAATGCTGCACTGCCAAGGCCCAAGTGTGCCCTGAGGGCTGCTTTGGGGCTGCCCTTCCCATAGCAGAGAGATACACCCCCAAAAACAGCTGCCATGTTCGCCACACTGCTGAACAAGGTGTTTGGTGGAGAACACCCTTGCCAAGGATGCCGCAAAAAAGATTTATGACGTGATGGTTTAAGGCTGTAACCAGAGCTGAACTTAGCAGGCTCCTGGTTTCCTAAGCGGAGTCTCCTTCCAGTACGCAGGAGGTTTCCGTGCCTGGGGCTGCTGGGCAAGGCTGGAGCACAGTCCTGGAGTGGGACCTCAGCATCACATTCAGTGTACCGTGAATCATGCCTCTGGTTTGTTTTCTCTCATGTGTGACATCTATCTGTGGTGCCTGGAGGGAACACAGGGCTCCACCTCCGTCTACACTGGAGAGCAACCTCCTTGCTTATCCCCTTCTGAAAGAGAGAGTTAAGCTTCCCTATTTACCCGTATCTGGGCTTGCAATCTCTAACAAAATAGCTCTGGGCCGTCTCCTCGGCAGCTGTGACATAATTATTGTTACCAGAGATTTAAGCAAACCCCCACTTTGCTCTCCAAGCACTACAGCACTTTCTCACCACTTGTCCCTACGCTGGAGCAGGAGCCCTGAAACAGGCCTTTCCTCTCCCAGATTTCTGCGCCAGGGTTGAGGACCTGAGGTCCTTCTCTTGGATCCTTTCCCTTCCTTGGAGGACTTCATACCATGACACCACTGCTTTTCTCTTCTCACCAGCCTCTTAAAACAATAACCCATCCTCAGTGATGCAGGATGTTATACAATGATGTTTAAAGATACCACATCGCTGAGGGTTCCTGAGACCTCCTCTGCTCAGGAGGAGGATGATCAGCTGTGCTGGCTCCTCCAGGCTTTCTCCTGAGCCTGGCCTGGAGACCCACCTGTCCTGCCACTCCTCTGGGTCCATGGAGGTGGGAGAAAAGGCTGAACTCACCAGGGACTCCAGATGGACCTCCATCATCCCTGCTGTCCTGCGGAAACTGTGTCTTCCCCTGGCCCTTTGACAAGAATAAAGAAAATTGATGAAATCTATGACTTTGCCAACATGCTCCTCAGCCCTTCAGGTCTCCAAGCTTCCAGGACAGCTGTAAGTTATTTTAGGAGAGCCTATATACTCCCATCCCACTGGATTTTCCTACCTTGGCTCCACTATGTCCCAAAGGGAGGACAACACTAGCACAAATCTTCCTCTGCAAGCCTGTTTACCAGAGGATGGGAGCGATTTTCCAGATGTGCTGGAGGGAAGTGGCTTCATCCAGGGACCTGCCCATTGTGCACTTTGTATCCCTGCTAAGACATCTTTTCCTTACGTGGAGGATGCATGTGTTCGGCAGCCGGCCCAACTCGCATAAGCCTGGACCTGCTCCCAAACACCTCGGTCAGGGCCACATCCGACCGGCCGCACGCTCGCGCACGCCATGGAGACTTGGCAGCTGCAGGCAGACGGCGCCGCGCAGCGTCAGGGAGTGACCAGCCTTGCACCAGCCTCGCTGCCACTCTCCCCAGCTGCTTCACGGACGTTTCTACCCATCCAAGAACATCCCTCCCCATCCAAGGACACGGCGGCAGGTCAGGTCCCCTCCCCAGCCATCCATTCTGGACAGCAGCAACCCTAGCAGCATCTCCCACCTGCCTGTCCTGTCATCCCCAGAAATGCTCATGATTTCCCACCAAACTCAACATGCTCAATCACACCGAGCCGACAAGGGCTGCCTCACAGCCTGGCAGAGGATTGCTCTTCCCAGAAGAAGCAAGGAGCCAGCTTGGTTTAGCAAACTGAGAATAATAAAAGGAAATGCAACGAGCTGAAGTGCAATAGGAAGCGAGTGGCTGGGTGCTAAAGACAACAGGGGAAAGTCAATGGCAAACAACTGTAGTGCAGATGCTGAGCAGAACCGAAAGCCTCAGCTCCAAGGGCAGACTGTGACTAACCAGCAGATGCAGCTGGGATGAGTAAATCGGTTTATCGCTAAGGGAGGAGGTCATTTGTCACCTTAGGCAAAACCAGCGTGTCACAAATGGGAAACTGCAAATTCTCCGTGACATTGCACCGTAGCGGAGAGAAACCACAGATGATGTCGCGGAGAGCAGCCAGGACACTGGAGGAGGAAGCATTGCGCAGGAAGAGAAAGGTCTTGATCCAACTACATCCCATGTTTAGGTTTAAGCAAGTAAACAGTCCCCTCATGTTCAAGTGCTTTAATGTTTTATTGGGCCAGGATTTTAAAAGTGATGAAAAGGCTGTATGAATCCAGAGCGGAGGCTCGGCCGAGAGAAGAGGGAGGAACCTATCAGTCAGCACGAGAAGGCTGGAGATAAGGGATCAATGGCTGGTTTATATCAGCGAGGCTTCACCAGGGTTACGCAGCTCCTCAGCAGAGAGGAGCCAGAAGTGGCTTTACATGGACTAAATGCAGTTAGCATCTGTACTAAATCAGGCATTTTAATAGGATTGGGGAGGGGCGGGTGGTGATTTCTTTGAGAAGAAGAGACGCTGCAGTCTTCTTAGACTTGTCAGTGCTCTAGATGTCATCCCATCCCAGGACGGGCAGGGTCATGCAGCAGCCAGGCTCTGTCAATACAGGATGGGGCTGGACATCCTCGGATGGGACACCCAACAGCAGAGGCTGAGGACAGACATCCCTTCCTATGTCTCTGGGAAGCATTTAGCATCCCAGTCCTGCAAATCCCAAAGTGGAAAAGAGCTGGAGACAGGCAAGCGTCTCCCACTTTTTGTGAGAGGCCGTGGGTGCTCTGTGCCCAGGGCCAGCTCTGCCTGGCCATGTCAAAGGCTGCATGGGAGGAAACAGAGACAGCCCTGGGCTTTCCTCCACATTTCCCCACTCATCGCTGAGTTTTTGAGGTTGTTGCTGCTCCCCCAGCGCCCTGGCAGAGCCGGGGATGATGAGGTGGTTTCCTTGTGTTGCCTCCTTCTTGCATATCCAAGGCACAAACCCAGATTTGTATGTGGTGTACCAGTCACTCTCCATTCCCCAGTTGTGTGTGTGTATGTATGTGTGTGTGTCACCCTCTCCATCTCCATGCACAGGCTTGGGGATGCTTGCCAAGGGCACAGGGCTTCCATCCATACCTGCTCTTTTGTGAACATCTGAGTACAGAAGAGAAAGCGCCAGGAAGCAGATGTCGACACAACCTCCTCGTTAAGAGATCGGTCCCTCTGGACCGCAGGAAGAACTGCCCGTTGGATAGGTCAGGAGCGCCGGTGCCTTTCAGCATTGTCCTACCGCTCCGGTGCCGAGCCATGCCACGGGTTCCCACAGCTGCACTACAATGGAGGCACAACAGGCTCCTCTGGGGACAAAACCTAATCTGAGAGATACCGAGGCTGAGAAAGCTCTTCCTAAAAAAGACACAGTCAAAAGCTCTCAGATGCTCTGCGTCCACGGATACCCGATACGCCTGCCTGCAGTATGATTACCTCCAGGCAGGCTTTGTCCGCTCCGGCTCCCCTGAATGTCACACTTGTTCCCAAATACCAGCCGGGAACAATGTGGGGGCACACAAGGAAAAGCCTCCTCTGTCCCTCCCAGCCTGAAAGTAAATATCAAATGCCGGTGCCAAAGGGGAGGGAGGGGAATGGCGAGAGAGGAGACAAAAAGGAAAAAGCCCGGGGTTGAGAAATGCCTCAGTGAAACTGGGTCATGGCTATAGGGTGACAGGCAGAAAAGGGTCCCTGTTCTCAGGGAGGGTGAGCAGATGCCTCTGCCCAGCAGCTGCTCGCTGCTGGTGGCCTCGCGAGCAGACACGGCTGGAGGGTGCCCGAGGAGAAGGGGAAACACGCCGTCATTACGCCGTGTCTCTCCAGCTACCCTATATGGTATTTCATATGGAGTGAGGTGCTTTAATGCTCCCCATAAAATCCTTTCTGGGCTCTGAGAAGGGCAACCATGATGAGGTCCAGCAGAGGTTGGAGGGCAGTGGGTGGTGGTGGGGTTGGCTTCACTCTGCCACACTCAGACCCTCCTCGTGCCACTGCCACCATGGCATGGGGACAAAGAGGCTTCACAGGGTCTCCTGGAGGCCCTCCCAAATTCCCTCAGTTTCCAGCCCCTTCATACCACACATGGATCCAATAGCCTCTTCTGCACAGACTGCCTGGACATTGCCTGGAAACAATCTGATTTTCCATCCTTATCTTCCCTCCCCACTGCCGGTGAAGTCAAGTCCTCTTCAGCCCCCTCCTTCCTGTAGGCCACACATGCTTTCTTCCTCTCTCAACGAGTCCCTTTGTCCCTTGAAGGGGATGTGTGTCCGGCTGAATGTGCCGCTGGGCCAGTGGGCTGGTTGCTGGCTCTCCCGTGTCCTCTCCCAGATGGGGAGATGGTCCTCCGGGCATTCCCGTGGTCCCTGGAGCTTGGGCAGCGCAGACAGGAGCTGGGCTTTCTCAAAGGCTTGCTGGAAATGCAAATAAACACTGTAATGAATGTGGTCATTATCAGATGTGCGTCCTCTTCAAACAGCCGCACAACAGCCCCGTCCTCTTGCCTGCTTGAGGGTGGAAGGGAAAATTGTCTAAAACCACATGTTTGTGTTGGCACGGCCGCCCTTGCCCCCGGCACCCCTGGGCCACTGGCCCCAGCAGCAGGTCCATGCCTGGGCCAGTGCAGCCAGGGCCATGGGGCAGGAAAATAGGTTTTTCTATGAGTTCAAGCTCGAGGTCTGACCCAAACTCATTGACGTTAGAGGCAGTTTTTGTCAGGCTTTGGTGCAATCTTTTAACAAATCACTGGGAACATGGGAGGAGGCAGAGCCGCAGGAACAGAGGGCTGATGAGGTAGAGAAACAAATCGGACTGAGCACAAGGGACTGTAATGCATGGCCTCCTCCTGAAAGAGATCCCTCATTCTATAGGTAACTGAAAAAAACAGTCATATTTCAAAGAAACTGGAGAAGTTACTCAATACCACATGGGATCCTAATGGGAGATCGCCTAGTGAGATCCTGGGGGCAAGGCTGGAGGCATGCCATATAGTCTCCTTGGAGCAGAATGGATTGGTAGGGTGGACCATAATGGGAAGTCCTCTGCTTTGAGCAGTGACCCACCAAACAAGCCACAGCAGGGCCAACTGCTGAAACTGCATTTTGGAGACATATAGAGGTTCATGTGTTGCAAGAGTTGATGGAAGACTTCCTATAAAGAGAAGACAACCCAAGGAGGAGCCCCATCTGTTGCCAGACGGCCACACAGGGAGTGTGACCTTGTCTCACAAGATAATGAGATTTATTCTGCTCCTTTTGATAGGACATCGATTAAGGCTTCCATGCTTGTGAGGGCACTGGGGGTTCAAAGGGCTGAGGGGACAGCACAGAGCAATGAAAGACAAGACTCTCTTGGCTTCACCCAGAGATTTATGGATGCTGTTTGTCTTAGAGCAAGATCGGTATGAACATCCAACTGCTTGTGACCAGACCAGAAAGGCAGAATCCATCAAAACTGCCAAACTGAGATGAACTCAAAATAAGCCTCAAGACCCCTGGCATATCAGGAACCCAAACAAACCGTGCTGCCAGTGCTCGTGGAGCTGCAGGTCACCTGGCTGCTCTCCCAGCAGTGTGCCTTGCAGTCCAGAAGAGATGAGCTCACCACGCAACGGGGCTGGAGATCAAACCCAAGCTGGGAGGGCAGTCTGTCTGTCTCATGCTCACTCTGACAGCTAGCTGGGGCCAATTTTATACTCATTCACGAAAAATGGCTGTTTTGAGTGGATGCAGCCACTCATTCCTCATGCTTTTTGGGTGACAGCCTCAGCTAGGGCAACTCAGTGGGACTTTGCCAATGGAGCTGCGTCAATCTGGAAGTACTCCCTTGGAAATAAAGCTCAGCTGCAGGTGCCGTGAAGTGGGATTTGCAGCTTAGGAGCCTTCGATGGACTGAACTCACCGCCACTGAGCAATTTTAACCTGATATCGGGCTAGTGAGCCCTTACCACCTGTGCATCTAATGCAGGAGGAGCAGTGGGGACACGTGTGCTCTGCCGGCTCACTGCCTCCAGGAAGCCTTCCTGCACTATTTTTGCAGTGCTGACCTCATTGTTCATATCAGCCTGCCCTTTTCCAGCTTCCTCTCCCTGATATCTGGCTTTTGCCCCATATTTCCTTGCGTGTTGAGCAATCACCTTAAGCCTCTCTCCACATTTCTAGGATTCTTGTTTATCTCCCCACGCGGCGCGGGGCTCTGACGGGGCCCTGCCTTCCTGTCCTGCCTGGCCAGTTCCTCTGTTTACCTATAACACAAATTATATTTGTTTGCTTTTTTTTTTTTAATGCAGAGCAACAACTTGGTACGAGGAGAGATGTTTTCTTCTCTCCTTTCTACTCATTTCTCCATGGTCCCAGCCATTTTCTCCAGTTCTTACCACCTGCAAAGAGTGTTTCTCCTGCCCTCACCAGGGGCAATGTCTAAAATTCCTGCTGCAAACAGAAATTCCCAGCTCGGGGAAGCCTGGAGTCTCCCAAAGCCTCTAACTGGTCTCATACTGGCCACTATTGTTTGCAGGGAGGTAAAAACTTCGATCCCAATGGGGCACAGAGGGGAAATGAAAATCCCTTTGCGACCCCCACCTCCCTGCGCTCCCCCACTGACCCCTCTCCCCTCCGTGATCCCACACTCTTCCCTCACAAAGCAAATTCTTCCTGGATTATATTTTAATATCTGCAAAGCCTCAAGTTTGAAAGAAAAACAAATGTGAAACCAGTTCATGAATTTTCTCAATGTGAAAAAAAGAGAAATGGCCTCCGTTGCTCCCGAGAGCCTGTATAGGAGCCACATGACTGTATTAGGGTGGGCAGAGCTGACAGCCAGGCATTCTGTTAGACCCTGGGATTGAGACATCAGGAGCTTAAACCGAAAAGAGACGGGACTGTCGTGCAGCGCAAGGGGAGACCACGACGGCAACCATCTTGGAGCTTAGTCTCTCTTTCCCCACACATTTCTGATTCATATCTCTGGCTAGTTTGGGCATTTATAATATATGCTCCTGGTAAAAGTGATTAGGCGGCACTGCAGAGTCTTGGGGCTGGGGCTGGCGCACCACCAGGAGCACGGTCCTGCCTCCTGGGGAAAGCCTGTCTGCAACAGCATCCCACCCTGCAGAGGCTGGGATCTAGCTGGGAAACAAAGTCTTGCTGTTCCCTGAGCTTTTCCCTTTTGCATTTGACCCAGTCTGGGCTTGGGGGAAGTGACAGCTTGTCTGCGCACGGCCCTCGGTGAGGGAAGCTCCAGCCCCTGCCTGGCCCCGGCTCAGCGCGTGGGCTCTGGCAGCCCCTGCAAAGCACCGGTGTGTTTTTCTGTTTTGCAAAGGGATGGGGTTGTTACAAAAGGGAAGCAAGGTGAGAGATAACGATATAATATGGTTTCCTCTTCCCTCTCAGCTGCCAGTTTGAATCCAGCCCAGGTCGGTAGTGGAGGACGCCGTTGCTGCTGGGTGCCTGTCCAGCGGTGTGTGCAAACCGTGCCGTCTGGCTGCCGTCCCACTTCCTACGGGGCAGGTGGCCACATCCCCTCCGTGGGCTTGGCACGCTCCCTGCACCCTGTTCCAGATGAGCAGCCAGCGACCAGCTTATTCCAGAATAAAAGTCATGTTATTCTGAGTGTAATAACCAGGATAACTACTCTTGAATAATGTCCTTTCTCCACCAGAGTGGATAACCCACACCCAGGATGCTACTCCTAAATAGAGATTTCAGTTAATTCTCTAATTGGGCAACACTTGAAATAAACCCAAAAGAAATGCCCTTGTCATCCTTAGATGTGGTCCTTCAAGGTCAGGGAACGGGGGACAAAGATTCTTTTGACCCTCACGGGACAAAGGACAGAGGCCATTCTGCAGCAACAAGATGAGCAATCACTTTGTCGAGGACGCCTAGTCCCTTCCAAGAGTACAAAACGTGTCACCTCCACCCTTCCTGACGCAAACCTTTCTGAGACATGGCGAACAGGAATAAGGAGTTGCCTCATTTTTTGCTACCAGGTTTTAATGATGATCACTGACCTAAGTTTTTCCCAGGTGGTATGCACAGTTCTCTGCTACATCTTGGTTTCTTGGCCTACAGTACACTTGTTTGCTTCTTGGCTCATCTTGTTACAGCAGGACAACAGGCGACACAGGCTGTCCACGAGTCCCGGGGTACCTCACAAATTGGAACAGCTGCTCCCAGAGCAGCCGGTGCAGTGGCTAGGCTGGGTTATTTTCTCCCCTCCCAGATAGGAAATTAATTCCCAGTATTTTGACTCTGTTTCCTCTTTTGTGTAAATAAATCCAGGTCTGAAGAAAGGCTCTTGGCCTCTCTAGGTGTTGGGAGCATCTTTCCACATCCCTTGGCTGGGGACTTCCCCACTGGGCTCTGTGTGTGGGACAGGCGTAGGAGCAGGGACATTGGCTTGCAGTACACACAGGCTGTGCGTGGCCAGCAGGTCCTAATGTCACCTGGGCTTCCCAGGCACCCTGCTCATACACATGTGACAGTAACTTCAAGGGGACTGCTCAAAACCTCAAATGGGTGACCCGTGCTGGGCATCTTGGTGTGAGATTACAGCACATGGAGGGAGCTGGAAACATGCGTAGGGTGGGGGGTTAGTCCCAGACTAAATATCATCTGGGGGTTTGTCTATGACTGACTGATCTGGGAAGAAATGTTCTCAACTCTCTTATTGCCACATGGATTTGTTCTGACTTGTCTATGTTTTGGGGTTTTAAATATTCTCTTCCCAAAAGGATCATCTGTTCTTGGTTAGCTACCACAAGGCCACCCCATGGCGCCGGTGGATTTCAATGGCTAGAAGGACTTGTCATAAAAGACTCTTAGCTCCCCAAAGGCTTTAAAAAAACACATTTTTAATGAAGTTTAAGAAGTGGATCTGAATGCTTCTGAACAATGTGATCCTGGAGCAGCTGGGCTGAAACCTATTCATGTTGGAAAACCGTTTCTGCATGTGCCAATATTGCAAGAGCAAATATTGACTTACAAGTATTGCATTTGCATCTATGAAGAATTCTTTCTCTCTTTTTTAAGTATCGGTCCTTTTCACCTGGAGCCTTTCTTCTGAATAAATCGATGTTGTAAATTCCAGTGTTTGTTAACATCCTTGTCCTCAGGGTGTGGGTGTGCTCTTATGGGCTTTCATGGAAACACAAAGAGAAGATCACCCTTGTTATACTAGGACAGAGAATTGCAGATTTTCTGGGGAACGTTTGAAGTTTGGGTTCCTTGTTTTCAGTGGTTTCCATATCTGCTCAGGGTTGAGCTCTGTGTGGCTAATTCCTCCTTCATCTGCAGTTGGGCAAAATGCTTCCTATTTTCAAGAGACCTGAAAGCCGAGAGCCTTGGGTTGGGAGGGTTGCAGAGTCCAAGCATACTCCTCACCTCCAGGACAGCTGGAAGAAAATGCCTCCAGCCACAGATGTCGCAGCTCCTCTGCCCACAGAGTGTGACAGCCCATCAGCAGAGCTCCTGGGGCTATTCTGCAGCACTAGGGGAGGCTGGAGCCAGGTTCACTTTGAGATTTGCACTTTGAGCTGTGCTACAATCTTTTCACACTGATCTGAAAGGGTTGTGCTGAGTGACCAAACCCACCAGGAATATTGCTTATAAGGCCAAGAGCTGTTCTGACACAGAGGCCACCAAGCAACTAAACTTGCCAAGTGTAAATTGTATTGCTGTGATCCTAAGTACTGGGAGCACTTGTGGGGGGGATGAAGGGTGGTACAGGCTTCCGTAGGACCAATGAATCAAAACCCTCTTGCATGAATGAGGCTGGTGGCTTCTTGTTGGTTGCTCTCACCAGAGGAAGATGTGTAGATGGGCAATGGAGGAATCCCTGGCTGTTTGCATTCTCAGGGAGATGAAATGCCTCCAGGAGTTACAGATCAGCTCCATCAGGGTCCACCCTAGAAGATGCTGCACTTCAGTGTCAGATCGCATATATTAAGTGGCTTTCTCTGCCTATGAAATGGCAGCCTGGATGAAGGCTTCCCAGAGGATGCTGTGGAGCAAGCAGTGCTCTGCGAGATGGATGGGGAGAAAGGGAAGGAAGTGCTAATATTAAACCCTGTGCACCCACCCTTGTTTACAACATGGGGAGTGGCATCACCTGCAGCACAGCGGTGGGGTGAGGGGCAGCGGAGATGCTGCACTGTGCCTTGGAGGAGACAGTGGCACCCGTAAGGAAACTCTTCTCCTCTGGAGGGGATGTGCTGGGGCTCTGCAGTGTTTCTGGGTCGCTGCAGTCTCAGAGGAACTATTCAAGGGGAAAATGACATGCACATTCCTCAGCACGATGGAGCCCAGTGCCAGACGATGCTGTGGTCCAGGCGCATCCTCCGAGGACGAAGCCCTACAGGAATACCTGAAAGAGGAAGACTATAGTTAAACTTCCAGTTCCCCCAGAAGGTGGAAGACAATAAGCAGCCACCAAAAGGCATTTCCTGCCCATCTATTGTTTGCCTCTCTGGGACCTGATCAAACTTTGCACGTGGTCTGCAAATGGACAGACCTTCTAATTACGGCACTGAGTGAAGAGCTACGCATACCCTTGTTGTCTGCATGAGCCTTAGAGCAGTCACTGAGCAGCTGAATGAAGGTGTTTCTTGCAAAATTTGCCGCTGGTGGCATTTCTCCATCTCACATTTGGTCTCACCAGGCTCATGAGCCTTCCCAGTCTCCCACTCCCCTGCTGGGTGTCTGCACAGCTTCAATCCTGCTGGAGGCTGGCGCGGTGCAGAGGCTGTTCCCTGCCCGCTTGCCTGCCAGAGCACATGTAGCATGTCTCCTCTCCAGGTTAGGGCACCCGACCTGTCCTCCATCTCTGCCTGCCTTTATCTCATCCCATTTCCTGGCCCCAGCTTTTCTCTCCTAATTAAATGGTAAAAACACGTGGGATCCAGGCCAGGCACGAATGGTTTCAGAGAAGCAATTAGCCCTACGACGTGAGCGAGGAACAATTAGCACTGCTCTCTGGAATTCGGCCATTGTGCGGCTCATTGTATATTTTTGCCTTAAAAGGGGGCCAGCGTGTTGGGAGGAGAGCGAGGGCCCCCGTTCACGGGCTGACATTTGCACTATGTTAGTCATGCTACATGTCAACATTTTTGTGAGCTTTCCAAAAACAGAAATTCTAATGGGATGTTTTAATCCCATCTTCACCCCCGCACGTACCCCC